>NC_137813.1:29903114-29990614 GCF_963921795.1 Nannobrachium achirus | reverse complement strand
GTAACGGAGTATTTCTATATTGCAGAATGTATACTTTTACTCAAGTAAAGAATGTGAGTACTTTTTCCATCTCTGATATTAGGACCTACAGTAGTTGCTACAAGGACAAGTTGTACCATATCAGGCCTACATTCTTCCTTGCCTTATTGGAGTGACAGAGATCACCCTGCTCGCCAGCCTTCTCACCCGTGAACACAGGCAGTTACATTTCTTAGAATGCCCAGACAAGCCATCCATGGCAGGAACTTTACCTGTGTGTCACCGGGACACCAAGTTTGTTTGTTTTTAATAAAATGTCTGCATTTATATTACTCTGAGCCCTACCCCACATACTGGTGAATCCCTCTGCAATGTGGAGGGAGAAGTATTGAGAGAGGGCATGACAAATGGCAGTGAACCTAAAGCTAGCCCCTGCCACTGTCAAGGCACATAATAGAAGATTATTTTGGCTTCATCTTGTGGCACTTTGGTGATGCGCTTCATATCAGCAAATGTATCGCACCGCAAGCAGCATACTGTACTTACAGCATCATATCATTCGTTACCTGCCAATACCCAGGCCTAAAAGGTAATCCATCATGTTAAATATCATTTGGTCAAAGTTACATTATTCTTGCATTTTAATGCATTACAAAGCGTAGATTGATTTGAAAAGCACAACCTTAGCGTAACGTTAGCTAACAACAGTGGTCATCAGGCAGGGAGAAGACAACAGGATAATGTCTTGTATATTATTATCTCTCATCACCATATTAAAACCGGATATCGTTGCTGTCGGGCAGAAACCTCTGATTTCCATATTAACAATTTGTGTTTTTTCATAAATGAATGCCCTCTTGATCATACTACAGCGTCACACAAAAGCATCAGAGGCAGCAAATCTACAAACTCGAAATGCAGCAGGAAGTGACACAGTTTGTTCATCTTAGTGTTGATTTTGACAGCACATTTTTGTTTCAGTCATAGTCTTTTGAATAAAATCCCAGTCATATGAAGTGTTAGTTTTAGTCGACTAAATATCATAAGGTTTTAGTCTACTAAATCTACAGTACACAAATATGTATGATTTTACACTTCGTTGCATGCTGAAAATACCAGAGCACATCCATCCATCCATCTTCAACCGCTTATCCGGAATCGGGTCGCGGGGGTAACAGTTCCAACTGAGACCTCCAGATTTCCTTATCCTGAGCAACTTCCTCCACTCCCTCAGGGAGTATACCAAGGCGTTCCCAAGCCAGTTTGGAGATATAATCTCTCCATCTGGTCTTTGGTCTGCCACGGGGTCTCCTCCCAGTGGGACGTGCATCGAGGACCTTCCTAGGAAGGCGCTCGGGAGGCATCTGTACTAGATGCCCGAACCACCTAAGCTGACTCCTTTCCAAGTGTAGGAGCAGCGGTTCTACTCCAAGTCTCTCTCTGGTGACTGAACTTCTCACCCTATACATAAAATGTATTTTTGTTCAACTGGATCTCTTCTCCAGTAGTCCATCCCTAACATTTTAGTCTAGTTTCTATTTGTTGACAAAATTGTCAACATAGTTAGTTTTAGCTTTGGTCATCATAGTTTTTATTTTGTTTTCGTCAGTGAAAAAAAGTAGTTGACGAAAGATTTTCGTCTTAGTTTTTTTCGACGAGACCACACTTCACATCGATCTGCTGCTACTTTTGCTATTTTTCAATTTGATTCCAGAAAAGTCAACGTTTCCAACCCGACAGAGACGATATTATAGACGATTTTATAGAAAAATATATTTTTTAAAGGTCTAACTAAGCAGCTGAACAACATCAAGGTATCTGTTATCCTGGAAACAGAATCCTGAGGAAACAACACAGTAAAGCTAACAAGCTAATTCTTGCTGTGTTAAAGTGTTTGGCGGCGTCTGGTTTATACATATTCAGCTATGGTAATATGGAGAGGTTACTGGGTTTGGGTCTCTAGTGGGACCACAGCATCGAAGGACACTAGGACAGTAAGGCCCAGGTAGGATAGCGTGTGTGCGTGCGTGCGTGCGTGCACACGCGCTCTGGAGGGCAGTGCCAGTTCAAAATTGGGAACTATAGTATTCTGTATGTAGCCTACGGTGTTACATTTGTGTGCGTTATGTTTGTCTATGTGCATACAGTATCTTAATTTGTTTGTGTGTGTGCTTGCATCTGCACCTACAGCATATTTCGGTTTCTGTGTCCACGTTTTCTTTATAAATGTGTGTGTGTGTGTGTGTGTGTGTGTGTGTGTGTGTGTGCGCACACACACCATATGGTGACAGTGTGACTCTATGTAAATACAAACTCCATGAATGTGAGACAGAGAAAGGACACCAGCTGGCCAGAGAAACACAAGGACAAGACCAAGTCACATAAACCTGCAAGATCCTGTCACTCAAACAAACACAGACGCACACACAGTGTGGGATTTATAGATATTTTCATTTTAACCACATTCAAAAATAGCAGATGCATCACACTGTGAGCTTGTACATCTGCTACTTTAATGTGTAGCGATTTGCATGATGTTTGGATGAAATCTGTAGGACTAATATAAAATAGTCAGCCTCCTGGTGGCACTATAACAGGCTGCTCTAAGTTTGGGGCAGAGCTTCTGCTTGGGCATCCAGAGTGTGAGTGACCAGTTTCACTTCGATTGGGCCAACGGTGCCAGATATTAGCTGTTCACAGACGGACTGACAAACAAACAGACAGGGGGAAAACATGGTCTCGGCCACACTTTCGGCCTATAGCGGACACCTCAGCAAATGGAACCCTAAAGAGGCCATCACACTGAATTCTACCAAGACACGCACCATCCATCCATCCATCCATGAAGCGTGGATGATTGGTGATTCAAAATGCTCTCCCTGAGTTAAAATAGAATAGCAGTTAAGAGCCTGAAGCTGCTTATCTTATCGATTTCATCTCATGGGCAGGACCCATATGCAAATGACCAGCTTCTCCCAAGTCAAATTATAAAGCCAATTTTCCCTCTCTGTTGTAAATAAACTTTTGGACTCCTACAGAGTCTGTGTCACTTAAAGGCTCTTAAGTAACTTGCACTGATATGCCTGATAGCTTTAGTACAGCAGGCGTGCACAAGTAAACCTAAATCAAATCATTGGATGAAGACCACTACAGCTGGTGACCCACTCCACTGCTGTCTTCGTCTGTGACCAGACGAAAGCTTCAATGGTTGCTATGTGCAACCCTTCCTATCCTGAAACAAGAACTTCCCTCTATTATCTTGGTAACATGCAACAATTCTTCAATCTACTAGAAGAGACTCCACCATGAATGCTATTGGCTGGAGGGCAGATCAGTAGAACCAGTAGAAATCCTAGGAACATACCCTACTTTATCATTTATAAAAAAATTATAATGGGAACATAATTTACTAAATGCTCTCTCACGATGATTTAAAAAAAGACTTTAAACTAGGGTTTGAAAACATAAAGTGTTATGAAACTGTTTGCTAAGGCAATAAAATCAAGTGTAAAGTGAGAATTGAATTCCATTGAGATAATAATGTCTTGATAATGTCTACAAGGTGAAATACAAAAAGCAACATCTGCAGTGCTGGGTCATTTATAGGAAAAGCAACTTCAAGGAGAACCCGGAAGTAGGCGTTATTTCCAGCGAACAAGCTTTATCCATTGACTTGGACGAACCAAGGACATGGGAAACATCAACAGCCAACCACCACTCCAACGTGGACCTCAGCATGATGAGAGGACTCCATCCTAAAGATACGAGCACGTCACATGTCAGCTTGACATACTCCAAAGACACCAACAGATCAGCTCAGCAAATTCAGCTCATGTCTACAGCATTAGATCATCTATTGTACTGTTTCCCAAACAGTGGGTCGGGCCCCTTACGTGGGTCGTGGACACATTTGTATAGGTTTAAGTATCTATTTATTCATTTTTCGTTTAATATTTATAAAAGTTAAAACGTATGTCATTAACACCTACCCTGCCAAAAAAGACGTTTCTATAATAAAAACGTCTTTTTAACTATGGACCTCCCTGCCAGACGTCTTCTGGACGTCTTTTAAAAAAAAAAAAAAAAAAAAAAAGGTGTTTTTTTTCAAAAAAGTAAAAAAAAAAAAAAAATGTTTGGACCTCAAACAGTGTACTAGGCATGATCGCGATCGCGAAATTGCATGTTTAACCCCCATACCAACCCCATCTTTCAAACATGGCAGCCATGTTTGTTTACATAACACCTACCCATAGAGTATATATACCAGTAAGACTCCCTAATCGGGAGATAAGCGACCGTTGGTCGCTTATCTCCACAAATAGGCCAAAAGTTTGTTTTACCAATTATCAAGACATACGGGCAGTTGACAGTTTGCCATGGTTACTCATTGAAGTTGAATCTCCATATATGGAGATAACCTACGCATCACACTAAGTCTGACCTCACCAGCCCATATTTGGGCATGAGCAACTTATGTCTCCATATATGGAGATATGATGACATCACACAGTCCTCAGCCGATGATGTGGCGTGATGTCATACAATACACAAACGAGCCCTACAGTATAAAGGGGCAATTCTTGCCAGGAAAGAAGCATTTCTTCGACTCAGACCTTATCGCCAGGGTTGGCTTTATAGCAGCTGTCGGTAGGACCATATATGGATTCTGTTAGTGTGGATCTCCTAACAGGGCATCATCTGGGATACAATCCCTTTTATGCCCATATATGGAGATCCCTAACAGAATCCCTTTCATGCCCAAATATGGAGATCCCTAACAGAATCCCTTTTATGCCCATATATGGAGATCCCTAACAGCATCCCTTTTATGCCCATATATGGAGATCACTAACAGCTAACAGAATCCCTTTTATGCCCATATATGGAGATCCCTAACAGAATCCCTTTTATGCCCATATATGGAGATCCCTAACAGAATCCCTTTTATGCCCATATATGGAGATCCCTAACAGAATCCCTTTTATGCCCATATATGGAGATCCCTAACAGAATCCCTTGTATGCCCATATATGGAGATCCCTAACAGAATCCCTTTTATGCCCATATATGGAGATCCCTAACAGAATCCCTTTTATGCCCATATATTATGGAGAAATCCCTGCTCTGAGTATCTGGTTGCTATGGTAAACAGTTGGTTGCTAGGGTAAAAAAACATGGTTGCTATGGTAAACAGTTGGTTGCTAGGGTAAACAGTTGGTTGCTAGGGTAAAACCATGGTTGCTAAGGTGGTTGTTAACGTACACTAACAGACCAGCAACAACAGACTGTTGCCACAGCAACGTACACAAAGGTTTGTGTACACATGTGGTGTGATGTCATACTGATGCGGAGATATGAGCAGGGCAAAGGTGTGACGTGTGACGTGTGACCGACGGACGGACGGACGGACGGACGGACGGACGGACGGCCGGTGGAGGTTTTCATAGTAAACTGCTCCCTGACGGTCGCAAAAATAGAGAGCGGACGAGCCCCGCCCCCACTATCATTTCAATGCAAGTGCTCAGTGGCGTTTTGAAGCAACGGCTACGTGCTAGCATGTAGCTAATCCAGGTGCATTCTGGGGGAAATTGGCCACTATTCGAGACCACAAATGACGTCACACTGCTCTCCGCTCACAGGAAGGAGTGGAGGGGGCGGGACCAAAATGCGCGTTTAGGCTGCAGTTCCAACTTTGGCCACCATCGGGGTTGCTTCAAATCTAGCCCTGGGTTCTGGGGGCTTGCACCTACCCTGCCAAAAAAGACGTTTCTATAATAAAAACGTCTTTTTAACTATGGACCTCCCTGCCAGACGTCTTCTGGACGTCCTTTTTAAAAAAAAAAAAAGTTTTTTGAAAAAAAAAATTTTGGACCTCAAACAGTGTACTAGGCATGATCGCGATCGCGAAATTGCATGTTTAACCCCCATACCAACCCCATCTTTCAAACATGGCAGCCATGTTTGTTTACATTTGAAGAAAACATAAGGGCTCCTTTCTCCTGAATGCCAGAACGGATTTCCAAGCGGATTTTTTTGTTTGAAAGCTGTGAAAAGCATGCACATGCATAGTGCATGATCTGTGCACGAATTTGTGCACCAGCGTGCACACTATTTTTTAACCCTTTGTACCCTTTGGTGGCAATATAAGAGGTCCCACTTTGCATATGGCACTGAAGAAGTTAATGTCAAACAAATGAATAATTTCCATTAAAAAAATTACTTTGTGAGCTTGTAGATCTGCTATTTTCACTAGTTGGGGCAAACGTCTAATTTCTCTTTTGGTTCTCGAGCTAAAAAGTCTGGGAACCCCTGATCTATTGAATTAGTATTAGTTTATAAGTTAGCCGTTCCCCTTTTTTCACCCGTTTCATATCCTCAGTTCAGGTTCCAGATCTGCTCCTATTTCATATTCTGCTCATTGCATTGACCATGAAATTCTATACACAGGGTTACATGTTTGTGATCATAACTGACTTCATCTAAACAGATTGATTAAACTCTAGATAGACACAATTTCATCCATTGCTTCATTTCACTGCATATTGTCGACTTTAATTATAGTCTAGTGCAGGGGTCCTCAAATACAAATCTTGAAGGTCCAGAAATATTTTTTTGAAACAGGTCCGGGTCCGGAAAAAAAAGGCGAAGGCGAAATAAGGCGGATACATTAATACAGTATGTACTGTATGTATGTATGTTTATTATAATCATTAGAATTGTTTATTTTAATTATTATTATTATTATTTGGAACTTTGGAAATCTCAGTTGGAACTGTTACCCCTGCTACCCGATGCTGGATAAGCGGTTGAAGATGGATGGATGGATGAATGGATAATTATTTATGCATGTAGAGTAGGCTACATTATTTACATTTATTGTGTAGCAATAAAACACTGGCTTATAGTTTAATTATTGGAAACTAAAGAGCATAAATGCAATATTAGGCTTGTCGTTCAGAATGGAAAATAAAGTGAAACTTAGCGTGAGGGGGAGAGGATTACTTGACATTCAGTTGACACACGTACTGCACAAGCCAGACTGTGCTGTTGCCTATGTCAAATGGCCAGTCAAATCAGGGTCAACGAGTCATAGTTATTAACCTAACACAGCCTAGGATAGCTGGCAATAATATGCGACGACACATCACATTGTTAAAGACGCATGATCACGCATCGCGAGTTTCGCGACCATTTCTCGTCTAATGCAAGCAGTCGGAGCCTTACATCGTGGATATTAATGTGTTGCTGTTGTCCTCTCCAATTGAACAGCCAAAGGTAGAAGATCTCTAAGTTATTAATCCAGTGGGAGCAATGGTTTCCAAGAGGTTTTAGCAACTTTTTCAGGCAGCGAGCGGCATGAGTGTGTGGAGAGGGGAGGGGAGGGGGGAGCAGCATGGAGAGCAGACTGCTTCGGAGGGAACTAAAACCTTTGATCTACAAGCCCACAGCACGTTGCACCCGCGACGCTTTGTGGGCTTGCAAATTGGCGTAGGGGACGGGGTGTGTCTTGTGAGCCTGTGTATGTGTTTGAGCGAATGAGCACACACACCCACGCACACACAAACACAAATCACACACAGTCAGTCCGATCGTCAGATACAACTGTGCGGAGATTTCTCAGAAATGTGCCGCGGTCCGGACGGAGGTGCGCCTGGGTCCGGACATGGAGTGCGTGCGTGCGTGCGTGCGTGCGTGTGTGCGTGCGTGCGTGCGTGCGTGCGTGCGTGCTGTAAGGACAACGGTAGAGAGACAGCAGCAGTAGCAGCGGCATTATAATATAGATATCCTCAGACACACTGAGAGCAGCTCTGAGACCAGCAGCCTCCCACGCACACAGACACACACATACACACACACACAGTGTGTGTGTGTGTGTGTGTGTGTGTGTGCGTGTGCGTGTGTGTGTGTGCGTGCGTGCGTGCGTGCGTGCTTACATGCGTGTGTGTGTGACTCATGTCTCTCTACATTGACGTATATGTGACTTTAAATGCCAGTTACCATGGAAACAGGAGGCTGCCGCCACACAGGTTTGGTACAGACAATGGCTTCTCTCTCTCTCTCTCTCTCCCTCAACCTGTCGCTCTCTCTCTCCCCCTTGTCTGTCTCTTTTCTTACCCCGTCTCTCTCTCTCTCTTTCCCTTTATATCGCCCATCATCCTTCCTCTCTCCTTCACTTTATTCATCTCTTTCTGGCTTTGCTCTTTCGCTCTCTCCATCAATTCTTCATTCCTTCCCTCCTCTCTCTCTCTCTCTCACACACATACACACAGCTCAGACATACACACTACGTAGACAAATGGACACACATACTCCCACACACCCCCGTAGATGCCTCTATGAATAAACATGCACACACATACATAATTAGAATTTACAATTCAGGCATTTAACAGACACTCGTATTCAGAGCGACTTACAAAGTGCAAGGTCGGAGTAAGTGCCGCACGCACGCATGAGCACGTGCACGCGCACAGGCACAGGCACAGGCACACACACACACACACACACACACACACACACACACACACACACACACACACACACACACACACACACACACACACACACACACAAGCACTCACCTTGCCGAAGCTGCCCTTGCCCAGCACCATGAGGAAGTTGAAGTCGGAGAGTTTGATTCGGTCTCGGGTGCCATTGGCATCGAACCGGGCCGCGGCATTGGCCGCTGAAGCATCGTTGTTCTTGCTGGGACCAATCTTAGCTCTCTGAACAGCGGGAGAGAGAGACAGAAGAAGTAGTAGGCATGATCGCAATCGTGAAATTGCATGTTTAACCCCCATACCAACCCCATCTTTCAAACATGGCAGCCATGTTTGTTTACATAACAACGAAACATAATGGCTGCTATCTCATGAATGCCTGAACGGATGCCTCCAACAGATTTCTTTGTTTTAAAGCTGTGAACAGTGTGCATGATCTAGTCAAGGGCGTGCATGATGCGTGCACTATGAATGACATGGAAGTCTATGGAGACTGGGGGCATCCTGGTACTTGGCAGCCATTTTGAAAAAAGCAGCAAATGAGTTAATTTATACTTCATTGCATGACAGTCATTTAACAAACTATACATTAACCATTAGTGTATAATGTAAGCATCAAAATGTGTTGGCTGTTTTTACTCAGTAAGGGAAATGGATACAAGTACTGAATGAGAATAAAGGCTTCTGCTAGCTTCCTTGGAATGAGTTACTACGTGCTGTCTTACAATGTAGGACAGCCAAATCACTCATTTATTCAGAATTCTGTCTCATTGAGTGTCTGAAGATTATGAACTTGAGGATAGAGAAACAAAGAGACACGCGCACACACACGCACGCATGCACGCACGCACGCACGCACACACACACACACACACACACACCTCAAACTTCTGCCGTAGTTCCTCATTGCCTTCCTCTCCTTCAGGAGCTACAGGAACATTAAAGTACTCCCCCTCCTCCTGGGAAAGCATCTTAAACCTGAGAGAGAGAGAGAGAGAGAGAGAGAGAGAGAGAGAGAGAGAGAGAGAGAGAGACAGAAGAACCAAGTACATCTGGATAAACAAAATCAATATACAGTATCACTGTTATATTTGTATGATTGTTTGTTATTCACTTGTTTTCATTATTGTGGGCTCGCCTGGAAGGCGAGCACACTTTAGTTATCTTCATTATTTATCTATCAGTCAGTCAGTCAGTATCCTAAAACTTTGGCGCGATTCATCTCCTAAACGCTTACACCTTTAAACACCATTCAAATTTTTATGTGTTCAGCTTACTGAGGACACGTGTGCTTGTACTTTTGGTTTTGAAATGTTTTGTAGTTTAATTATAAAAAAATAAAAATGTTTAACTTTAAGCACCCAATGCATTTTCAATGGGTTTAGTGAGTGGGGAGAGAGTGAGACAGGGGAAAGGGACCCATGTTTATATTAAGTCGCTGTGGCTGCAATATTCACACTTCAGATATGCTATTCATATCAATGTGTTCACACAGGTCTGCTGTCTGATTTGATCCAAATGTCTAAGCTGTGTGATGTATAAAACTATAGTTATAGTTAAAACTATAAATAAATGTCCCTCTACACTCTACTGATTGACACAGCTGTGATTAAAGGCTTGGCTGTCATTGGCTGTTCTGTGGTGATGTAGCCTTACATAAGTCGGCCCTGCAGTGACAATGCGAAAGTCTCGGCAGAGACGTCTTAATGTAAGGCTAGTGGTGCTGCAAAGTAACCAAGTACATTTACTCAAGTATATACAAGTACTTGTACCTACAGTACAATTTTGAGGTACTTTTATTCTACTTTCCATTTTTGTTACATATACTCTACTATAAATACAGCATTTGACAGCTTCAGTTACTTGTTATTTTGCAGATTTTATTATTAATAAAAAAACATAGATGGACCACTTAATACTGCTATGAAGTTGATCTACAATGTGCACGCACGCACGCACGCACGCACGCACGCACGCACGCACGCACGCACGCACGCACACACGCGCACACACACGCACACACACACACACACACACACACACACACACACACACACACACACACACACACACACACACACACACACACACACACACACACACACACACACACAACTGTTACTGTGGAGACGTTTGCTTGTATTTGTCTTTGAGACATGTTTTGTAGTGTTTTAGAAATTTTACTTAAAAAGAATAAGGGATTATTCTAAGTTATAGTTTTGCTTAGGCTTGCACCCCAATTGTTTGGCTACAAATCGGGAAAAATGGTCTACATTTTTTGTGCTGGATGTGCTCTAATTTGTGCAGTTGAAATCATCAATTGTGCTTTTATATATATTTATATATATAAATATTTATATGGTTATGAATTAGCAGATTTAGCAGCAGTATACTGATTGCCGGTGCAGCAGTATTTCATTGTAGAAGATAGCAGCAGAACAGTGGTGTTGTGTAGAATATCTCAATAATGATAGCAGCACAAATTATAAAATTTACGGCACAATTCAGCACTAAAGAATGACACCATTTTTATTATGTTTTCATCATATCTTACTTTCCATTTTTGTTACTTATACTCCACTACAATTACAGTATTTGACTGCTTCAGTTACTTGTTACTTTGCAGATTTTAGAATTAATACAAAACATAGGGAAACCTGGAGGTCCTTGAGGGTCCATTGCTGGTTCCCAAAGTGTGGTTCGGTTACCCCCGAGGGTCCCTGAAAGGTTTCCAGGGGGTCCATGGCTGGTTGCCAAAGTGTGGTTCGGGGACCTCTGGTGGGTCCTTGAGCTGTTTCCAGGGGGAGCATTGCGAATTCCCAAATGGCCGGGCTTTAAAGAGCCATAAATAGTGCGACGATTCGTAAGGATCAAAGCGAGTTCAGGGGGCGGTCCCAAGGGAGCGCGCGCGCGGAGGGGGGTGGGTCACTAGGTCCTGCCCCCCCCTTACCCATAGTTCTTAGGGAAGTCAGATGGTGGGACTCAGTCTTGTTGTTAGCACTGCTGCTTGCTACCATGCTGCAGTACACACACAAGTGCCACACTTGTTGCTTGCAGGTAGCTGTGCTGCTGCCCACCGCTTGGAGAGGGTGCCTAACTTGGCTGAGTATTTCTGTCTGTTTCTGCTATTTTTCTATCGCTCAATTCATGTATGTTCAATGACCATACATGAAGCTAGTTAACATTTGTTGTTAGGTTTCTCTAGAACTTGATTATATTGTGTTTTTCTCTAGATAGATATCCATTTACATTGTTATATTGCTGTTAATGTACTGACCTATTATCTTGTTTATTATTGCAATGTTGTATCTGCTTATTGTAAGTCGCTTTGGATTAAAAGCGTCTGCTAAATGCCTAAACTGTAAACTGTAAACTGTAAACTTAGCTGCCAAACTAAGAAGCTGTGTTCTTGGCCAGGTTGTATGGGAAGTTTGAGATTGTTATTCTGGTAATCGCTGAATTCTAAACTGCTGTTTCAAGGTTCAGATTTCTTGCTATCGTTGCTGGTGCCTAGCTGATTTCTGTACTTTCAGTTTGTTGCTAAAGCTATTTCAAAGGTGTTACAGGCTTGCTAAAGTTGCTAAAGGTAAACTCCGTATCATAGAAGTTGGCTGTGGCTACGGGCTAAATGCTAACTTATTTCGTGCCCTGGTGGGCCTTTACTGGGCTACCACGAGTTAAAGTAATCTCAGTCGTTGGGTTTGTCGATAACCATGTCAGTACTTTGCAACGGCGCGGGCCGTATCGGCTAGCGCGGAACAACAGGTTTAATGTATAGTCAGCTAGGAGCTAGCTGGTGGCTATTGCTAGCCGGCTATTTCGGTAAGGATGCTGTTAGCTGGTAAATCAATGTGCTAGCCATGTCAAGGCATAGAGCGGTGGCCCGCGTGAAAACACAGCCCCGTAGCAGGTAATGAATCACGCTAGGAGGATTCAGTTTGTAGGTTGCAGGTGTCTGTAAACGGCAGAGTTCACCTAGCTCCTGAGCTAGCCGAGTCACGTCAAGCGGTGATTTACGGCATGACGTTCGGCAGCAAATACTAAGCGCTGCGTGTGGGAAATGTAGTTCTCTATCATGCCAAGCCTCGGCGTCGTGCTAGTAGCAAGCTTCGCCCGCAGCGTGCTTAATCTAGTTAGTATGGGGCCTATATTGCTTCTGCCTCGCCTCGGGTTATGTGTATGTTTTCCTCTTTTTGCACTGTCTGGCCGTCTTAACAGCTGCTGCTTATGAGGTGCTAGTTGCTATACCTTAGCAGCTACTAAATGGTTCCTGTCGCTTCTTGGACCATAGTAGGGCTGCTGCCATTTACCGTGGCGTAGAAGCCCTCGCGGGAGGAACTTTTAAAAACAGTAATCGCCATCTCTTTGAGAAGCCTATTAAGGATGTTTTCCGTGTGAGCTCCTGGGAGGAGGAAAACCCGCAGGCTATACAGTTTACGTGCAAACTTGTTTTGCTTCCGCTAACACAGTCGTGCCTGTCTGTCCTGACGTCACCAGTTGAACTCGCTAGTGCATGCAGGGAATCGTAGTCTACTCTAAATGCTCGATAGACCACCCTCCCTCCCTCCCATCCAGCTAAACATTCTCTTTCAGTTTCAGCATCCATCAGCTGTAGCTTTTCCTCGCATCGTAGGCTTTTAGTTGATAAGTTCTAAGTTGTCAGCGGTACTGCTATACTAAATGCTATAAAAACCAGCAAGTTATTGTTTCTACTGCATGTCAAGCTGTTACCAGGGTGTTGAGTGTTTTCTGCTAACATGTTGTCATTACTGCTCCAGTATGGCAGCTCCAGGCTAAAGCGGCACAGGTCCAGCTAAATCACTTTCTTAACAGCGTCTCGCTGCGGCGGCTATAAGGGCGCGGCTAACACCAGGTCTACGTTTTAACTTCAGGTTCCTAACCTAACATTATGTTTATTTTTCAGGTTCCTAACCCTAACATCAGGTCTATCTTTCAGCTTCGGGCTAAAGCCGACGCATAGCGACAGCTACAGCAGGTCGTCTTTGCAGCGTCGCACGGCAGCTGCGGGGTGTTTCTACTGCATGTTAAGCTGCTACCAGTGTTTCAGAAGTTAAAGGGGTTTAACTCAAATATTTGTTGCAAACTAAGGTTATAGTACTGGGTCACATAGCACACCGTATGTTCTAGTGGTGTTTCCGTAGCCGCTGCACTTGGCTTCAGTACTGTTTTCCTTCAGTTCATGCTAAAGCTAATACTTGCTGGTTGCTATTCATCCTGTCTACTATTCCAGCTTCAGGCCGGCGCGGCTGCAGGCCCACGGCTAGGACAGCAGGTTATCATGGCAGCTTTAGCTGCAGGTTCCACTAATCATGTCATGAAGGTTATGTTTCTAGCTTCGTCTAATGCTGTGTGCGGCTGGGAGTCCAGTCGGGAGTCGGTCGGCACCACGGAAGGTATCGCTGCGACGGCCACAGCTGCTTCCGCTGCTGCCTTGGGACAGCCGGCCCGCCAGCCTCCTGACTTCCCGGCGGCCCGCGAGCCCACGACGGAGGCACGTAGGGCACAGGCTCATCTTCCGGGGGGAGCGGCACACCGACACCGCCGTCACGCCGCAAAGGAACGCCAGTTCTAGCGCCAACGGCGGGAGCCAGTTTTCTCGCCAGCGACGGCTGCCCTGGAAGCACGGCGGAGCCAGACTCTAGCAGGTAAATAGCAGCGCATTTGCTTGTTAAGTTCTGTCAGGGTGCAGTCGCTCTAAGCTGGGGAATTTACGCATATCGGTTGGGCCACGTTTTGGTATGGTTTGACTTTAAAAGTCAAGAGATGGGTTGTAGAGTTTCTTATTTTTTTGTTATCAATTATTTTTATTTTCCATAACATGAAATTAGAGACATACATATGAATAGAACAAGAAAAAGTAAAACATTAAAACATCAAAAGAAAAATGCAATTAACAGACAAACAACACAAACAATAGCAAAACAAGAAAAGGAAAAGAAAACCCACCCACCCCCTTTCCCCGGACCAACACGGAATGTACAATAGTGCATGCCTGTGCTAGGCTGTTACCACTATATAGTGATTTCTTGAATCATAGCCTTAAGCCTATCTGCAATGTCCGACCACATATTAATGTTTTCTTCTTTTGCTCCGTGTAACCTTGCTATCGACTGCTCTAAATATACTATATCTAGAAAGGTCAAGGCCCACTGGCGAAACGTTAACGTATGAGGAGGTTTCCACCGCGTAGCTACCATCTTCTTCGCCGCCGTTAATCCAGCAAAGAAGATGCGCTTGCGTATATTGTTTAGTTGCAACTGTGAGACGTCATTTAATAAAAATAAAGAAGGAGAAGATATGATATTAATACTAAAAATAGTTGAAAGTTTGGAGGCAACCATATTCCAGAATGACGACACATTTGGGCATTCCCAAACCATGTGAAGGAAGGTACCAATACTATTTGAGGCGCAGAGAGTGCAGTTGGGATTATTCAAAATCCTCATAGCACATAGTCTGCGGGGAGTTAAATAAGTCCGATGAACAAAATTTAAATGAATTTGTTGATGGTCTGGATTTCTAGAAGATAGCCTAATGTTAGACCATACTGTGTCCCAACAAAAGTCAGGGTCCAAATTTGGTACATCATTCCTCCAAACAGTATCAACAGATAGGGGCCCATAACTACAGTCTAATAAAAAACCATAGAGGGTGGAAACCAAACCTCTTGTTCTGTTACCATCACAGATAAACTCATGGAAGGGGTGCAATCTAAGGGGAGCTTGCCATGGGACCCCGTAGGTCCTCATGGACGTTCTCAGTTGGAAGTAGAAAAAAAGGGTATTTCCAGGCAGATTGAAGATGTCACACAAATCTCGAAAAGGTCGTAAACCATTTCTATCAAATAAGTCCCCTAATGTACGAATCCCCTTAGCCCTCCACCTTGGAAAGCGAATGGGGCGATCCTCGATTAAAAGTCTTTGATTATTGAACACTGGGGAAAATAAGTTCCATTTACAATCAATCTTACACATCTTTTCAGCTGCCCTCCATACTGCCACTAAATGAGAAATGATAGGTCCAAAGCGAACTTTGCATTGATGTGTAGTTATGTTTGAATAGATAAGATCTCTCAATTCAACAGGCTGCACTAAACTCTCCTCAAGCTCTCTCCAAGAAACCTTATTTGCTGGGTTAAACCAATTTAAAAGGGGGCGGAGCGTGAAGGCCCAATAATAAAATTTAAAGTTGGGCAATGAAAGGCCGCCATCATCTCTAGCACGTTGTAATAGAGAAAGTTTAAGACGAGGGCGTTTCCCTTTCCACACAAACTTAGATATCGAAGAGTGAAGCTTATTCCAGTATTGCGGCGGTGGTGGCAAAGGGAGCATAGAGCTTACAAAGTTAACCCTAGGAAGAACATTCATCTTTATGATTGAAACTCGAGCTTGGAGAGAGTTGGGCAAAGATGACCATCTATCTAAATCAAGACAAATCTTATTTAGAGTGTCACCATAGTTGTTCTTAACAATAGCCTGAAGAGAGGGGAAAATATCTATGCCAAGATATTTGAATTGGCTTACTACTGGGATTATGGGCGGCAGGATAGCAGATCTCATCTGATCATTTAGAGGTAGAAGGGCTGACTTCGTCCAATTAATTTTGTAGCCGGAAATGGAACTGAACTGATCAAAAATTTGAAGGACGTGAGTAATTGACTGTGGTGCATTCTCAATGAACAGTAGAATATCATCAGCATATAGGGAAATGCGATGCTGTGTGTTGTAGAGTTTCTTATGTGTGCATCAGCAAACTCTGCAGCAGAACTAACTCACTTTTCCGTCCTGTATGTCCATGCTGAAACACCTGGCTGTCCGCCCGATGTCTGCCCCAACGACCCTCTGTTCCATGACGCATGCTGGTTCGCCGCGAGACTGAGGGAGCAGGGCCAGAGTGAAGGCGTCGCGCCATCTCTCTACACGCCGCATTCCCTGCGGAGCGGAGCAGTTTCGGCAGCGGTGCCCCGGGCGCGGAGCAGCTTCAGCGGCGGCGCTCCGGGCTCCCTCGGGCTCAGCCAGATGCCCTGAGGAGCCACACTCTAGCAGGTAAATAGCAACGCATTCGCTTGTTCGATTCTGTGAGCGTTCAGCCGCTCTCTAAGCTTGCTAATAATAGGCAACCATAGTTACATGGCAGCGTCTTACTTGTACTGAATGTTGGGCTTTAGCCGCTCTCTAGGCTTGCATAGCTTGCCTTTAAAGGTCAAGACGGGTATCTCGTGGAGATTCTCATATGTGCAGCAGCAGACTCTGCAGCAGAGCGCTCCGTGGGCTGCGAAAATTTCTCTGTGATCCTAAAAGTCAGCGTCCTTAGGCGTGGTTTCATTGTTATGGTCAGCTAAAGCTAAGATTGTAATTTCTGCGGCAAGCACATGCGGTCACCAAGGCCAGGCTTAAGATGCGACTAGCACATGGCCTCTGAAGATTGCAGCTCGCAGTTTAAGCAGGGAAGGTACACCAGTGTCAGTCGCAGAACTAACTCTCCCTTCTGTCCTTTCATGTCCATGCTGAACACCGGGCCGTCTGCCCGACGTCCTCGTCACACGACCCCCGGAGAGAGCTGCCAGATTTGCGGCCCGCCCCTCTTCACTCTGCATTCTCTCCGGATCGGAGCAGCCACACCACCAGCACTTCTGGTGCCCTCAGCTAACTCAAGATCCTGCACGCCAAGCTATCAAGCACACACAACACAGGACTGACAGAAGCGTAATGGTTCCAAGCTGGAGTTGGACGCGTTTCAGTTAACGCTTCTGCTGCTGATGTTAATAGTGCTGCAGGCACTATTAGCACGGTTGTTCCATAGGGTTTTATTTGCTGCTTCTGTTGCGTTACTCGGGGCTCGCGCCCCTGATAGGTTGCGGGCCACGATAAATATTACGCTTTAATATTTCAATCTTGCAAAAGCTAGGTGGTTGCTGGGGTGTTAGTTAGGTAGGATGTGAAGCTGTATGACGCTGTAGTTATATGAATTAAAGGTTTCATCGCTGCTTTTGGTTCTGCTGTCTATATATATATACGTCCATGTTGCTGCTCCCGCTTTTCTCTAGGGTGTTTTAGTATGGCTTCAGTCTGATTGCAGTATATAGTTATAGTCAGCAGTACCACCTTCCTCACCGTTGGTTCGGTCTGCAGCTGCTAACATTCTTAATTATTAAATTGCTTTAGCAGTACTTATAGCGTTTTGGCAAGCTGCCAATATCATTGCTTAGTATTTTGCCTTAGTAATATTCGCTCTGCCAGATGCTAATATGCTTAATTATTATTTTTGCGTTAGCAGGAAAGGCAGTTCATAGTTTGCCCCGCAGTTATGATAACTTAATCGCTAGAGTCACAGCAGAGCTGCCTTCCTCGCAGTTGGCTAGCACTGGCATGGGATTCTGAGATTTTGGCGTGCTTTGGGGGTTTGTAGTTTTGGGGGTATCGGGCCAGGGCTCGCTGTAATTAGATTATGCCCTCGATGCTCATGGTAACATGAGGATCGTGGGTTCAGCGAGCCATGGCCCGAGGCAGAACCCCATGCCAAACCATGCTAACTTAGGCTATAGATTCTATGCTGTCTTATAGTAGAGCTAAGGTAGGCTGCCAATACTATGCGCTTAGATATAGGCTTAGATTCTATGCTGTCTCTATAGTAGGGTGCTCAATATGCCATGTTGTGTGATGCTTGCTTTCTGCTTCATTCTGGTCAATAAAGTATATCTTAACCCAAGTGATCGTCTCCTGAAATAGTGCGACGATTCGTAAGGATCAAAGCGAGTTCAGGGGGCGGTCCCAAGGGAGCGCGCGCGCGGAGGGGGGTGGGTCACTAGGTCCTGCCCCCCCCTTACCCATAGTTCTTAGGGAAGTCAGATGGTGGGACTCAGTCTTGTTGTTAGCACTGCCCCGCCACCACCCCAGCGCCACCTTCAGGTTCTGCCTTAGATCCCCCTCGGGGGGTATCGGGCCAGGGCTCGCTGTAATTAGATTATGCCCTCGATGCTCATGGTAACATGAGGATCGTGGGTTCAGCGAGCCATGGCCCGAGGCAGAACCCCATGCCAAACCATGCTAACTTAGGCTATAGATTCTATGCTGTCTTATAGTAGAGCTAAGGTAGGCTGCCAATACTATGCGCTTAGATATAGGCTTAGATTCTATGCTGTCTCTATAGTAGGGTGCTCAATATGCCATGTTGTGTGATGCTTGCTTTCTGCTTCATTCTGGTCAATAAAGTATATCTTAACCCAAGTGATCGTCTCCTGAACTTCAGTTCTCAACATGCTACTGGTCTCGAACTTGTTTGTTTACCCGTCCACATTGTTTTTATTGTTATCTTAATTATTTCTTTATTTATCTATCATAGTAGTATCTCCTGCAGATTGTATTAATACAAAACATACAGTAACCACACACTGTGCATCTGACATACAATGTGACACGTTATGAGCTTGTAGATGTGCTATTTTCAGAAAATGAGAATACATTTTATTCGGTAAGTTAAGTAAACCTTGCTGAGCATGTGCCTCCTGCTTGGCACTTAACATGGTAGTATCCACACGTTTCCAACGTCCCATCGTGCATTGTGCAGGTGGTGTGAGGTTGTATGTCTGCTGTTCTCCGGATGTGTCCCACACATAATGCTACAGTAAATTCTCGCGGAAACAGGTGGATATTTTCATGCTAAAACGTACACCCCCCCCCCCCCCCCCCCCCATACCGTTAAAGGACCAGGTCACCTCTGGGACAACAACCAGATCTTATTTTATTGTTGTGTGGGACACGATCAACACAATCCTGTAATTTCTTGTGTTCAATCTGTGTTTTTAGATATTTTAGTATTTCAGCATGCTACAACTGGTCATATGATGCTTTGTAGCATGATATTGCATCATCTCATGCATCATATGATGCAAAATGCATCATATGACCAGTTGTAGCATACTGAAATACTAAAATATCTAAAAACACAGATTGAACACAAAAAATAACTCAACATTGTGTTGATCGTGTCCCCACACAACAATAAAATAAGATCTGGTTGTCCCAAAGGTGACCTGGTCCTTTAAGTTCATGTAATAACACTGCTTGTCTACATTGTATTTGCATTACCATTTTACGTCAGTAAAATGAAAGAGAGCATTGCCTGGGAACTTGACACTTTTACTATTATTGTTTTGGGTTGGAAGCGAGCCCACACTGTTTCGAAGGAACAGTCTTTCTAGTTACTATCATTATTGTTAGGATGTTTATTGTTCAGTCGTGTCCTTGAGGGGGGGGGGGGGGGGCAGAGAAAGAGACAAAGAAAGTAAAGGAGAGTAGGGAGGGACAGGGTGAGGAGGACAGGAGGAAGAGATGGGGACTCTTTCCCATCTCTCCCTCCTGTCCTCCTCACCCTGTCACCCAAGTTGAAAGGAGGGCAAAGACAAAAGAGAAGAACACGGAGAGAGGGATAAGAGAGGGATAGAGTGAGGAAGGAAGGAAGGAAGGAAGGAAGGAAGGAAGTAGAGTCATGTTTAGGTAGAGTATTGATGAGCTGATGTTGGCAAAACCTGTTAGCTTGTTAGCATGAATGTACCACGTCAGCCTACAGTCACTGCTGGATACAAAGCATTAATAAACAAACACATCCAATGCAGGCAACAATCAAAGCTTTATGTCTCTCTTTCTCCCTCTCCTCTCTCTGTGTGTAGTCTGTCTGAGAGCTTGCAGAGCCAGCAGGCACGGGGATCCGGAGACACACACAGATGGAGCAGCAGAGCGACTGTGCACGCGCACACGCACAGGATCTGATTTCTAATGGCATCTCTCCCATTCCACCTCAGATGCTGGCATCTCATTAAAAAAATGACATGGTCATGTCAGCAAAAAGAGGAAGTGGGAGGGAGGGGGGAGCGACAGAGATAGAGGTAGGAGTGATGGAGGGAGAGAGAGAGAGATGACATAGGAAGTAGAGAGAGGACAGAGTGCAAGATATAGAGAAATAGAGAAATCCTCTTTCTATGCCTCTGTATCTTGCTATTCTATGTGTTCTTCTAAGAGAGAGAGAGGACAAGACTAAGGGCTCTAATTTAGGTTAACCGGCATGAAGCGCACCGCAGCGTGGCAGGTGTGGCGAGGTGACAGACTTTAGGCTTTTTCCAGAGAGTAGGGTTTCCAGAGTACGGTACCCAAGACGAATCTGCACAGTGGGTTGGATTAGCCATAAGATACTGTATAATCAAGTAGGTGTGTTGCAGGTTGGATTCAATCATGACACCAATCTAATGATTGGTTTTCATGACCATAAAGAGCAGTGCAGTGTGCACAGCGCAAGAGTGAGTGTGTGTGTGTGTGTGTGTGTGTGTGTGTGTGTGTGTGTGTGCGTGCGTGTGTTTTTTATGGAATAAAAGCCTTGGAAACATAATTCCTCCCGAGAACAAACCGATGTCCTTGCGCGGGAAGGTGCAGAGTCATCATACAACAAATCTATGGCACCAACAAATCAACAGACCACAGAGATTAAATGATGTAAAAGTACCTTAGGAGTAAATAACAAACGCAGTTAATACCGGATGTTTGACGCTGTTTCTGTGAGAAGCGTTTCTCAGCGTAAACCCAGTTCATAAGCCTGATTCATAGTCAACAAATAAACTATATGGACGGAGGCAAAATGATATTCCTGCAGTGCACCTCCTACACTAGGTCTGCTCTGCACAGGTCTGCACAGAGTTCTTCATCTAGGAGGCCCGCGCAGCACTCGTTTTATTGTGTCCATGTGTACCTGTCTGTTTCTGATCAGTCCATTAAATGGTGTCTGTAAAAATGAAGTCATTACCTTCCGAGTATGCTTCCTGAACATTGAAGTGTGGTACCAGCTCAGTGGCCTTGTGGTTAGAGTGTCAGCCCTGAGACTGGGAGGCTGGGGATCAATCCCCCGCCGGGTCAGACCAAAGACTCTGAAAGTGCCTCCCTGCTTGGAACTTGGTACTGATTAGGTGCATGGTCTACCTATGTTATGGTTATTGTTTTTCTAGATTGATATTCCAATACATTTGTTGCATTGTTGTTGATGTACCGACATAATATCTTGCTTATTATATTGATGCTTATTGTAAGTCTCTTTGGATTAAAAGCGTCTGTTACAGTAAATACCTAAATTGTAAATTGTAAACTCAGCATCAGCGTCATGTCCAGGTGGTGTAAAATTCTGGCAAATGAAGACATTAGTCGCTTTTTAACCCTGGGAGCAAGCAGGTTAAATTAAATTGTTAAACCTTGTTAAATCTGCAATACTTAATATAAAAGAAGTCTACACAGTTAGAGAATGCAGAATCATTGTTATTGGATCAACGTTGGCCTGTTATCTCTCCTATGTTGCCAACATCAATACAGCATGGAATTGTGGACAAAACTGTTTTCCAACAATAACAGAATTTTCAAAGTTTTGGCTCTCAATAAATGGTGGTCGGTGGCTCAAATGCTGAATAAATGGACCTTGATATGAAGGTTAAAAATGACTGCTTTACACCAGTGGTTCTCAACCTGTGGGTCGGGACCCCCAGGGGAGTCCCCAGATGATTATGATAAGTGTATAGAGGGTATCTGAACATTTTGAAAGTGAATATTTAAGGACATTTTAATACCGCTAAAATGACAAATTAAACGTGGGCAAAATTGTCAAATATTAGAGGCAGAAATTGGGGAAATAGCCGATCTGCTATTATATTGTGAGCATCTGCTGTTTTCCCAATACAAGAAGCATACTCAGAAGGTACCAACTTCATTTTTACAGACACCATTTAATGGACAGATCAGACACAGACGGGTACGCATGTACACAATAAAACGAGTGCTGCGCTGGCCTCCTAGATGAAGGGCTCTGTGCAGACCTGTGCAGACCAGACATATCATTTTGCCTTTGTCCATATAGTTTATTTGATGACTATGAATCAGGCTTATGAACTGGGTTTTTCACTGAGAAATTTCTCACAGAAATTGGGAAAATAGCCGATCTACATGCTAACAACTAGGGGTGTAACGATATAGTAACTGTATCGAAATATAATTTTTAACTTAAAAAATCGAACTATATCGAAATGAAAACAGCTAAAATCGAATCGTATCGTTTTATTTTGTATCGTATCGAATCGGCAGTGCAAAGAATCGATTGAATCGATACTACCTACTTGTGCATTGTATTTAGCATTTTTAAGAAGAAAAAATAAAAAGGAGGAGTTTAATTACTTTTCCTTTCCATTTAGCTACACTGGTCTATCGATAAATGTGTGTAATCTCTGGGTTCATGTCAAGGCGCAGGTTTGTCTATATACAATGTCCATGTATTTGGCAGATAATCACAGTGTTTACTTATTTATATTGATAATAATACATGTTTCCCTTATAAACCTGCACTATCCACACCTTTCACACAGATTTAATTTCTTTGCTAAATAGTTACTGTATCGATTTAAAATCATTGAATCGAATCGTATCGTATCGCCATGAATGAACCAATATCGTCCATGTATCGTATCGTCAACCATGTATCGTGATATGTATCGAATCGCTATTAAAATGTATCGTTACACCCCTACTAACAACGCCTCGCGCTGCGAGGCGTTGTGAGCATGTAGATTTGCTATTTTCACAATAGAACCGTGTTATACAAAATGTAATGCCTCAACCCTTAGTGCTCGTCAGGGTGGGGGGGTCCCCAATTAAAATATGATTATTTTAGGGGTCGCGCCCTGAAATGGTTGAGAACCACTGCTTTATACTACTGCATGTCTTACCATCCTTCCCTCCCTCCCTCCCTCCATGTCTTACCATCCATCCACTCCTAGTTTGTGAAGTTCAGAGATGCCAAATGACAGAGAGCCCATGAAGTCATTGCGACTGGTCAGGTCCCAGTCCCACACCTCCACCGACAGGCGACGGTCCTTATCGTACTCCTTTAGATGGCTGCCACACGCACACACACGCACACGGACACACACGCGCGCACACACAAAAACATTGACACATTGCTTTATGTGTTGTTTATAAGGTGTTTCACATTATCATACTGCCTTTAGACGTCATCAAAATGACCCACATACATGTATAACTTGAATGTCATTAATGAGTTTTCATGTATTTCATACCAATTCGTTTCAAGTACTAGGCTTACTTTATGACAGGTAAAGGATACACATAACTTGTTTTAAGTCAGCGCTTGAAACCAGTTCAACTAACAAAAATGTTAATGTAATTGAAAATACAAAAAATGATAATCTAAAACCATTATTCTGAAGTCTTACAATGCCAGTTAACATTGTTTTTATTTGTATATGTATTCTAGAGCCAATATGCTTGGGGTACACATGCATACTGTATGAATATGGCTTATCACACAGGCAGAGTCATGCCTGAGGTTGGATAATAATGCTAGGTGATCATTTGTTTATCACATAGCCATAGTTGATTCATTAAAGTGTTGATCAAATGCTATTTTCTTGTTGTCTTTTAATACAGTAGTTCTCAACCTTTTCAGGCCGAGACCCCCAAAATAATCATATTTTAACTGGGGACCCCCCGGCCTACAACCACTAATGCTGCATTCACACTGAGAAAAGCCAAGCTAATGGTTGGCTTGGTAATTCAACGTAAAAAAAACAAATAATTCCAAGCTTTTTTCCCCTTTGAAACATGGCACACACAGCGCACACCAATATTTGGGGTCTTTCCCTGACGTTCTGAATTGCCTTCACTGAATGTGTGTGTGCCAATCCATGCTTCATTTTATAGAAGTATCTTCTGAAGTTATTTTGTATTCTATTGCTAGTCTGGCCAATTCAAATACTCATATCTTTAAATTATAACTGCTTTTTAGTTTGGAGATCACTCGACTTTGTCATTCATGCCGCGGCCATCACTACACCTCCCTCTGATTTATTTATTATTTTGCGGATCTGCTCAGATCACAGAAATGGCCTCTATGGAATCCTCAAGACTGAAATCAGTCCCCCGGACTGAGAGCTTTAACCCCTGTGTATGTACAAACAGCATGTGCTTCTTACATTCTGGGCAGTTAAACCTTATACTATGGTCAATGAAAATATTATGAGGTCGCAGTTAACTATGAAAACCATCACATTTTTGGAATATGGTTGCTGCCAAACTTTCAGTCATTTTTAGATCTAATATTACACCTTCTCCAGCTTTATTTTTGGTAAATGATAACTCACAATTGCATCTAAAGCATATGTAAACTAAGGCTGGGACTTTAACTGATTAATTGCGATTAATTAATTACAGAAAATTAACGTGATTAAAAAAAAAGTTTTTGCACCACAGATCCTTCAGTTTCGGGCATACCGATCATAGCGATGCACCAACCAAGAAGAGACAACAAACGCAAAGGGAGAAGTAGCCGATCAGATCGCTTTGCTTGGCCCAGTGGATGCGAAATTTAGATTTGAAAAACTCACTTGTTGATTCACTCGTACAACAAAATGTGTTTTACTTGAAAAAAATGCTTCTCAGGTCAAATATATGCGATTAAACATGCGATTAATTTCGATTAATTAATTACAAAGCCTCTGATCTGAACAATTAGTTAAATTTTAAAGAGTCCCAGCCCTAATGCAAACATATCTTCTTTTGCTGGATTGACAGCAGCTAAGAATGGTTGTTACACGGTGGAAACCCCCTCATACTCTAACATTTCGCCAGTGGGCTCTAACCTTTTTGGATATAGTTTATCTCGAGCAGTCAACAGCAAGATTACATGGTGCGAGTGAGGAGAATGTTCTTATATGGTCTGGTATTGCAGATAAGCTTAAAGATGTGATTCAAGAGGTCATTACATAGTGGTATTGAACTGCACCATAATCCACCGTTTGTCAGCCTTCTGATTGGTCCCTGAGACTCCCTGACTGGCCAACCAGAAAAAATCATTCACTTTTTGCTATCGGGGGTGGAGTTTGTGCAGTGGAGAATGTTGCTTCAGGCTTTCAACAACGGTCCGCTCTGCGGAGCACGGCGTGCGTGCAGTACGGCGCCGCGAGCTGATAGCGATTTCGCTCAAAATAATGAATAAGCTTCAACAGACTAGTTCACATGGACCTTATCAATGTAACTAAGAGTTACGATTGGGTACATATATTTTAAATGGGCAGAATTACGAAAGCCAGCCTATTATGTGAGTAGAACTATAATCTGGCTGTCATTTTCCTACCCAAGATGCACTGCGCTTTCTCTTTCTATAATATCTCCTGTCTGATCCAGAAGATTAAACTAATTAAAACATATATTTTCGGGGGAAAACTACTGTTTTGATATGTAACCACTGTACTTTTTTCTTCCCTTTTTATTAATATCACCTAGATGTGTTTTTTTGGTACTTTAAATAGCTGTAATGAGGCTATGAAAAATATTTTTTTCCCATTCATTTCCAATGTAAAAACAATGTGCCATGATGATTCTGTCCCACTGGGATTAAACTAATTAAAACATATATTTTCGGGGGAAACCCCCTATTTTGCAATGTAACTACTGTACCTTTGTCTTCCCTTTTTATTAATATCACCTAGATGTTTTTCCTTTGGTACTTTAAATTGCAATAATGAGGCAATGAAAATACCCTCTCCCCCCATTCACTGCCACTATAAAAACAATCTGCCCAGGGTCAATTGAACCACCATAGTAACAGGGCAGAATGGGGCGGGATTTGCAAATGAGAGAATTACAATGTTGGTCCGGGGAAAGAGGGGTGGATGGGTTTACTTTTGTTTTTCTTCCTTTCTATGTATTTATTTTATTGTTTTTTGAGTTGTGTGTTTATGTTATTGTACATTTACCTGGTGATTGTTGTTAAAATTGTATTTTTATTCATGCAACATTTGTCCATCTTTGATTTGATAACAGAAAAAAGAAAACCATCACATCTTGTCAGTAACGCCTATCAGAGGCCGGGTAACGCCTCGATGTCTAATAGCTGACCTATGATATCACATTGTGACTGTGACATCACATTCTGTCGTTGTCCCTTTACATTCTCCATATATGGGCATACTGTACATTCTGTACAGTATGCCCATATATGGAGATCCCTGATGTCATCAGTATTAAGCCCATAGCTTAGTCAGATGTCAGTCATATCCATATTTGGGAAAATATTTTGTCCAATTTAAACCAACCGCTACTCGAATCACTTAGGCGTCTTACTGGTAGCCGTCTAGGCTAATTGTGGTGGTATTATAATACATGGCACAAAATGTTATTCATGGCTACAAGTGTAAAACATATACTGTAATAGTGTGTCAACACAAACATTTCAACAGTAATGTATGCTGGGAAAAAAAGCATTTTCATATTTGGGTTTTCAATAGCTCCCTGTTTATGTGACAAAGTGTAAAATGTTCTCACAACTTGAAGGTCTCGTTCCAGACGGGGTTGAGATTGCATTTGATGGTCTTGGTTTTCTGTTTGCTCTCGCTGCGCGGGTCTGGGATCAGTTTGAGTTTCACATAAGGGTCTGAAAGGCCATTAGGGTCCATGGGAACCAGGTTTCTTGCCTCTTTGACTGGAAAGAGAGTGAGAGATACATATGGGAGGGAGTCAGGGTGACAGAATGGGTGGGCCACGAGTCATGTTGTGTTATGAGTTATGACAATGAGTACATATTATGTTACATAATATTGTTGACTTCAACATTTCACAGCTGTATGTACTGCCAAGCACACACACGTCAGAAGACCTCCCAATTGCTTAGTAGGCTGGGATCGATATCATTTTCGGGTTTCTGACCAACATCATCAGGCGGCCGGAAACTGGTGCAGCGCACCTCCAAAATGATTCCCCTAGTTCAAGATGTGTTTCGTTTGGTATAGGCTTAATCGTTTAGTTTCTTTTGGTATAACAATCATTTGGTAATTGGTATGTCTATCTTTTATTCTAACTTGTAGCACGACTAGCAAGACTAAATGAATTGATTTGAATTAAGTAGGGAACAAAAACAATGCGATGCCAACCGGAACCCACCACCAGAACATGATAGTTTAATGTAATGACCATGTAGACAGACCAAGGTTGCCAGTCCCAACACAAATCCTATTTTTATGTTGGTTACTGTACTTACTAGGCAGTAATTGTATTCCAAAGAATAATCCTGTGTGTTGGAATGGTACGTGTGTGTGTGTGTGTGTGTGTGTGTGTGTGTGTGTGTGTGTGTGTGTGTGTGTGTGTGTGTATGTGTGTGAGAGAGAGAGAGAGAGAGAGAGAGGGGGGGGGGGGGGGCAATCGGGGCTCCAGAGAGTGACCATGTGACCAGAAATGTGTAAAGTGTGAATAAACATTTTGATTGGTCACACCAGTGCGCCTGACATTTAACAGGTCTGTCTATGTGTATGTGTGTTTTTTCGACCTGCAAAAAGACCTGCCCCTACTCTACTCTACCTCAGAGTGGCTCTGACCCCGATATTCTTCTTCTCTTAGGCCACGGCTATACAAATATGGATCTCCGTCTTCCATCTCCGTCTTCACGTGGCTGCCAACCAAATGTGCGATCCGAAAAAGAGACATATCCATGTAGCCATATCGCAGCATCCCTAATGTGTGCAGAGTGAAACTGCACCCTGCACCCCTCCCCGAGGGACATCACAAATATAAAACATGCCAGTAATTAAAAAATGAAGAGAACTATTGATTAATTCATTGTTTTCTTGTTTTGTTTTTAATCAAGGATGCAGTGGTGGCTGTTATAGCTGTCTTGGGACCTGAAAGGCCAAGGTGAGTCCTCATTGCTGGAGGTACCTGCTCCACCACCTGTCTCTCCTGACCCAACATCTTCAATAGAGATGCCCTCATCTGACTCTAAAAAAGCAAACCATATACAAAAAGGCAAAATACAGTACATGCCTTGAATGACTTGTTCAATTTCCATGGCTCAGATATGATAAAATGGACAACATTATACATTGCATTTATTGCAAAGAGTGCAGTCAAAGCATGGCTGGGAACAGCGTTTTTTCTTTTTCTTTTTTTTTGGAGCACCACCGCTCTGAATTGACGTTGTACGAACGTTCTCGAAATACATCCTATGTGTCGTGAGAGGTGAGTGGTCAGCAGAGCAGTGTTTCAGCACCAGGTAAGAAGTCATCTATTTGAGGTGAAATGTGCTGTTGTCGGGGAGAAACCTCCTATCTCCATATTCTAACGTTTTGTGTTTTTCCGCCCCAACTTGATCATATTACCGCATTACACGAAAGCATAAAAAATAGAAGATCCACAAGCTCGAAACGCAGCTTAAAACGTTGCACAAAACGCGGTGCGAAGCAACACATTTGTGCTTAAAGATCTTCTACTTTTGATACTTTTCAAATTGAATACGGAGAAGTAACACTTTTGGACATATGAGGTTTCCACCCGGGAGAGATTTGGCGCACGTCAATAAGGAGAAACGGTTTTGTTTGTCACTACTACTCATACAGGTAAAAGAAGCCAATGGAATTTGGTGAGGTCCACAAAGTACTGTGCAACAATGATAATAATCAAAAAAGAAAAACTAAGATAATGCACTTAAATGATGTGCAGATGCAAAGTTAGGCACATTAGTGCAATCAATGTAAAAATGTTAGTCTGGAACCCAGGCAGATGTTGTTGCTGTTCAAGTTGTGAAGTTGCATCCAATTACCAGAGGCACAGCACGGCTGGAGTTGCTGTTTCTGAAGCTGTTCACCAGGGACACACGCACGCACGCGCGCGCACACACACACAATCTCACACACACACACACACACACACACACACACACACACACACACACACACACACACACACACACACACACACACGCACACGCACACACACAGGAATATGCGCAAATGCGCACAAACTAGAAGTGTAACACAAATACTGTAAAAACACTCACATACAGTATACACACACAAATTCACACAAGCCCACCCACGTCCGTTGGTGCCCAGTCACAGAGACACATGCATGCACACACATACACATAGTACACTGCACAAAGCACTTATGCGTTAGCAGAAGTAGCTCAATAATGAATGTGTTTAATGTAGTTTTTCAGCAGACATGACAGGCAGCGGCTTGGCAGAATGCGCTAAAGCTAGAAGTTAAGCTACAGTAGGTTAACCGGGTCAGGGTCCAGAATCAGGTCATGTGAAAATTAAAATACAACCACAAATTATTGTGGGGAAATTGGATTTCAGAAGAATAGTGTTGTCTATCTTTTTCACCGGTTCATTACTTTATAACAGGGACATGCTGGGCCCCTGATTCAGCCCGGGAAAAAGAGCTGGAGAGGCCCTCATTGCGCGCTGTAGAGAGAGATCTCTCTCTATAGCGCTGCTGCTACTCAAAGATTTGTGACAAAGTGACAAGCCAGTGGGCCAATTACATGAGTTATATTTTGTCGTTGTCGGGTGGAAACCTTGTATGTCCAAAACCGCTTGTTTTGTATTTTATCATTTTAAAAATGATTTAAACTAGTGAAAACAGCCGATCTACAAGCACACAACGCCTCGCACTGCGAGGCGTTGTGTGCTTGTAGATCAGCTGTTTTCACTACTTTTGTGCAACGGCCTTGTATGATGAAGCAGGGCTTATTTGCTTTGCGAAAAAAATGTACAAATTTGAAACTTGGAGATACAAGGTTTCTGCCCGACAGTGACGATTTACTTTGTTGGCCGTCCCAGCCCCCAAAATGGAACAAAGGCCGACATTTTAATTTTTTTCCTAATGGCTGGTACAGTTCATTCCCGGCCGTTCGGGAGTTGTCCCGCTTTTCCCAATGGCCAGCACGTCCCTGCTTTATAATTATAGAATTCCGATGTAGGGGATTAGGGCAGATACTGTAGATCAGCATTGTCTCTTGAAGGATAAGTATAAAGAATGCAACACCTTCTCCTCCTTGTTTCATTCATACCGACTGCATATAAAATCATGTCACTCCATCCAATTTTGAGTATAACATACTGTAATCCCTGCAGCTATCAAATGCAATCGGATCGGGCCAAATCAGACACATATTTATAGTAAAAAGTGAAACCAAACAGTATAACACTTCAAGTACATCTGAGATTGTGGCCCGGGTTGGCCAGTATTGATTATGTTTTATTCAAAGCCCATTATCATTTCTCCATCCAATGTATTACATCTTTGAAGATTTGCCCACAATATAGGGACACTAGGCCTGATGGGGTTAAATGCACTATTATTAGTGGAATGTTGTGTGGTCTTTATTCAATTGTGCAGACATTCTGTGTTTTAAACACTTCACTTCACAAGTCCATTACATTGTATTTGACAACTGCGTGGAAGGGTGTGTCTCCTGCATGTAAGGTTCTATTCTACGATGAAAGAAGTGACAGCATTTTCTATTATAACTTATCAGCAATAATGATTCTGATAACGGAAACAACTGAGGAAAATATAGAACCCAGCCCTATAAAGAAAAAAAGTAACTAAACAAAAACAACATACTTATCCTTTTAAGAGACCATGCTTGGTTTTGCTAGCCTAAGCTCTTCCAAAGCCCTGGGGAGCCGATGGGAGGATATTAAGTTAATGGGGATTTCATGCTGTAGCGGTACTATGCTAAAGCTAATCTCCATGAGGACCAACAGGCCTCAAGGCCTCAGAGGAGAAGGTTCATAAATATTACATGGTGCCTGTTCAAGTGACCATCAAAGACCGCTTGGCTGCGAGTAGAAAGCAAGGAGTGCAAAAGAGTGTAGCATGCTGCACACTCTCACAGGACTCTCCTGGAGTGTGTGTGTGTGTGTGTGTGTGTGTGTGTGTGTGTGTGTGTGTGTGTGTGTGTGTGTGTGTGTGTGTGTGTGTGTGTGTGTGTGTGTGTGTGTGTGTGTGTGTGTGTGTGTGTGTGTGTAGTAGTACGTACGTACTGTACGCACACACTTGGGTATTTAATTCTTTCCAAAATGCCTATATTGCATGTGTACTTCACTTTGTGTGTGTTTTGAGAGGTTGATGGGAGTGCACTCGGAGTGCTTGCATGTGTGCGTATATGCATACAGCCTGTACTGTACGTGCACATGTGTATCCTTTTGTGTGTATCAGTGCATGCCTGACTTTCCCATGCAGTATCGTGTAGGCACAAATGTGTGCATGCAGTATGCATGCATGCATGTACTGTATGGGCAAGCGTGCGCGCGTGTGTCTGCATGTCTGTATGTGCATGAGTATTTGAACACGTAAGACTGAGACAGCGTGTCTATATGCATGTATGCTTGCATGCATGATTTTCACATGTGTATGTGAAAGTGTGTGTGTGTGTGTGTGTGTGTGTGTGTGTGTGTGTGTGTGTGTGTGTGTGTGTGTCTTCGAGGGTTTAGAGTGCACAGCAGCAGAACACATGCAGAGAACATTGGTGTGGGCGTTGACAGCTCAGCCTTATTTCATGTGGAAGCGACTCCTAGTACCCTAACTAGGTCTCTTATGTACTGTCCTGTAGCCATACCTCGCTCCATGTAAAACCTAGTAGTAGCATCGCCACAAGAGCAACAGTACAACAGCAGTGTACTGTAGCATGCACAGATATCAGTAGGGACTCTAATGTGTTATTTTCTTGCTAGCTTGTGACTCCATTGCTTTGAATATTCTGCAATAGGGCTACAACTATCAATTATTTCCTTAGCGATTATTCTATCGATGACTTTTTCCATTGTCTAATAATCGAAAAGTGTGTTTTCTTTATATCTTTTTCTATAATAACTTGAATAAGGATTCAAGTGTTATTTTATACTTTGTTGTACCACAGTTTCTTCCGTTTCTCACAACGCATCACAGTGCGACGCTTGTAGATCAGCTTTTTTCAAAAAGAATTGTTTCAAAACATTTCGCCTATAATGACATAGGGAAAAAATTGGGAGCGATTAGAAAACGATTATTTTATAAAATTAGTGATTAGTGATTATTATTTATATTATCAATTGATTAGTTCAATTAACTGTTGTACCCCTATTCTGCATAGACAATCAGCTAAGGCTAGGGCTCCACCAAAAAGACGGCATCGTGCAGGCGTCGGACGGCGTAAAAAATGAACCGGGGCGAATTTGGGTGTCCGACGTCAACGTCGACAGTGGAGCACCCTTCATTGATTAAAACAGGAGCGTTCCCAGCGTTGACGTTGACGTGACGCTCGACGCAACCGTTGGAGCCAGGGGGTGACTAGTCCAAGCTACTGTAGAAATGTGAGGAGACATCTATGTTAACCATTAACCGTGGTTTTCCTATTTTGGGCAGATTGTATTTATGTATTTTCAAATTTAAGGTTATTGTCAAAAATAGCTGAAACAGAATATCTACAAGCTCACAAAGCATCACGATGTGACACATTGTGAGATTGTAGATCAGCTATTGTCACTATTTGTCGTAAGATGAAAAGTATACAAATGCCTATAGGAGCCAGTTTGGACACACCCATAAGCACTGTAATGTGAAATAAGACAACAACCACAAAATGTGACTCAACTGTACAAATACATTATGTTAGCAAATTGGCAATGTAGGCTATAATCATATACCTCTGCAGAATGACTCCAAGTGGACCTGTACTTGCAGTGCAAGAGCAAACTGCTGATGACACCACACTGACCCCTGTGGACATCAAACTGTACTACAAGTCCCCCTCATCCCCATCGAGCACTGCTGCCAAGCACATACAAGAGGACCACCTTCTCACTGTTACATGAAACAACCGAAAGATTAACAGAAAATAATCTTTAAAAAAATAAACAAGGGACACAACACCATAGGTCAGTTGGGTGGGGGGCGGGTCTTCACCATGACAGACCGTTTCAATGTGCTGTACTTCCAACTTCTGTCTGCAATATTGTTGAAAGGAAATGAAACAGGATGTTAAGCCTGCTTTTTACTTAGTTGTGAGCCGTGTTGAGCCAAAAAACAGCAGATTCCTCTAAGCTATGGCTGTAATATCGTTAATGTCCTCTACTCTTCTTAATGACTGAGCTCAATTGTTGCCGTGTAAGAGCACTGAGTGACTGAGGAAAATGGAATAGAACACAGCACGATACAATAGGACAGAGCTACAGAACAGCTGAAACCCCATTATTCTGTTCTATTCTATTCTATTCACGTCTTTCCAATGAGTGACACTTGTGAAGCTTAATAAAAATGTGCAAGCCATTTTGCTGCTGTGTTTGCAGTCTGGGCGTGTGATAACAGGGTGTTATCTGTTATCGGCTTCCTCGGTCTAAAGGAATAAATCCCCACCAATGATTGGACTGCGGAGCGTGGGAACCACAAAGGGGGGGGGGGACAGAGACTGAGAGAGAGACTGAGAGAGAGAGAGAGAGAGAGAGAGAGAGAGAGAGAGAGGAGAGAGAAAGAAAGAAAGAAAGAAAGAAAGAAAGAAAGAAAGAAAGAAAGAAAGAAATCTTGCACCAAAATATGTTTTTTGAAACGTTGAAAGTTTAATTCCAGGACATCTACAATAGATCAGAGGTTCTCAATCTTTTTTTGATTCAGGGCACTCCTGAATTACACCTTTTTAGAATATTATGGCATATTACGCTACGTAAATATGCAAATCTCTCCCCCTAAGACAGAGTATATTATGATGAAAACTTGAGAGAATATCCGTTGCCATTATAGAACAGAATGAAAATAACTTGTGTGAGCTTGTAGATCTGCTATTTTTGGTGAAGAGAGTTGGTGTAGATTGAAAAATAACTCAAGTACAGTGCAACTCAGGTCTGTTTTACTAAGTCTAGAGGGACCAAGTGGTTAAACTGCGACACTGTGAAGTGATATTGATGAATTCCAAGTATTCTGCAGCAACCCTGGACTTAGGGCACCCACTTTGAAAATCCCTGCAATAGATGATCTACTGTAAGAATCTACAGTAAGAATGTTTGTATATAGTTATACATATATAACGGCTAATTCAATTCCATGTACGGAACAGTACAGTAAGTGGCATTTGAAACTGGTTAAACTAGTCAGGAAGCCATAGAGAAAACACAACCTGATCCTCTACTGCCATCCTGAGGTATGGCATGGTACCACATAGAGCCTGCAATTAATTGGACAAGGGGTATGTTGAAGGTATTTTCCCATTTCATATAGATAATACGTTCTTCCTTTTCAGGAATGAAAAACTGGTGACACACTGCCTCCTCTCATTAAGCTAGCAGATATAATACAGCCCAGGAGGAGAAATTGGGTAGCTCACCATAGGCACACAGTAAACATTCCTACTCTAATCTTGTGGAACTGAACAACAGTAGAATTTGACTCGACCCCAAATTTGAGTCTGCATGCAGCTTGAGAAACAGGTCAACACACTCAAGGACAAAGTGGATTATACTGTGTAATAATTCTTACTCCTTCCTACTCCTGGTAAAGACTAGATGTTTCAGTTCCTACTCCTGGTAAAGACTCTAGATCCGTGGTTCTCAAGCCAAGGACCCATTAAGTAATATGTATTTGGTCACAGACCATTTGAAAAGATTTGTGCCAGGGACTCCATACAATATTTTTGCAGCACAGCAGACCTACAAGCTCCCAAAGTGACGATAGAGTGTTGTAGATTTGAACAGATTTGAATGTTATTTTTTATTAACTCACCCTTGGAGGTCCACACTTTAAGAGACCCTATACAGTATGTCTCATTTCCTACTCCTGGAGGTTTCAGTTATGGTGTTGCAGCCTGCACCTCTGTATCTCCACCAGCAGGGGGAGACACGGTACTACAATTTGTTTCCCCTTTTTCCCAATTTTGCACTGTAAAGATTCTAAGTATGCAATGTATTCATAAAGTGTCAAAAGGTCATACACTTCTCAATGAAGCCTGTATATGTGTAGGCTCCTAGGGTGCTGCGTTACTGCTCACTAACAAGTCTGGCTCTTTGGCTGACTGGTTAACGTACACACCCTGTTATAGTAGCGGCCCGGGTTCGCCTCCCAGTTGTTGCCTCGCGGTGACGCTACATATGTATACAATAATTTTAAGTGTTAAAGGATACTAGTAAAGGAGCAGAGCTATGCACTGCTGGAAAAAGACAATAATTAATCAACTCTCATAATTAGGATCATCGTCTTAAATGTCTCTAAGAAAAATATCAAAAAGAACAATCAACTAAGAAGCAAATGATTCTGCTGATTTCTCAAGTATTTTTGCTCTAAAACTTTTGAATGTGAAATCGCCAGTAGTTGATGAGTCACAGCTTATTAACTTCCATCAATAACACGCTGATGCCTGATTTTATCTTGGTGGACAAGCTCACAAAACATTGTGAGCTTGTAGATCTGCAGTTTTTTGGGGAGCGACAAGGCTCACAACTACTCTAAGTAAAAAGCAGGCGTAACATCCTGTTTCATTTCCTGTTAGTACAAAATGATAGTAAGTACTGTACATGAAACTAAGAGCTAGAATATTATACTAGATAGACGATGGGGTACTTTGGGTACCTGACACTGTGCGCAACAAAGTGCAAGTTCTTAGGCCCAGTCCACACCAATGATTCCTCAAGCAAAACCGTTGCAGAGTGAAATTGCAGCAACGTGTTGCACTGCAATCACACACACACACACACACACACACACACACACACACACACACACACACACACACACACACACACACACACACACACACACACACACACACACACTCTAGCGACACAGATTATGTCATCCTGTTCAATACAGTTAGGGAGAGAGTGGAGAGGGGAAATAGAAGTGAGTGTGTGTGTGTGTGTGTGTGTGTGTGTGTGTGTGTGTGTGTGTACTACTTACTGACAACAGTGAGCACGTTGGTCTTGATCTCAGCAGTGATATAGATTCGACCCCTCCTCTCTGTGTGGTCCGTCCCACATAGACTGGGGACATTGGCCACACAGCGCTTATGAATGTTCATCATACAGTCTAACACACACACACACACACACACGCACACGCACACGCACACACACACACACACACACACACACACACAAACAGAGTGTTAATTTAACTCTGAGAGTATACAAATGGATAAATTAACACTGATGATTTTACTGTGTATCAAATATCTGAAAGTAGAGGTTCGAGGCACCCTTTAATCAAAATGAAACATTAACACAGACACGCTAGTACAGTATGTGCATTCAGTGTTGTTATTTGTGTGTGTGTGTGTGTGTGTGTGTGCGTGCGTGCGTGCGTGCGTGCGTGCGTGCGTGTGTACACATACGGTCACATCTCATGCCCTGGTGTATGAGGCCGTAGAGCAGAGAGCCACAGTGGTCACAGAAGGTTGGACTGGAGTAGGTGTGGATCTTAAACTTATGTTTCTGCCTCGGATCCTGAAGGAAGGAAGAAGGAAAGAATGAAAAGTTTAGAGTCAATCAGTGGCATCATTTGGGTTCCCAGGTGATGGAGATGTTCCAACCCTAGCCTTTGCACAGCAAATGTAAGCCATTTACCATGAGAGGGAGTGGGTTTGTTGGCTGATTTACCACTGTTTCAGGGTTGTGGCACGACCCTCGAATGGTAAATTGCTTTTCTACCACTTCTACCATATAAATGAAAGAAAACACAGTTGTAACTTGCAAGGTTATTTAGTTATACAACTGCAACACAACAGTGGGCGGGGTCCATGAGCCAACTCAAGGTTGTTGACTGATTTACCACTGTTTTAAGCCAATCAGAATCCAGTATCTGAACATGTGACCAAAAAAAGTGGTAGAATAAGTTCTTTCACACATATTTTCTCCACCTCTGATTACCTCAGATCAATGTGATGGATGTTGGTTGTTGATTATGAGCACACCTAAATAAAACAGATCCCCAACCATCCATCCATGTCTTATGTGAAACACACATACAGCAGATAATGTGTCTTCTGCTAGCATACATTCAGTCCTACAGCAGGGGTTCCCAAACCTTTTTGTCTCAGGGCACCCCATGAATATTTTCTTTAATCCAAGGCACCCCTACATTATAATTTTCACTCCCAGCACCTTATATTTATAGCATATCATCGTTGTCAGGTGGAAACCTTGTATGTCTAAAACCGTTCGTTTTGTATTTATCATCTATAAAATGTACTAAGGCGTTGTGTGCTTGTAGATCGGCTGTTTTCACTAGCTTTGTGAGATGATCTTGTATGATGAAACAGGGCAAAATACATGAGGAGATACGAGGTTTCTGCCCGACAGTGACGATATTTTAGTGATTATGTTGCGAGGAAAACTTTGAGATAATAGCCATTTTGGTTTGAACTGACTGAAAATAACTTTGTACTTCAAGTTTAAAATTATAGTAAATAATATTTTTTCAAGTGTCCAAATAAATTCCAAATATTATCAAATGATCTCGCGGCACCCCTGGACTGCTGTCACAGCACCCCAGGGTGCCCTGTCACTCACTTTGAAAACCCCTGTCCTACGTCAATTTTCTGAGAACTTTAGCCAAAAATAGCAGATCTACAGTACAAGATCGTAGTAGATCGGCTATTTCCGGCAAAGACGTTTGGTGTAGAGGGGAAAAAGAGCAGACTAAGTACAGAGTGAAATGTCAAGTTAAGTACTGGCGGTATCTGAAAACAAATTGACATGAATCCAGAATACAATGATGACTGTGCTGTCAAACGTTGGTGGAAACTATATGGAATCTACGAAAAGGTTGTGGGGGTCCCTGCTTCATCTCTCCCTCAGCTCCTTGGCCTGAAAATGTTGAAGACCCCTGCTTTACTCTATGGGGCTGAGGCATGGACCCTCACGGCATAACAGGAAAGAGCACTGGAGTCTACACAAGAATGCTTACGAATGGCACTAGGTGTCACATGGATGGACCACATCAGAAATGTGGACCTCTATGGGGACCTACCACGGGTCACAGACAAAGTCAGAGAGAGAAGGATGTGGCTGGCAGGGCATTCACTGCGTCAGGCACCCAGAATTACAGGCAAGCAAACTGACACTATGGGAGCCAACCCAGGGCAAAGCCAGGAAAGGCAAAAAGTGCACCACCTACGTAGATGCACTGCGGCGCGACAACTTAGCTAACAACACTGTAGAGCTCTAGACCCTGATGTTAGATAGGAGAGTGTGCACTGTGCAGGGCAGCGATCCAGGAGTCCCGAGTTGGTGCTGGCTAGACTCTCGCTGGCACTCTCGCAATGCATTGACACCTCTGGAGTAACTGCTGAGTGTAAGGATCCACCTCTTTATCCCTCACATCACACAATCGGTCCACCCTTAAGGGCCATTCACACTGAGCACTTTAACTATAAAAAATATAGTTTTAAAATCGTTAAAAGTCAAGTGGATGACACACCGACTATAAAAAACACGATACAATGGTGAAAGATATAGTTATAGTTATCATGCCCAGTGGGAATAGCTTTTTACTTCTCTCTTTGCCTCTATATACCGACCAACTCCATCCCCCGTTTTCAGACAGTCGTCCTTCGTGTGCCCTTATTTCTGTTCTAGTCATCTCTTTTTGCTCTACCTCTTTCACTCTTATCTCCGTCCTCTCTCGCGTTGCGGAGCACCTGTTCTGTGTCCAGATCATCTACAGTCATAATCACTGATCTTCAATCATTGATCCTCTCCTCTGTTTCACCCATCTTTTCTGTTGTTTAAGTACTGGGCAGTGTATCCATCTGTTACGTAGATGTCTCCTTTAATCAGGTGCCAGTCTGTGTGTGTGTGTGTGTGTGTGTGTGTGTGTGTGTGTGTGTGTGTGTGTGTGTGTGTGTGTGTGTGTGTGTGTGTGTGTGTGTGTGTGTGTGTGTGTGTGCGCGCGTGCGTGCGTGCGCGCATGCATTAAAGAGAGAGCACTGTATGAAATGGAGTTCAGTATAGCTCTTCTGTTTCAACTCTACAATAAAACACAGGTATAGAAGAGTTCACAAGGGCCACATTATGGAAACAGAGAGTGCAGCTTTTTTAAACTCATGTAAATGCTGTGCTTTGACTTTAAAAGGGGAAGCTCAGGTGTTATTTCCCCTTTTCACAGCACAGCGATAACAAGTGTAACTTAAACAGGTTTGTGTGTGTGTGTGTGTGTGTGTGTGTGTGTGTGTGTGTGTGTGTGTGTGTGTGTGTGTGTGTGCGTGCGCGTGTGCGTGTGCGCGTGCGGCGCACCTGGAGTCATTGTTCAGTGGGCTTATACACCTGCATGCACAGTAAAATCCCCAGGGTTCTTTTAACTCTGACAATTTTCACACCATGTTTCTTTCCATTTGTACAAAACATCCTCTGAGTTACAAAGGGTTATTTCTAACACTGAGGATTTTAGCTTGTGAGTACCCCGTTTCAGTGGTTGATTTTGCTCGCTGATGCTCACATAAAGAAACTTTACATTTCAACTACTGCAACTCTCCTCCGTGCTTCTCTGACAGCATATGCTCTCTCAAACCACTACAACTGAGCCAGAATGCCACAGCACACGTAGAGCTATATTTTCGTCCATGCCTAACCCCTTATACCTAAACTTCTTTGCCTTTTTTTACTCTTTAGAAAAACATTTTAGAATACTTCAAATAGCCAATCTACATTGACACGTTGTGAGCTTGTAGATCAGCTATTTGAAATATTTAAAAATGTTTTTCAAAAGTAAAAAGTGGCAAAAGAGTTTAGGGATAAGGGGTAAGGCATGGATGACAATAGAGCCCATGGTCTTCAACCTCTCAATATTTTCTCTTCACTTCTGTCATCACGCAATTGGCATCCGATTGCTGCTCACAGAATCCAGGTCAAATCACTGGTGATGATGACCTAGTTATCAAGGGTAGAGCAGCACACCCCTAACAGCAGGATTTGAGCTCTACACCCGTTCCCACACACTACCACTAGCAAACACAGAGGATCTGCAGAGGACCCTTCTCTATGACTCACAGCGCTCCAAGCATCCCATCATATCAACATTTTATATATATATATTTCTTTTTTAATCAAGAAACGGTAAAAAAGAAAAAGAAAAAAGGAAGGTCGTTGCAACCAATGAGAAGAGGACGCCCACTTGACTCCGCTCTCGCTCACACAGACATACACACACACACGCGCACGCACGCACATACACACAGGTCCGCCTCCAACATTGACCGAGTTTTGCAGGCAGCAAAAACACACTACAGTGACCCACACAAGCAGCTAGGCTATCGCACACACAAACTGATTTAGCTCAGCTGTTCATAAATGCCACGCCAAAGAATTTCCCTCATAATATGAGGTTGTGGGGGAAAAAAGTTTGAGAACCCCTGGCCTAGCCTATCGATTTAAGCTACGTATACACATTAAAATCCTCAGTGCTAATCTTGCCATTTGTAAAGACAATGTACAAAAGTGTTACATACAGTACTGTACATATTAGGGATTTGTGTAGGACTGTAGCTACAGTACAGTGTATCCTTGCCCTTGCCATAGAGAACACAGCTGCATTCTGAACGCCTTTGACCCTTGTTCCATAGCATCCACATTTCGTCACTGCTGGGCAGAAACCTTGTATCTCCAAGTTTCAAACGTGTGCGTTTTTTTGTAAAGTAGCTCTGCTTCATCATACAGAACTGTCGCACTAGACTAGTGAAAATAGCAGATCTACAAGCACACAATGCCTCGCGGTGTACACAACGCCTCGCACCGCACCGTGTGCTTTTAGATCGGCTATTTTCCAAATTTTAAAACATTTCTTTTTTAATAATAAATACAAAGCACACGGTTTTGGACATACAAGGTTTCTACCCCACAACAACGTTATACGGTCCATGACCGACTGATTGGCTGGCTGGCTGCCCACGTCCAGGGGCGTCACAAGGGGGGGAAAGTGGGACTGAGTTACTAGGGCCCAAGGTGGAGGGGCCTGGAATTATTTTATACTTTAGCTATTATGGAAAAGTTGTGAAAATGTGTACAAATCTTTGAATATATGTACTTGAATATATCATTTTGGGGGTCCTTCACATGAAAAGGTTTGTGGACCACTGACATATAAAAATAGGTAAAAAAAAAACGATTATCAAGATTTAAAAAAAATAGCAGATTTACAAGCTCGCAGCGCGGCACTTGGTGCCGCGCTGTGAGCTGTGAGGAGGGGGGGTGAATCCTTCTATACGAAGATAAAGGAACAAAAGCCTGCTTATTAAACTGAAACTGGAAGCCAACAACATGGTGCCTGTCAATCAATCAATCAACTCCGCCACACAACATTGTTTTCAGTGTCTAGTTATATTCATCTCATTCTATAATGTGGACGTCCATTCTTGACAAATTGTTGGTCATTGTTTTGGTCTAGCGCTCTGTCATCCATTGTTTTGGTCCAACAATCGTTTCCCTACGGAATCGGTCACAACAGCCTCTCGAGCATCCACCCACACACACACACACACAGTCAGTCACACACACACACACACACACACACACACACACAGACAGACAGACAGACACGCAGTTGTACTATAAGCAATATGAATACGCTCAAAGCCACGTTCCACAATTATAAATTACAGAAACACTTTTCCACAGTCGATTCTCAATAAAACAACGAAACACAGCATTATATTATTATCTTATCTGTTCACTCATTTACCTTTCTTCTTTGCCATCTTGTCATTAGAGGCCGGCAGGCTAGTGTGTGTACACAGTATGTGTATGTGTAGATAGAGAGATAGATAGAGAAGATAGAGTAGGTACTGTAAATAGAGTAGATAAGATAGATAGAGTAGATAAGATAGAGTAAATAGATTTTGCTGTGTAATGATAAAAATCTGAGCCACAAATACCAGATCTACAAGCTCATAGTGAGGCACAGAGTGATGCACTATTCTGGGCTGTGTACATATATTTAAGTGAGTCAGAATCAGAAGCCTGGTGACCAACACATTAAGAACTCAAGTCGAAGATAAAGTTCGTTATCAGTCAAATTGTCTATCCAATAGGAATCGGGGGAAAGCCTTTTAATACGCCAGTGATATGGGTCATTATTGAGCAATAGTAATGACATACTTCAAATATGGCCCTCAAAGGGTTCTGTATAGAACAAATGTAAAGTATTCATCTTTATAAAGAATCCTTGGAGAAAAAAAAAAAATAGGTTTCATATAGAACTTTGGTGTGGCTTGGGGTTGGGATAGGGTTTTGTGGAGTAGGGATCGCAGTTGGGGTTGTTGTTGTTGGTGGTGACGTGCGACGTGCCGTGCGTGCGAGCTTGTATCCACATGCAGGAAAAATTCTCTCTCACTATCGGATGTGAATTCCTATGTGTTTCCACAAACCCTTTGTTGTTAGATTTAGTTTGACACCATCTGTGTGCATGCGCGTGTGTTCTTTGTGTGTGTGTGTGTGTGTGTGTGTGTGTGTGTGTGTGTGTGTGTGTGTGTGTGTGTGTGTGTGTGTGTGTGTGTGTGTGTACTGTAGTTGCGTGTTGACTGCTGCTGCGTGGGTGTTTTGGGGAGGTGGGAGGAATATCTAATCAGATTTAGTCCGGCCGTGAGTTGCCTGGGGTTATGGAGGAGACAACAGCCAATCAGAGGATGACATCTCTCTGGCATAACAGGGTGATCCGTAACAAACAGAAAAGAAAGAACAGAGCGAGAGATACAGAGAGAGAGAGAGAGAGAGAGAGAGAGAGAGAGAGAGAGAGAGAACGAGAGAGAGAGAGAGAGAATGAATGTAAAGAGGGACAGAGACAGAGAGAGACTAAAAGGAGAGAGAGATACAGAGAGAATGATACACTTAAAGAGTCATGAAACCCAAAATCACTTTTGCTATAAATATATATTATATAAATTAGTCACTTGTGATAGGGAGCAATTTGTCCATATGCTTGTGGATTCAGAGCTTTCTGCTGTCTCTGTAGCTATTTCTGTGTACTTCCAGTTTCTGTGTGGAAAATAAATATTTGGCTCCACTCATTACATATTTGCTCACTGCGTACCATTAGTTCGGCATGAGGTGGCTTATCTAATTAATATTAACGTTTGTTTTATATAGATTTGTATCAAGGGGGGCGTGGTTTGCGTTTCTGACCAGAGAGAAGCACCCGCAGTCACACTGTGTAGTGACTGTCTGTTTCCTGGTTCTCTCTCACTAGTTGGACTGTATAGTATTTTCAATGGTTTTTGTTCGGATATATTCAATCTGAGTATTTTAGCCATGGCTTATTGTCTCGTTGTCTCATTCCGAGCCGACACCACCGTGTTTACATTCCGTGGCCCATGAGAGAACACAGTTATGCGGCTGGAAGCTGCTGCTGCTGTCCCTCCCCGACCGTGGGGCTGGCTGTTCAGTTCAACTCAGTGGTGGAGTATCAATACTGCAATGTAGAAACACTCTAGTCTGTTACAAGAAAACGCCTGGAATTCAAAATGTACTCATAAAAGTTTAAAAAAAAATCCCACCCCTTGATAACTTTTTTTGCCGCCTCCTCCCACAGTTTTGGTGGCACGCACTCGACCCCATACCAGTCAAAGGTTTGGACACAGCTTCTCACTCAATGTGTGTGAGAAGCTGTGTCCAAACTTTTGACTGCAGGGTATGTCAAATCGACCGTTTTCATCTGGAATCAATTCCTTGCATTTTGCCAAGAGATATGTTATATAGTTTAGTTTATATACATTTATTCGTGAATTAATTTTCTCCATTGACTTTAATTAAACAAATTAAACTTTTCCATAGACCACATGAGACTGACACAGTATGTTTATATATGGGTATTCCAAGATATGGGCTTAACTCATTCCCTGCCAGATCCCGAGGTTCCCAAGTTTTGGGTGTTGGTTTAGCACTCGAGTTTCCCGAGTTTTACATTCATTTAAAAACAAAACCAGTCGATTTTTGGTTCCTATATGTGACTGAAAAAAGGTGCGTCCGGTCACATTTGAAGGACGGACCAATATCCGTTTCCGGCGGAGGCGGGACATAGGCCATTATCCACTTCCTAACTCGAGAATGGAGGCACCGTTTTGCAAACAGATATTTTTGTTTGGAAGCTGTGAACGGCGTGCACACGCGTGGTGCATGATCCGTGCACGATGGAAACGAATGCGCCCACGTTAAAAGGTAATAAGAGAAGTCCGGCAGCAAAATTAATTTGCAAGTGTGACTCGCATCACGGCAACCACACTTGCAATTTCCAATTGCATCTTTCTAGTTGTTATGCTGCCCTATAAAGCCAAAGTGCTGTGACGACGAGAAACTAAAAACAAACCTGAAAGTATTGGTCTGTTCCAACACCCCTGACTGCCAGAGAAGCTTGCAGCTTACATTGGTAAATGCAATACACAGGCAAGACTTCCTCGCACAGTTTAACCACATTGTGTGGTCTAGAGAAGCCTTAGTGAGGAAGTGAAGCTACCTAGATGGAAGATGATTGGACACATACTACGGCAGGACCACAACAACGACTGCAACATAGCAATGACATGGGCACCAGAAGAGAAAAGGAGAAAAGGAAGACCAAAGAACACCTGGAGACGTACTGTCGAGAAAGAAAGAAAAGAAGCAGGATGGACATCATGGTCTGAAGTGAGGACTGCAGCAGCTGCCCGTGAGAAGTGGAAGCGCTCTGTGAACGCCTTATGTGCCACAAGGCACAAAGTGGATAGGTAACATGTAACAGACTAGAGAAGCCACTGTGAACGACGCATAGTCCGATCACTAAATTCCATCCATCCAAACAATACTGCAAATTGTTGACAGACAGACAGTCAGTCAGTCAGTCAGTCAGTCAGTCAGTCAGTCAGTCAGTCAGTAATATGTCCGTCTGGTTAGCAAAACACAAGCAGAGAGGAGGGAGAAAGTCAGAGACTAAAGAAAGGAGGAAGGGAGAGAGAAACGGGCAATAATCTGATTTTCTCTTCATTGCAGATACTATAGCTTGAGAGAAATATACATTAGTATATTCTCTCTCTCTCTCTCTCTCTGGATGGCCCACCTGCTAACTCAGTTAAAATGTTACATGATGCTCCTTACAAATGGAAGATCCCATTCACATTCTGTCTCTCTCTGAAAACAATACATACTACCTGCCGTTTTTTCTAGATAAATAGATACATGTTTTTGACAAAAGTTGGAAAATATAATTTAAAATAAAAGACAGTAATTATTATTATCAGCAAAATCCTCTGCGCCGTAAGTCTCTCCCTCTCTCTCTCTCTGCAAGATTGAGAGACTGGCACTCACTGTGTGAGAAGTTCCGTTTGGAACTGCTATGAAACGTTAATTAGGTCAAATGCAAGCTGTGCAATGCCAGGTTGGCGTACCACCCATCATCAACAACAACGTGCACACATTTGAAGACGAGGCATCAGACTTCACAACAACCGTCATGTCATCTGCAGGTCAAACTATGACACTAATCATGAAAATAGAAAACATGGTCCTCCCACCACATACATCGTTGGCACTTGAATTGAAATGCTCTATGAGGAGACTGTACAAGATCTACAAAAAGCTGAATCAACTTTCCCAATGCTGGCTCTAACAATAAGTTGTTATACCTTTCAATCCGGGAACACCTTTGTGTAACATTAGCTATTGCTATGCTACCTTTTTTAATTAAATGTTTTTCAGAAAACTTAGGTGAGGATTTAGAATCGGCCCCAGGTCTAAATGGGTTAAGATGCATGGACAGCACTTAACTGGCATTCCTCACTTATTCTGTATTTTCTCCACTGCATTTTTCTGTATGTATGTTAACTCTCTTTCTCTCTCTCTCAGAATTCAATTCAATAGTTCACATAGGAAAGGTTAGCTTGGGATAAACTTTTGAAACAATTGACAGCAGTATTTCAATTTTTTTGATATAAAACCTTTGGGACAAAATAGCAAATTATTCAAATGTATTTAAAGGTGGCTGCTCTGCTTGTACTGTATGTACAGTATTTCTATGTACCGAGGTCACTCAGTGCAGGAATACACAATGATTTGTAGTCCTTAAAGTGGTTGTGTTCCATTAGACATCCTTCTCCTGCCACAACAGCTCACAAATCTCTCTTTCTCTCTCTCTCTCTCTCTCTCTCTCTCTCTCTCTCTCTCTCTGACAGAGGCCATCACCGTATGCACTCATACAAGAACAGGTCGACAATTGCAGATCTACAAGCTTACAACGCGTTGATGGCACGACGCATTGTAAGCTTGTAGATCTGCTATTTTCGCCATGCAGCCCGCTGTAAGGCGAAGTATAGCCTAACTCCAGCTGGGGAGCGGAGATGTGACGCATTTCCTAGTGTGATCACCGATTTTGGCTGATGGTGGCCGATAGGAATATTTTGGCATATCACCCATATCACCCAACCTTTGTAGAAATCCAAAGTGTTCCCAAATTGGGGGCGTCTCATTACTTTTTGAGACCAGGTCTCCAGGTGTTATTTGATACGCTGTCAGTCTCTCAGCTGCTTCCGTAAACAATAATTATTTGACAGTGCGCCCAACGCACATGTCACATGACACCTCATCCGCACTGCATGCGAGCGACGCGACGCGACGTCCTGCAAAATACTGTCCGCATATGGAGTGTCGGCCATTGCGTTGCGACGTAGCCTGAACCAATCAAATAAATAAATAATTTAAAAAAGTGTTTGCCGGGCGGGACATGGCCATTAACCTCTATGGACATCGCCGCGAAACCTCGCTCAAATAGAGACTTGCGGTAGGTCAGGACGTCTTCTTTGAAACACATGTATTTCAATGAGATTTCATCGCTCGCGTCGCATCACATGCAGTGCGGATGAGCTGTGACACGGTATTGCTGATGAGACCGTCAGGATTTCATAAAACCGCATCAAAACGTAAAACCGGGAAACCGTACAACCCAATTGTGAAGGACAAATATCACCCCAGCAATTGAGTGTTTGTGCTGATGTCACATTGTCACAAGGTCACCACAAAAAGACATGATTATTTCCCCAGAGGCTATCAGAGCCCTGAACATTGACGAGACCACAGGGTCAAATGCCTGTAAACTGCTAACACCCTCCTTATTCTCTTTCTTTTTTGGACAAACCCCCATTCACATATTGTACTTTGCACATATTAGTTGCACCTGAACACTGATCAGTGTTCAGGTGGTGTCGGCACCCAGCATTGGGCGGGTTATATGGCTCTCCTTTTCTCCCCCCCTTTAACTACCTCCCTCCCCCTCTCCTCTCTCTTTTCCTATACCCCCCTCCTTTCCCTCTCCGTCGTCGGGATCTACATGTATGAGCATGTGACATCTTTAATGACAGACACTGTTGCCTAATTTTCATTTGCGTTATGTGCATGTATGATTCTACGTCTATTTAGCTCTTAACTGTCAATCCCTTAACTGGGGAGCTCCCAGTTAACTGGAACCCAGTCAAAGACCCTTGGAATTCCCCAGGCCTCAACATTGATTTACAAAGATTTACACTTGTATCTTATAGATTCTCTTCTGGTGTCTGTTTAAGACGGTGCATTTCTGCATTAGTGAATAAGAGCAACGGTGTTGCTCAAACAATGGGAACATATCACCCTTATGGAGATACTCTAGGTTCCCTTTACCTGAAATGTTCTGAACTGCTTGCTCACAAACACATTATTTGCCTATACCACTGGCGCAGCAGGCTAGAAATGTAGGTTTCATTATAGGCTCCCATCTCATCCTGGTGCTCTCCCATAGGGAACACATTCTATTAACCCACATGGATAATTGACTTCTTCTTTTAAACATACACACAGCTGACAGTGACACACAGGGACGGGACAGGGCGCTGACAGAACATTATGTGAGAGACAGACAAAGACAATGAGAGAGAGAGAGAAGGTGAGTGAGAGAATGAGAGTGCGTAGAATACCTAACCTCTTTCTTATTTCTTTGACAAATCATTCTTAGTACTTCACCCACCCAGCACCCACCCCCGTATCCTGCACTATCAGGTCTGAATATACGCTGTTGCCAGGTCTGGTTGTTAAGCGATACATTTGGGCATGTATTCATAGACCTGGTTGCTTGTTTCTCTCGCATATAACCTGGAAACCCTGTTCTCCTGTTCTGTTCCGGAAACACAAAATAACATGTTTAATTGGTCCAATCTAAACGCACTGTCCAACCTTAGGACACATTTTGTAATTTAGTAGCCTTGATACAAGACTGTCATATACTAGTAATTTAGAGTTTGTATGGCTTTAATCACAACCAATTAAAAACTCGGGACAATGGATAAACAGGATTATGATGTATCTAGAGTATGTCTATAATGATCTAGTTATACTGTAGCTCTAAGCTTAACTGTAGCTCTTGATCTACTATTTATCTATTTGTTCTAGGGCTGTAACTATCGTTTATTTTCTTAGTGATTATTATATCGATTACATATTGATGATTAATCGAATAATCAAGGTGCACGTTTTCTTTTATATAAAAAAAGGAAATGAGTTATAAATCAATGAATTGATTAACCACTCAAGTGTAATTTTATGTGACAGAGAAAGATGGTACTGTACGTATACAGCAAAAATTGCAGATCTATAAACTCACACAACGCATCACATCCCGGATTTGCGGCGTGTTGTGAGTTTGTAGATCGGCTATTTTCTCTGTTTTGGACTTTCTTTTTAAACTTATATTATAATGTCATAACAGGGATCAATTAATAAGTGTTGCAACTCTAATCTGTTCGTCTATAAATCTGCACATAAAGTATTCACTGTATTGGTTTATCTATATACATTATACAGTATCTACTGTATGTATTTCTCTATCTGTCTGTCTGTACCGTCTGTCAGTCTAACTAGGTGACTGCCTGTCTCACGGTACCGCCAGTTTGGAACATTGTTACCCAGCATCCCGCTGGGCAGGAGGCGAGGTCGTAAGGGCATGAACTCATTAAGGAAGTGTCATGGTGGGGGGGCGGGGCATCGTAATTAAGAGCGCCCCTGAGGCTGAGTGGCATTTAAAAAGCAGGAAGTAACAGAGGAGGTGAGAGAGAGAGAGAGATGAGGGAGAGAGGGAGTGAGAAAGCGGGATGACATTTGAGCAGAGGAGGTAGAGAAAAGGCGGCGACGGAGGGGTTAGAAAAAAGAATGGAGGATGAAAAAGAGTAATGGACTTTTTTTTTGTTGCTGGGAGGCTATCTATCCCAGTGGTTCTCAACCTGTGGGTCGGGACCCCCAGGGGGGTCCCCAGATGATTAACTTAATGTGCAACGTTGTTTTCTCACTCAACAGTAAACAAACCAACATACAGTTTAAGTGCATAGAGGGTGTCTGCACATTTCTAAAATTACAACTTGAGGACGTTTTAATACCTCTAAAATGACAAATTAAATATTGGTAAAATTCTCAAATATTATTTTGTGAAAATAGCCGATCTACATGCTCACAACGCCTCGCGTTGCGAGGTGTTGTGAGCATGTAGATCGGCTATTTTCACAATAGAACCGTGTTATACAAAATGCAATGCCTCAACTCTAAGTGCTTGTAGGGTGGGGGGGGTCCCCAGTTCAAATTATGATTATTTTGCGGGTCGTGGCCTGAAAAGGTTGAGAACTACTGCTCTATCCAACTGCACTTGTCTGTCTGTTTGAAGGACACTTCAAACAGACAGATGCCGTTTCAGGCAAACAAGGAGCTTTCAGGATGTTTACCAGCACATTAAATGCTGCTCTTCAACAGCACTAATCTAGTCACAAGGAGGATAGACACTACTGTACGTTTAGGGTGCTTAGGAGGATCCTACACTACACTTTAGGTTGCTTGGAAGGGCAAATGAAAGAGAAGGGTGAGACATATTTGTGTTAATTGAAATACATGCCGCTGCCAATTTTTGGGGGCATACTCGAGTAGAGCAATGACCAATGACAGACTTTTGGGTTCAATGCCGATGTCGAGTCCTAGAACTTCGATTACAATTACTGATGTTTTGAATGATATCTTGTCAAAGGTGCAAACTGGGCTGATCAATTTAACGAAACAAATAAATACAAATAACTACAATAAAAAATATTATTGAACCCATTTAGATCTAGATTAGAACACCTACCCCTTTTTGCGTAGTTGTTGCTACTGTATGTACAATATATAGCAACATATATATATATATTTTCTTAATAAATATTTTAAGTTTTTCAGAAAAGGTGTTTTTAGATTCGGTCACAGGTCTAAATGGGATAAAGGCAGAAAAAAAACCCAATATAGATAGACAGACACACAGACAGATACAGATGACGATGTCATCAAAAAAGTCATTATGGCTGATAAAGCGGCCTGGCTAGAAAGAGAGGTGATAATAAACCTAATTGTCCACTATACTGTACCTATTTTACAGCATTTAGGAGCAGTTTGTACGTTTGTAATTTGGATCTTCTCTGTGAAAAGCTGGAATACAAAAATGAAAAGCTATGCCTTTGCTATTCCTGTCAATTCACACAATACACGATTGGTTCATTGATCAATACATGATTGTTTCATTGCTCAATACACTATTGATTCTTCGAAGGCGCAAAATGTGACAATTTCCTTGTTAAATCGATCATGACTAATCCATTCTGTCAGAGCTTGAACAAATTGTTTTTAAATCTTTTGATCCGTCTCTTCCACTTTGCGTCCCACTTTCCCAACCTCCTGGTTGTACCCACTAATTGACACATTAAAACTAATACATTATAACAAATGAATGATAGTATCAAAATACTAAAGAATCCTTATCAATACTCTAGTTCAGTGATTCACAACCTTTTTAATTTCAGGGACCCCTAGTTCGATAAGCAACCCTGATTTGATATGATCTACTTATCTCTGGGACCCTAATCTACACAGTCAATTTAACTCTGAGAGTGTACAAATGGAGCCTAAAGGACCCAGAACAAATGGACCCATACAGGTCCTTTAGGTTCCATTTGTACAATCTCTGAGTTACAAACCTGCAAGGTCCATTTAGTTCCTAACTATCAATCTAACTGGGGATCCCCTGGAACCCCGTCAAGGACCCCTGGGATTCCCCGGACCCTATCGTTGAGAGAGACTGCTCCAGATGGTCCTGTATCGTATAGAACGTCCTCTGTTTAAGATGGTATATTAGTGAGTAAGAGCAACAGTGGGACAAGCTAACTCTGGACTATGATTGTGAATTGAATTTGTAATAGGTTCCCTTTAACTGAAAATGTTCTGAACTGCATGCACACTCACACATTTTAACCAATTAAACCCAAGTATATACTATATAAAATGCAATGCATCGTGATTAGTTGTGAACCTGTAGATCTGCAATTTTTGGTGGAACGTTCGCCTATTATGACATGCCTATATGCCATATACTGTAGCTCATGTTCTCTCTCTTCACAGTCTATTTTTGATCATTCACACAATTATCAAATGTTATATAATGGTTATGTACGTATATACTTACATCTGAGGCAGGCCCCTTATCAGCCCCCGGACAGGAAAACGTGACGAACTCATGGCAACGCTTGTGAACCACAAAACAACACACTGGAGAGAGAGAGAGAGAGAGACAGAGAGAAAAGATAATTAGTTCAAATTTAAATAATTAAATAAACATGCACATTTAGGCAGATTTCTTCTGTTACGTGGACCACTTATTTGCATGTTTAAATATCGCTGCTAGGACGTCCCTCCATATTTTTTACTTTTGGTGTTTTTTGTAACGACTACTTGATCATCCCTTGAAGACTCACCTCTTCAGGCTCCACCTAAACCCATAGCACAACTGTAACACTCCCCTTCCCTCGATGACCACACATGAAGCTAGATAAGCCTTTTTTAGGTTTTAGAAAAGTATTTTTTGCTGCTTGGGTGCGTGGTCTACCTATGTTATTATTTTTCTAGATTGATATTCCTATGCATTTGTTGTATTGCTGTTGATGCACTGACAAATTATCTTGCTTATTATATTGATGTGTTACCTGCTTATTGTAAGTCACTTGGGATTAAAAGCGTCTGCTAAATGCCTAAATTGTAAATCAAACTATTACTACATCGTCACACAGAAGTATGGAAAGTAGCAGATCTACAAGCTCAAAGGTTTCCATGAGGTGTCCACCCGACAGAGACGATGAGATTCAAGGATAAACGACTGGCTGACTGATTAGTACAGTAGCATGACTGACTTACTGACTGATTGCCATGATGAACTGACACACTGATTGGTTTCAGTGGTGTAAAGTAACCAATTACATTGACTTAAGTACTGTACTTTACTTGAGTATTTCCAATTTCCAATACTTTTACTTCCACTCCACTACAACTCATATTGTACATTTTGAAGCCAAGACTTTCATACTTTTACTCAAGTACATTTTGAATTCCGGACTTTTACTTGTAACAAGAGTATTTCCATAATGCAGTATTGATACTTTAACTTAAGTAAAACATCTGAGTACTTTTTTCCACCACTGATTGGTTCATAGGATGACCGACTGATGACTTATTGATTGAATGATTCGGTACTGGACCTCCTAGCTGCTCTCCGACTGACCACAAATCATGCTCCCAAAATATAAGTACCTCCATTTTGTGTCTCTAGTTGGAAAACAGGGAATAATTGTTGCAGTTCCAACTAGACATTAATTTTGTTAAATGTGTTGCCGCTTACAGGGTGTTAGCGGTGAATCGCGGAGGAACATGTGCTACCGGCAACACACAGGGTGGCCCTTATCTCCACTTCCATCAATGTCAGCTACACTGACAGAGGAACAGAGTGAGCTAAAAATAACACGCACACTCACGCACGCACGCACGCACGCCGCACACACACACACACACACACACACACACACACACACACACACACACACACACACACACACACACACACACACACACACACACACACACACACACACACACACACACACACACACACACACACACACACACACACACACACACACACACACACACACACGCTGTGCATGTAAATAGTACGCCTCGGGGGTGAAACATAGTACGCCTCGGGGGTGAAACTAATCAATGTAGTGCACAAAACAAATGTTTGTCTAATAATGTTACCATTACCACTATTAATCCTACTGTAGCTCCAGTTTGTGCCCCACATGTAATCATTGTATTTTTTTTTAATATTGGCCTGCAGTGTTAACATTTAACACTGCCATTTAACCAAACAGTAGGGTTGACACACTGAAAGCGTCAGACGCAGCACGTTATGAAAGATTGTTTACAACGGCTGCAGCCACACTGGAGGCATCAATTAGGCACGTCAAAACATGTTGACACGTCTCTCAGAGCATGGTTCTATTTTGGAGCGTCGACCGCCTGGCTGACACAGTCCAAAATGAGTTGGAGCAACGCAGAAAGGTTAATGTCTTTTTATTTTTCCCTTGTGTCAATGACACTGCTCCAGAAATAATTATTTCAAGGTATATTGTTGTTGAAGACACGATTCCTGTGTCTGCTACTGTTCATCATAGTGAGCTACAATAGATGAAAGTTGAGAGTAGTCATTTCGTGAACACACAATAAAAAAACATTAACATTGAAGCAAAAACTAAACGCAAAAGTAACTAGAACTGCACTCTATAAAGGTGCCAACTTGCGCCTCATGCACAAGTAGGCCACACATGCACACATGGCCAACTTGTGCACAAGCAGAGCGCGCCACGATGTGTGCCCTGCTGGCCTGGTCCCTCAATGGCTGTAGGCAGACACCTACATACATACAGTACTGACATACATACATACATACAGTACATACATACATACATTCCCAGAATCCAAACCATTTCAGGGCTACGGTCTTCAAAAATCACACTCGTGTGAACTGAGCGGTGGTGTGTGTGTGTGTGTGTGTGTGTGTGTGTGTGTGTGTGTGTGTGTGTGTGTGTGCCCCCTGTGTGTGTGTGTGTGTGTGTGTGTGTGTGTGCCCCCTGTGTGTGTTTGTGTGTGAGTGTGCCTGGCCTATGCCTGGCCTATCCTGAACAACAGCGCCCGTCCCTTAACATGTGTGGTCAGAAAAGGTTACTGCAGGCTACATACCCGGAGACAGACAGACAGACAGACAGACAGACAGACAGACAGACAAACAGACAGACAGACCCACACACACGGCCACGTATAGGAGCGTTGTGACCACCGCTCAAAAAGTCGGACACCTACATACATACCCAACCGATTACTGTACTTGCGCGCTCTGCTTGCGCAAGTAACTAGTAACTTTTATAATGCAATAACTACAAAGTAACACAGTATAACTAGTTAAGTAACCAACTTACTAAGTTAAACTAACTTGATCAACACTGCCTTTACTCGTTTCATAAGCAGAGTATCTTGTTTTCTGCATCATCAGTTTAGACCTGAGGCCGATTTTAAAAACGCCTTCTAAACCCTAACCTAAGTTCGCAGAAAATCTAAATCTTTTTATTATGTATTTATTATATATTTTAGAATGTAAAGGAATTCCTATCGCTATATACATAGGAACATCTAAAATGATCATGCTTTCCCGGTTTTAAAGGTACTGTATCACAATGTATAGGCTTTACCGGTCTTACTGGGTTAAGATACACTAGGGGTGTAACAATACATAGTGCCACAATAATATCGCGACACGTTATCGCCATGATTGCGCGCACAACGCGCGCGCACACACACACACACACATACACACACACACATACACACAGTCAAATGTCACAGTACAGTCAAATGTCACAGTACGTGATGTAACACAAAGGCAATGTTTCTGCAGCCCGGGTCTGGTGAAATCCACTCTGTTCTATTCTGGAGGTGAATTCATACCTATCACTGATCAAAAGGTTTGTAATTCTCTCACACACATACATTATTATGCACACAGGAAATGTGCATCTCAATGGTACTTGATTCCCACGCAATAGCCTCTCTTTGCTCAAACCTCCCACACACACACACACACACACACACACACCTCAATGATATCACATCATGAAAACACAGAGTGAGGGAGCGACAGATAGAAAGTTGTTTGCACATATTGCTTCAAGGTAACTGCTCTTTCAAAAATATCACTACTGCCAATACCCTGATCATAACACACACACACACACACACACACACACACACACACACACACACACACACACACACACACACACACACACACACACACACACACACACACACACACACACACACACACACACACACACACACACACACACACACACACAGAGTACTGTATAACCGTGTCATCTATCCATCAATACAACTCCGTCCACCACATCCTGTCCATTCATCTATCCATCCATCCACCTTACCATAACTTCATCCATCCATCTTTTCCCATCCCTCACCCATCTATCTATCCATCTATCCCAGTGTTTCTCAACCACTGTGCCTGGGGACCTTTGGTGTGCCCCTGAGAAGGGTCAAGTGTGCCCCTTGAAACTGCAAGAAAACCAGTATTGTATTTATCATTTTTAAAATGATTTAAACTAGTGAAAACAGCCGATCTACAAGCACAACGCCTCGCGGTGCGAGGCGTTGTGTGCTTGTAGATCAGCTGTTTTCACTACTGTTGTGCGACAGCCTTGTATGATGAAGCAGGGCTTTACTTTGCAAAGAAACGTACACATTTGAAACTTACGTCATTTGTACGTCATTTGAAAATGACGATATTTTAGTGATTATGTTGTGAGGAAAACGTTGAGATAATAGCCATTTTGGTTAGAAGCGACTGAAAATAACGTTGTACTTCAAGTTTAAAATGATACTAAATATTTTTTCAAGTGTCCAAATAAATTCCAAATATTATCAAATGATCTCGCGGCACCCCTGGACTGCCGTCGCGGCACCCCAGGGTTCCCCGTCACCCACTTTGAAAACCCCTGTCATCTCTAACCTCTAGAGGAGGACATTTATTACACCTGGAGGACATACGTTACGCCCATGGAGGACAGATATTACACCTGGATGAAAGATGGGACACATGTAGGTAAGGGTGGGCGATATGGAAAAATACAATATCACAATATTTTCTCAAGCTGTATCACGATACACGATTTTATCACGATTCTTTTTTCAAGTTGGTTTTTATGGTTATTTTTCAAGTTACTTGACAAAAACTAGACTCTCTGGGTTCCTTTTGGGAGGTCTAAATTGAACTTTACAAGTATGTAACTCTGACAGTATACAAATGAAACCAAATGGACCCTTACGGGTCCATTTGGTTTCATTTGTATACTGTCAGAGTTAAGTGGAGAACTTGACATTTTACATTTTGAGAACTACTGATTTAGAGCAAAATGCAGGTTTAAATTCTGCAATGAATCTCTGTATTAACGATTAAACATGATTTTTTATAAGGCTCCCTCAATTGTATCACGATATATACGATACCTCTGAAAAGGCATATCGTGGAGACATTTTATTGTCTCAACGATAATTATCACCATATCGCCCACCCCTACAGTACATGTAGGATAGAAGGAGGTCACAGATGACCTCTAGAGGTCAGAGAGATGACCTCTAGAAGTCAGAGAGATGACCTCTAGAGGTCAGAGAGATGACCCCTAAAGGTCAGAGAGATGACCTCTAGGGATCAGAGAGATGACCTCTAGAGGTCAGAGAGATGACCTCTAGAGGTCAGAGAGATGACCCCTAAAGGTCAGAGAGATGACCTCTAGGGATCAGAGAGATGACCTCTAGAGGTCAGAGAGATGACCCCTAAAGGTCAGAGAGATGACCTCTAGGGATCAGAGAGATGACCTCTAGGGGTCAGAGATATGACCTCTAGAGGTCAGAGAGATGACCTCTAGAGGTCACAGAGATGACCTCTAGAGGTCAGAGAGATGACCAGGTCAAATAAAGGTCCTCCAGGTGTCTGTCCTCATGTGTCCTGAGTATTTCTGTCTCTATCTGACCCTGGTACAACTGGCAGCCTGCCTCTGTCTCTATTATTAATCACACACACATTAAATATCCATGGATATTGCGCACACAGTCAGATACTTGCCTGGACAAACATACAGTATATTGACAGATACAGTCAGCTTTACTGTATTTGTTAAATATACTGCAAGTACCTTTACTAAGTAGAAGGTACTGCTAGTGTATGTGCAGGTTTATGTATAGGTGGTTAATGTCGTTATCTTACCTCTCTTTCACCCTCTCTCTCTCTCTCTCTCTCTCTCTCTCTCTCTCTCTATTACATCACTGTGACTGCACCAACGCACCAGGCCTAAAGCCGTAACCTTGCTATAACGTTACACTCACAAACACACACTCACGCACATCACTCCGGTCCACCTATACATTACAGTGGAGGTGAGAGCTGTGTTAACATCAGCCAGACAGGCTGCCCCACAGGATGTAAGTTACATTACATACAGTACATACAGTGAAAGGCTAGAGTTGGCCTGTTGCTAATCTGATAGAGCCCAGCCATTGGCGCAGAAGGGCGGGGATACTTGCTGGAGAATCTCTTCGACCAATAGCATTTGTTCACTGATCTCTCTTTTTTTTTCAGGAGCTGGCCAGAGCTCTTAATTGCTCCCTTTGAACTTCAAAGGGGTTGTGTGTGAACTGAGGTAATTGGGCCATAAAAGTGTCAAGTGTTTGTTAGTGATCTCTCTTATCAATGAAAGCATCAAAGACAACGACCTGTTTGATGCCTGTCATAGAGTGGAGGGGGAGGGGAATGTTTTACCCAGGCTTTTCTTTGTTCCCGAGGCTAGCCTGTTGCTAATCTCATCTTCACGGTCACAATATTCAGGTATTAAAGGAGTAGTTCACCCCCAAAATGACTTTTTTTCACGCCATGGAGACTAGAGTTCAATCATTTTTTTTGTTTTTTGTCGCATTCCTAAGACAAAAATGTGATAACAATAAATTTACCCCCATTCATTCCGGATGGTGACCCGTTTCGAAACGGGTCACCATCCGGAATCAATGGGGGTAAATTTACTCGAATCAAATTTTTGTCTTAGGAATGTGACAAAAACCAAAAAATATTATTGAACTCTACTCTCCATGGCATGACTAATCAATAGAAAAAAAGTCATTTTGGGGGTGAACTACTCCTTTAATTTAACTGTTCCAGTAGTGCTGCCTTGCTGTAGTGTACGCTGCTTCAGACAGAGAAAACGGCGCGAGCGGTGGTGGGGCAGGTTCTTGATTCCAGAAGACATACAGTATAAGTATAAATATATATATATGATATTTTTCACACACACACACACACACACACACACACACACACACACACACACACACACACACACACACACACACACACACACACACAAATACTCAAACATACCCAGACTGTCTATCCTACTTAATCAATACACCAACTTGGGAAAGAAGGAACAGTGAAAGAAGAGGTGCTTTTTGCTTTGATGTTTGGAGTTGGGCAATGCAGGCTAATCGTGTGTGCGTGTGTGCGTGCAGTATATTTTTAGCCTATGAAGGAACTATATTTATACAATTTCCATTGAAGCCAGCCACATATAGAACAAACACAAACACATGCATATCACACACACACACACACACACACACACACACACACACACACACACACACACACACACACCAGAGAATCATTATTATTTCAGAGGCTCCCGTGCGACTCCGGCAGTCACATGACATTGTTATGTAATGCCTCTCGGCCAATACATACCCCCATCACACATGTCTTTCTGTCCGTCGATAAAGTTGTGCAGTGGGGGACGAGAAAGATAGATAGATAGATAGAGCATTGAGCAACAGACAGGCTGAGAGATACTGTACTTACGCCAATAGATCTCTCAGTCATGTTTGATCAGAGATCCTTATGACTCACACTGTACTGTATATACTGTACACACTGTACTGTATATACTGTAGGACTGCAACTATTGCTCATTTTCAAGAGCACCGAAGTCTGATTGCCCCATGAATCCCCATAGACGAGTTTAATATCATGACAAATAATTGAGCTGTGTTCCAAAAATAAACTAACAAGCACGGCAGTCCATGATTCATATGGATATGAAGCATCAACTGAGGAGCGTGTTTTCATTGATTGATTGATTGAATACTTTCTACATTTTGCAAATAAACACAGTTCCATACAAAAGGATGCTAAAAGGATAAACTCAAGAAAGCACTATGGCTTGTTTCCATTGGGGTCCTGTGTATTCAATTCGTGAAAATATTTAAAGACAGACAATAATATAAAAAAAATCACACCCGTGTGAACTGAGCGGTGGTCGTGGAGGCTGTGCAACAGCACTACTGGGTGGGTGCAGCGGGGTTAGTGTGCTTTACAATGCTGTAGTTTCTTCACACACTCTAATTTATTTGACCCTAAAACATTCAGTTTGTTAATAATAATAATAATACTTGACCACACATGCTGACCCACCCTTCTCCCCTGTGTGTGTGTGTGTGTGTGTGTGTGTGTGTGTGTGTGTGTGTGTGTGTGTGTGTGTGTGTGTGTGTGTGTGTGTGTGTGTGTGTGTGAGTATGTGTGTGAGTGTGTGTGTGAGTGAGAACAACAGCGCCCCTCCCTTAACATGTGTGGTCAGAAAAGGTACTGCAGGCTTGAGGCTACATATACGGACGGACGGCCGGACGGCCGGACGGACGCATACACACACGGCCACGTATAGGAGACGGTGTGACCACCGCTCAAAAATATGAACAGTTAACAGTTGGGGGGGTGGGTGCCATTTCTGGTGTTAAAGGAGTAGTTCACACCCCAAAATGAAAATGTTTCTATTGATTACTCATGCCATGGAGACTTGAGTTCAATACAAAAATTGTATTTGTCGCATTCCTAAGACACAAAATGTATTATAGTAAATTTACATCCGGTAATCAATGGGGGTATATTTATTGTAATCAGATTATTGTTTTAGGAATGCGACAAAAAACTAAATATGTTATTGAACTCAAGTCTCCATGGCGTGAGTAATCAATGGAAAGAAAGTCATTTTGGGGGTGAACTACTCCTTTAAGCTTGGACTTTTTACAGGGCCCAGATTGTAAGTGCTCTTTTAGAGCAGTTTTGATGGAGGGTAAGGAGTCACATTTCATGTCATCATTTGTATGAACTCTTCATAGTTGACCTGTCCGTCACCATCAAGGTCTGCCTCTCTGATCATCTCATCAACCTCCTCATCCGTCAGCTTCTCTCCCAGGTTTGTCATCACATGGCGCAGCTCAGCAGCACTGATGTATCCATTACCATCCTTGTCAAAGACACGGAATGCTTCTCTGATCTCCTCCTCACTGTCTGTGTCCTTCATATTCCTGGCCATCATGGTCAGGAACTCTGAGAAGTCTATCGTCCCGTTGCCGTCTGCATCCACTTCGTTGATTATGTCCTGCAGCTCTGCCTCCGTGGGGTTCTGACCCAGAGAGCGCATTACAGTACCCAGCTCTTTGGTGGTGATGGTGCCATCGCCGTCCTTGTCAAAGAGCGAAAAGGCCTCCTTGAACTCGGCAATCTGCTCCTCCGTCAGCTGATCAGCCATTTCGATGTAGAGTTGGCAGCCGGTTTAACGACTAAAGTACGCAAACCTCACGTACAGACTCACTCAAATGACCAGTAATCCTTAAAAGAACCTGTATGACAATCTTTATGAATGCACTGCATGAATGCACTTTATATATGTATACATACGACGTCAGCAGTTTCTGATGACATCAGTATCTCCATACTTGTGGTTGTTAGTTGCTGTTAGCACTGGGTACTCTGAGAATGGGTCCAACGTGTACTCAAGTAGAACAAGTACAATCGTTATTGCATAAACGTGCGAGGCATGCATTCCCAACTTGCATCGTTCCAGACTTAATTGTTCCCAAGTAGGCCGGGGGCCATTTATAACTGTGGTAACGAACTGAACCCTAGCGAGTAATCTGCCAACAGGTCCTGTATAGCAGCATGGGTATTGCATAACTGGATGGGGCATGCGTTCCCAACTTGCGTAGTTCTCGATTTTACATCTCTTTTCCCCAAATGTCTCATCCTTTTATCCTATCCTCACCCTGTCCTTTTCTGTCCCTCATCTTGTTGTCTGTAATAGGTTTATCCTCCTCTCCTGTTTCTCCCCTCATTTCTGTTGTTCGACAGTGTATCCATCTATTAGAAGGCTCCTTTGATCAGGTGCTAGTGTGTGTGTGTGTGTGTGTGTGTGTGTGTGTGTGTGTGTGTGTGTGTGTGTGTGTGTGTCTGTGCGTGTGCCTGTGCGTACGTACAATGATAGTGTGTGCGGCTGATGACAAGCGTGCGTGCATGCTTGCGTGCGTGCGTGCACAATGCTGGCCCAGATTTAGACACTATTAGATCCCATGACCTTGTTCTGCACCAAAACACACACAAACACACAAACCAGCCAGTTGGCTCGTTCTAATGTCTCAATGTTTAATTATTCATGAGGGTAGGAAACATATATAAATCACATTGGAGAACCTGCCACTGAACATCTAAAGCCCAGTGCACACCAATGATTCACAACGCAAGCACCCGGTGCAACATGTTGCAGAGAGAAGTTGCACCGATATGAATTACCCATGTTGCAAGTCGGCGCAATTTGGAAATTCTGTTGCAAGTGGTTGCAACTTGCAACTCATTGCATTGCGAATCATTGATGTGGACTGGGCTTAAAGCCTGTTTCAGAAACCACATAATCCACCAAACTGTGTTGCAAACGGTTTGTGACATTCTAAAACTGGACAGTCCACATCATGGAGATCATTAACTGCTACCATAGCACGTCAACCAGACCTATTACATTATTGTATATCGTCACTGTCGGGCATAAACCTTGTATCTTTTGTTTCAAATTTGTATGTTTTTTCGTAAAGTAAAGCCCTGCTTCACCATAAAAGACTGTCGCACAAAACTGAAAGTGAAAATAGCAGATCTACAAGCACACAACGCCTGCTTGTAGATCAGCTACTTTGTCACCATCTATACTATAATTTTGCGAATGTCTGAGTGAGTGAGTGAGTGAGTGAGTGAGTGAGTGAGTGTCTGTCTGTCACAGCGTTTCTCCACGGTGGCTGGAGCAATTGATCTGAAATCGCATCACCATCAGCATATGAACACACCTGACATAACTGTGAAGCCCGTTTGTCACTTTCACAAATCGTATGCTGTATATTAGCATTTTTATGGTGTATCTATATCTATTTAGCCTACAGTACCTTTTGTGACCACACATGTTAAAGTTGTACCATGTAACTTTTTTTATAAAACAAATCTTAAAAAACTGTTAAATCGCTAAAGTTTTAGAACACCCACTCCGTTATTTTCAGCTTCTGAAGCCTTCTCTTTATATGTTTTCTATGATCCTGGCCGTGGACCGGATTTCGCACCAAAATGACGTAATCTGCATCATCTGTATACGTTGTGTATACGTTGCCCAATCACATCGCCGATCATGCACACATGGTACACTACCGGCCAATCACAGCGCATCTTGAAGTGGGGTCGCCATATTTGTAGTCGCCCGTGTGTCTCTTTACTCAAAAGGTAATCTCGCCTACCAGGCAGGGTAAAGTAGTCCGTTTCTCCGGAATGCCTGAACGCACAGGAACCAGGGACCCCTCTAAAGATAGCTCTCGGCGTTGTGGAGGCAGACGCGGGGGTGTGAAGGTACGAAAAACGGGCGAAAGACGCGAACGCGGTTTGCTATAGGGCTACTGACCACTAGTTGAGCATCTTACACAGTATAGCTTTAAGGGAGGGGCGCTGTTGTTCAGGCCATGCACAATCACACACAAACACACACACACACACACACGGGGGGGGGGGGGGGGGGGGGGGGGGAGTGTGTGTGTGGGCGGGCGGGCTGGGGGGGAGGGGGGGACAGTATCTCTGTAGCCATTAAACGAAACAGGTTTCTTACATTGATGCTCCTACATCATGCAAGCACCAGTTAAAGTTACTTTCCATTCCTCATATACTGTGTGCACAGTGCACATCCCATAACCCACACACTGCACATCATTTTGGAGATCATATCTTTGAACGGGTAAGGGCTAGTTTTAAATTATTTTTAAAACGATAAATACAAAACGAACGGTTTTGGACATTCTACCCGACAACAACAATATATTATATTCTCATAGATGTTGTATATGCTTTTCCTTCCCTTCTCTCATTTGCTTGCTCTTTTTCTCTCTGCCTCTCTTTCTCATTTTTAAAAGAGGGACCCACACATCACTTGACTGTGGGTCCATTAAATGTGTGCATATTTGCTATAGGCAGAGAGAGGAAAGGGATATAAAGAGATGGAAGAGGAGATAGAGAGAGACCTCAACCTTTCTCTTATTCAATGTATAATTACATAGGTAGGTTACATAGGTTGTTCTTGAGCACACCCACGCGCGCGTGAGTGTGTGTGTGAGTATGTGTGTGCGCACGCACACGCGTGCGAGAGAAATAGCCCTACCCCCTCTAACAGTCTTTTAGAATTATATTTTTTTAACATTGATTTATTGATACAGAATCATTTATATATAAATAAAATGTGTTATTATTCAATCAGTCAAAAAAGCAATGGGTAAAATAATCTGTAATAAAGATAGTTGCAGCCCTACTTATAATGGCTGATTCGTTTAAGGAACGTGTTTGTATGGATTATCGGAATTGCGTTGCGACTTCAACAAGTTGAATCTCTTGCTGACAAAATCATTCAATGTTATATGAGATACTTCAATGGTTTCCTATGGAAATAAGCTTAGTCTTTTCTATGATCTCCTTTTAGTTGACCTTGTACCAGTGAACTGTACCGTCATGAAACTGTACCTTTTTCTATGCAAACTTCTAATAAAGTCTTCAATCAATCAATCAATCAATCAGCTAGAATAGGCTGACCTGCAACGGGGTGATTCAGACCGTGGCTATTTTTTCTCCGCAAGGCCCTGAAACCGCTTCATCACGTCTTGAATATTCGGTCTGTACCAGGCTTAATTCACCCTTTGTCAAGTCCCACCCGTTGTCCCGCCCCTCTTCGCAGTTGCTTTGTATTGTTATTCTATGTATTAAATTCTCATTTTAATCTGGGGTTCAGTAAAAAGGAGCCTCTCAGCGGCAGTATAGTGAGAGGGCATGTTTTTAAATATGTTTTTTTTTTTACTCCAAAAATTATGTTTTAGTAAATTCACTAAAGGCGGAACCAGGGCGGGACAAGGCAGAAAGAGCCTGCTGGTTGGTCAGGCTGACAAAGGGTGAATTTGTTCTCTTGTCCACCATCCATACCCGCCGGCAGAAATAGCCTTGGGCAGCGAGCAGACCGTTTAAAGGGCTGAGCAATGAGCTAAGAACACATCAGAGAGGGAGAGAGAGAGCTACAGTAGACCACCATGCAGCCATCCTACCTGCCCTACAGTGCCACAGAGACACCTGCACGAGACACCTCAGAACACACAGAACACCAAACGCACCGACAACACAGGAAGAGAGGAAGGCAGAGATGAAAAGAGAGAATGGAGAGGTGCGGGTTGGGGGGGGGGGGGGGGGTTGACAAATAGTCAATAATCCAAACTAAAGATGTTCATCTCGGGCACCTCCTGTGTGTGTGTGTGTGTGTGTGTGTGTGTGTGTGTGTGTGTGTGTGTGTGTGTGTGTGTGTGTGTGTGTGTACGCATATGCGTGCAGGTTCGTGTGTCTTATATAAGGAGGCTGTGCAGCCCACGCCTGTGTATAAATACCCATGATGCCGTTGGTGAAGGGTCACAATGAGTACTGCACACCCATCATATCGCACTCCTTCTCAACCTACAGTACAGTACAGCGCTGCACGTCCTTCATATGGCTGTCCTCTGTCCTCTCCTACATAGTAGCTCTCCATCCCTCTCATCCTCTGTAAGCCAGGCCAGTGACTCAAAACGCTTTCATTTCACAGGACCCCAAGTTTGATATGCCTCGGAATCCCCTTTGATACTGTACGTTTCTGTTCTCCTTCTGGGACCCCAATCTGCACTGTGAAATACCTCATTGTTTAAGGCTGCTGGGAGCGTACAAATTGAGCTAGCGCGTCCATTTTTCTTCCATTGATTTGCACACTTCTCAAGGTTACAGGCCCCATAAGGGGGGCCATTAGCAATTTGCGTGATTTTAGGGAAAAATCTGTAGGAGTAGTGTCCAAAAATGTGTTTTAAAAAATCAGCCTGAAGGTGGCGCTAAATGGGACAGATCCATGTTGATGACATGAGTGTAGAGCAAGTGTGTACCGATTTGCGTGATTTTAGAGCAGAATTTGTAGGAGCAGTGTCCATAAAATGTGTTTGAAAAAATCGCCTGATGGTGGTGCTATATGGGACAGATCCATGTTGATGACATGAATGTAGACATAGTGTGTAGCGATTTGCGTGATTTTAGGGCAAAATCTGTAGGACTAGCGTCCAAAAATGTGTTTTAAAAAATCGGCCTGAAGGTGGCGCTAAATTGCGACGGTCGCAATAACTAAGTAGAACAGTCAAGTAAGTTCCAAGATTACATCACTTGCAATATGCTGCAGCCTTTGGAACCAGGGAAAACACTTATACACCACATCACGATATTACTGTACCATATCCAAAATCACAGACTATATATGTATCCATCTCAAATCATAATTATCTCATATCAATATAAATCATATCAGTGGTTCTCAAAGTGGGGTCCGGGGACCCCCAGGGGTCCTTGGAGGGGATCCAGGGGGTCCCCAGCAAAATGTGTTACCTTGGCATTTTAGAAAAATCTTTCAAGTAATTTTAAATTTTTAACATTAAACTTCTTTTCTGGGGGTCCCTCACTCAATTTCAGAACCCCCATATAACATGGACCCCCGGGGGTCCGTGGACCCCACTTTGAGAACCAACGCTATACAGTAGCATTCACAATATTTGTTCACAGATGTGTACCAGTAAGTCTCCCTAATCGGGAGATAAGCAACCGTCAGGTCACAGCGTGATTTGAGAGCAAAATGTGTAGGAGCAGTGTCCAAAAAAGTGTTTGAAAAAATCAGCCTGATGGTGGCGCTATATGGGACAGATCCATGTTGAAGACATGAGTGTAGACACACTGTGTACCACTTTGCGTGATTTCAGGTTTTTAGATTTGTAGGAGCAGTGTCAAAAAATGTGTTTTGCTAGAATCGGCCTCACGGTGGCGCTAGAAGAGGGTCATGTGAGAATTTATGGGTGGAGGTTGTGGTTTGGCAGGCAAGGAGCAGTGATGTTAATAGGTTTTTAATGTAATGAGTCCCGGGACCCAAGGAGTGTCTTTCGGATGCGTCCCAGGGATATTTTATGGGTCCCACAAAAATTCAACACGTCATGTCATTTTGGACAAAGTGCATTGAATTGGTTATTATGGTTATGTTCACCGGTAATATCGGATGTTGACCACTTGGGGGCGCAGATAGAAGCTTTTACCGAGTCTTCATAATCAACAGCCACCTGTTATTTTATATACATCGATAATATATGGATCTTCTCAGTGAGATGTATCCTGTTTGTACTGTTACTGCTTCTATGGAATGGGGGAAATGCTATCTGCCGTGCTTGTGTTTGCTCTGCTGTACAGAGAACCAGTGGACTGGGTCAAAAACAGTAGATTGGGATTGCTTGTAGATCGGCTACTTTTGTTTTGAACGGTTGATCATAGAGGGACGTGCCGCCCCTCTATGGATGCGGGAGGGCAAGGCACAGGCGGCCGCGGTGGTCCGCGGCCCCGGCGGACCACCACAGGGACGGCGCCGCCACGAAAACGCTATAATCAATCAAACAGTTAGGCAGCCTAGGCTACATACATACTGTCTCAGATAGCATACATGCTAGGCTAGCTTGCTTCCTCCGTGTTGTAGTTGAGCCAATAAAGGTTATTTGACCATGTTCACCACGGCGTTAATCGTCGCTATTGTTGTAAAGACGCAATGAAGACCTGTGTGGCTTCAACACGTTGTCCAATGTCCACCACATCTATAAACTAACTATAGCGCGTGCATCCAGTTGTTATTGAATGAAGAGGATGAAGAGGACAGGGGGAGAGGAGGCGGGGTCGCTGTCTGAGCAGTGAGCAGACTCACTCAGTATACACTAACATAATAAATACAATATCATGAATTTAATGCTGTCGGAAAATACACGTGACGCCGTCAGCAAACGTTTACATTTGTAAGTTATATTTTAATTGGATACTTTTTCAGTTTCTTTTTTTATTCCAAGTTATTTTCCAATGGAGGTGATGCGTCCGTGGGACCCCAGAACACTGACGTGAATGCGTCTCTAGGCAACGTGAATGCGTCAGAGACGCGGGACGCGCACGTAATGACATCACTGAAGGAGTGTGTGTGCAAAAGCTTCGGGGCAACGGTTGCGGAGATATGAGCAGGGCAAAAGTGTGATGTGTGACGTGTGACAGACTGACAGACTGACTGACAGACAGCTGGTCGAGGTTTTGATAGTAACTGCGACGTGACGGTCGCAATCAACATTAGGGGGATGTGTGTGTGACTGCTCTACTCTAGCACAGATCATCACAGTGTTACATCAGAGAACTTCCTGTACAACTGGTCCACCAAGTGGTCCCAACCTGTGGGCTGGGGAGCACTGGTGGGCCGTGAGGATATTGCAAAGTGGCCCACCCAAATAACTGGCAAAACACTGAGCTTTGAAGGCCAGTCCACACCAATGCAACTCCTTGCAACATGCAAATACTCGCAACCATTATCCTCAATGGCAGCTGCAATGAGTTGCATTGGAGTGCAAAAACTCCCCATGGGGTGAGTAATCTATAGAAAATCATTCATATATGGGTGTAACGGCCGTGATAATCTGTTATAGCCAGTTAAATGTGTCTTGTTTTTGCCAAAAAAGAGCAAAAAGCTGTTTTTGTAAACAAGAGTAAACCATGATTTTTGGCTGTAGGCTACTCTTCTTCAGTGATGCTGATATCATTCACAGCCTGCAGACAGGTGCCCTCTATCATAAACCACTGAAATAAGGCTTTGACGAGTGACTGTCTTTGGCGCTGTGGACCTCAGACCATTTGTGGACCTCAGACCATTTGATGAGTATACTCGTCTTTGGCAGTAAAATAGTTCATCCAGAGCGATTTACAGTAAGCAAGGAAAGGAAAATTTGTCCGGTTTTAAGTGGGACAGTCCTGTTTTTGACCAGCCTGTCCTCCTTCCAGCTCAACCTCTCGCCGGACGCATAATTGTCTGGTTTTTGTGAGTGATGTGTCATTTACAAACTCCCGTTTCATTCTTATAGAATGCAGCTCTGCGCAGCAACTGTCAAGCAGCCTACTGGCATTTATTTGCATATTATGGTCATTCTCACATTTCACTGGTTTAATGTTCAGCCGGCAGCCAGCCAATTGTTTTTCTTTTTTTTTTTTTTTTTTGCGCATTGTCATTGGCTTGCTCAACAGTCACTCACACCGAATCACTCATTGACACAATTGTCAATGCTGCTCTCAAAGTACCTTAAATGATATGCATAAAACAATGTTCAATTTCTACTCAGGGGCTTGCATGCAAATCAAAATCGTTAAATTCACTAAAACGATAGAAAGAAGTAAATGAAAACATTTTAACACTTATCTTTTGTCTCTAATGACTATCTAAAATATGAACCCTTGTTATAAAAAATCTAAGTTGTCCTTTACATCTGAGACTCTCTAGCACACACGGGTGGTTTTGAGATTGGTGGTATTTGGTGGTTTTGAGATTGACGCAAAAACACTTCTGACTCATTGTCATTATCAGTGTATCTGTGTGTGTGTGTGAGAGAGAGCGAGACAGAGAGAGAGAGAGAGGGGGCAAGGCAGGGCAAGGTCTAACATCACTCAGTCAGTGCTTAGCAACAAACTGCGGTCTGCCAGTCAGTGTTGCTCCACACACATACAGTAACCAAATGTGAGTGACTATGACTGATGGTACTGTAGACTCTCTCTCTCTCTCTCTAAGTTAAGGGACAGGACAGCACTTACAATTTGTATCAGCTACATTCAAAACATTTAAGAAAAAAATAGAATGGAAGCAATAGAGATAGAAAGAGAGAGAAAAAAAAGACAGAAAGCAATTCAACTCTCCTTTTGGCTCTATGGCTCTGTTGCTAGGTTACCAGCAATAGCCGAATGGGTTGAAGCATCTCAAGAGCAACCGTGACATAGATAGAACACACACACACACACACACACACACACACATATACACACACGCGCGCGCACACACACACACACACACACACACACACACACACGTACAGAGACACATAGAGTACTGCAGACACAAGCGCACACATGTATAGGGACACAATTGTCACCAGCAGAAATAGATCACGGTCCAATATTGGGTGTGAATCTTTACTGTCATTGGCTGGGAAGGAACTGGGCTCTGTTCTGGAGTCAATTGCACAGTTAGTTCCACTGATCAAAGCCCGAACACAATCGATTGATCAATCATCATCACCGCCAAGGACGTAGATCTGCGTCATGTGCTGTTAGAACCGTTGAACGCCAAGGAGGTATATCTGCGGCATGTTTGTGTTTTCAGTGAGTCGCTGAGTTTTCAGTGAGTCGCTGAAAACACACGCTCCCACCGTGAGCGATTCAGGGCTACAAATCCCAGAATACAACCGGACATGACATCATCACAAAAGGTTTGTCTCCGTCCGCCTCCATGTTATCAGATGTAGAAAAATCCTCAGATTCTTTTTTCCAGATTGTGTTTTTTCTCTAACAGTAAGGTTAAATGGCTGTGGTGAACAATACATTATTGATAATTGTATATATATCCTGATATTATAATGGAGTGCCACTGGCCTTCAAGGCAAGTATTCACAGCCGACAGGTAATCCTACCGGTTCCACGCTTGGTACATATACGGCTCAGTATTCTGGCAAGGACATAAGCTATGTTCCCCACCATGAATGTACAGTACTAAAATATTGTACAGTTAATATAAAACGATATAGTCTAAATATCAAATTGTTCAGGAACATCTTAACTCATTCTGAGCCCAGGACATTAACGGATTAGGGGGTCCAGAGTGCCCCCTCCCGGCCCCATTAACGGCCGCTGTCTTATTTTGAAGGCCAGAAGTCTAGACCGGAAGTACTTCCGGTCTGACGTCATCGGATCGTGCGCCGGAACCGATGCGTGTCCACGTGGAGTTGTGTAATGGCCGACCGGGAGCTTTTATAACTGTGTAAAATAAGCGAGCATCTGCCTCCATCCTAGCTTCTAAAGTGTAGTTTTGAGATAATGGACATTAAAGATGAGATCGGCCGTCCACCTCAATGTTATGGGATGACTATTGTGTGCTCGTGGAGCCGTGATGATGACAAATCAGCGCGGATTTCGTCTCCGGAGCGTCGGCCATTGTACTAGGTATTTTTACTCGCCGTTACAGTAATATATTACTTTTCCCGCGACATCGCGTGGATGGCACTATAGATACTCTATTACTTTTCCCGCGACATCGCGGGGTTGGCTTTTAATGAGTTAAGACACCTTTTTTGCCACAAGGCCCACCCAACTGCGCATCTAGAACTCCTTATATGGAGATAGCTCATATCCGCAGAGACTGACATCAACTGAGAAGGAGTTCTCTAACTATCTCCTTGCATTAGGAAAAGGCAAACACACACAAGGGGACACTGACATTCTCCATTCAGGAGGACAATCAAAGACTCCATGCCTATGGAATTCCTCATTTCACTGACACCCTCTGGAATCCCTGATCATAACCTGAAGTTGAAACTATTAGCACCAGTCATGCTACCTAAAAACCTGCAAGCCAGTCCTGACGCACTCTCAAAAATGGCACCAGAATGGTGGTAATGCAGATGATGGACCAAGTCATTGAGTGTGAGATTGCACAAACAGTGGTGAGAAAATCTTCCTCCCAAGGATACCTCATCATGACAGAAGTGATGAGCTTCCCTTCACCTTCATTAGATGACAGTTCCCTATCAGATTAGCTTTCTCTGTTACCATCAATAAAGGTCAGGGCCAAGAGAATGAACAAGTTGGCATCTCCTTGCCTCAGCCTGTGTTCACTCATGGCCAACTCTACACGGCCTTCATCAGGGGAAAGAGGGCAACTTCAAAGTATTCATTGAGGGTAATGACGAGGGAACAACTGACAACATTGTTTATACCAAACTCCTTTAATTACATACTGTATATCTGATAATTCAAACTATATATTTTCTGACAGTTCCACACGGAAATTCACAGTAGCCTACAGTACTCTCCTTTGAAACCGAGTGCTTCTGCTTAATATGTTTCTCTGACAGTGTGCAAGGACTGACAAATACAGATCTCCATATGGCCATGTCAGTTGGATTACTGATGCAACGTAGTTGTGCGGGCACGATCTCTAGATGTTCAAATGAATTGTCAATAAATGAATTGATGATTTAGGTACAAACACGCACACCCAAACATTGTACAACAGTTTCTCATATACTGCACACACACGCACACACACAGCCGTTTCATGAGGCGTTAAATAAATACAGTCTATTGGCCGTGTCGGCAGACTTCAGAGATCAATGGACTTAGCACTGACTGCCCTAGCCTCAGGCTGTAGCCTGCATTAACGTTGAGTAGGCCGTTAGCTGCGTGATATTTTCTCGTAACGACAATCGGGCAAGCCCCACACTGCCAGCGTGTGATTGGCTGAAAGACTTGCATGCAGCGCTCCAAGGCACTACAGTCCCTTTAAGCCGCATTCGGACACGGAAGCAGTCCCTTGGTCAATATTTACTGAATGTTAACCTCTATGCCTAAGAGGTGTGTATGAAATATGGCATACTTACTGCATAAAATTACCCTGCAGATTGTAGTCAGATGTAAATATGGAGGTGGAACAACTGGCTATGCTATAGCATGTGCAGTGACTTGCACTGGCAAACAACGGCTCACAGAAATTGGATGAGAAAAATGGTTGGAGAGGACGGTCAACTCTTCTCTTCTTCAGCGAGCATTGGTGGTGAGAATTGAAGTTTCAGTTTTAATTGTTAACAGTAGTCGAGGCTAGCTAGCCTCAAAGGTTAAAGAAAGTTTACCGTTGCTGGGCAACACCATCAGCTGATGCACCCGACTCGGTCAAAGGAGCAGGTCCACTCAGAAAGTACCGGGCGGCGTGCCCAGACCAACTCCTAAATATCTAATTAAATTATCGGGGTGGCACCGATGAGTGTGTGTGTTTGTGTGTGTGTACATCACAGGCATATCAAATAAATATGACCCACATTTGCTCTTGCATCTGTCCCGATATGTCTCCAAGGAGTTACCATGGTAACGATTGTGCTAATGTTGAACATAAAGCCAACAACGACAACACACACATGCACACACACACACGCACGCGCACACACTCGCACGCGGGGTATCAGAGCTGCAGTTAAGCATGCATTAATGTTGCATACTTCCTCCTCTTTTTACCTTCCTCTTTTTTATTTGACCCTGCCACTCGTTTTCATGCACAACAACCACGTAATACATACGGATACATCCACAAAGCTAGAAGGACATCTGATCCACGTACTGTAGGTCCATGACGAGTCATATAGTAGAACCGTTGTTCAGAAACCTGGGGGTTTAGCAGTCTATGTGTGTGCAACACAGGTTTGTTCACTGCATGTATTCTGTTATATCGGTGAGTCATGAAGGGACAGGGAGGGGGAGTGACACTTGGACAGTATAGGGGTAGCCAACCAAAAAGGTTGTGAACCGTGGCAGTCAAGACTTCTAAAACTGCATCAGACTCATAGACGTAGACGTCATACAGTAAAAGACACGTTATTAATGGTTATGTCCAGTAAAACGGAATTCCATGGAATTTTAACCTGTGGAGATGACTTTAGTTGTCTTCATACAGCGTCTTCCTCAAGTCCCTCCAATAGGCCTTTGTCTGATTAAAGGAGAATTCCAGATTAGTGCTTTTATTAGCGTAATCTGATATGTTATTCCATCCATTAACCGTCGCAGAGGCGAGAACAAAATCTAGCCCACCGCCCGTTAGCTTTTTTTTAAACTCAGAGGGACATTTCCACCATTATGAAAGTATAATAATAAAGTAGTACCACTTATTAGTATCGAGCGATACAAATAAGTAAGTGGTTTAGTGTAAAATCCCACCGCTGGGATATCATAATATCAGATGGGTAGGGTTTCCGGGAGAGCATTTCAGGTCATGTTAATTGTTTAATCAAAGATTCAAATATGTTTTGATTTGTTTGATGTGTTTGTTGTTAAGCAACTTCTCTTATGTAACTGCTCTCAATAAGACTTAATGAATCAAAATTAAGTGAATAAATAAATACATCTAATTAATGAATTAATCTGAGAGTCCCCCCCCAGCCTACACCTGGCCAAAACTTTTTCCTGCAAGAAACCCTGAAACGGCTAGTCCGGAATTCTCCTTTAAACAATCCCTTGCATCTCTTCTCTTGTTCCCGTTCTAATACTCACATGGATTAGCAAAATATAATCTCACAGGATTCATGACCTAGGCCACGTCCTAATCTGTGATTTGTGAAACAGCATGAAAGGAGCCCCCCGACACAACAGTACTGTGTTTCACAAACAAGTAAAATGTGTAAAACGTTATGTTTTGGTAGCCATACAGACAGCCAGTTAAAGAAATTGCGGATTGAGGCTTTAACATTTCGCTTTTACAAAGATAATATACAAGATCATTAAGACTTTCTGGAAGATTGGACATGTATTCTATCGCTAGTTTGACCACTTCAAATACTCTTTAATTGCAAACAAAGGTCGCAGTTTAGAATGTGAAACAGCACATCATGCTCTGACATCACTGTGATGTCAGGGGAACCACTCAAGCCCATATCTAACAGGACATGATATGGGAATGCCCATATATGGAGGCCACATACCACACCAACAGAATCCACATATGGCCAAGACAGATGGCCAAGACAGCCCATATCTGTGTGGCTGGTTCTTCAGACAGGGATCTCCATGTATGGGCATAAAGGGGATTGAATGTATGATGTCAGATTTCATAGACGTCATAGGACTTTCTCATAACAAATAACTGAGTAAGCATGTTTGGGCTCTCACAGAATACAGTATCTCCATATACAGTACATGGATCTCCATATATGTGTACCAGGGGTCTCCATATATGGGTAACTGGTCCGATATACATCACTGGCCAGATGTCAAAAAAGTCTTAAAATACCTAATAACTGAAAATAGGCTATCTACAAGCTTATAACGTGTCGTATGCTTGTAGGTAGCCTATTTTCAGCGAGTGACATGCTCCAAATGACTGGAATCAGTCATGGCGAGTGAGAACTTAAATCCAAATAGCATTGCACTCCTCCCCACTATAGCCCCCTGTAATATTGTTTAATGTTCTGCGATGCAACGCTCTATATTATAAATTGTGAGCGCAGAGCAGATCATCAGCAACATGCCTACAACCTAAATGTTGGGAATCATTAACTTCAACTACTATTTGTTACGCTTTTCTTTTTTCACTGATAAACCCAGCAAACACAGTGAGTCTCCATTTGATGGTAGAACAGATGACAAAATGTATTCTTGGAAATGCAATGGTCCATGGTAAAAAAAAAAGTACTTTGAAGAGCTGAGAGTTAATGGATGTACAGACACCAAAAACCACGTGGTTCCTGAGGGAGCGCTCATCTTCTCCACTTCTCTGTCCGTTTTTTCCTCCTTCCCCCCTCTTTTCGGTTTTATTTTACCTTTTTTCCCTGTGCTTTCCGGCGATCTCCCCACTCACACACCTACACACACACACACACACACTTAACCCCAAGTCCTCCAACGAACCCCCCCCCACCCCCCCCCCCCCTCCTCTATACACACTCATCCCCATCCATCCCTCTATACATCCCCTCATCCATCCCTCCCATTTGGCAGATCTCTCAACGGAGCTCTTAGGTTATTTTTAGAAGCATATTCTGTGCCCACACCTTCCACAGAGAGAGAGAGAAAGAGAGTGAGAGAGAGAGAGAGAGAGAGAGAGAGAGAGAGAGAGAGAGAGAGAGAGAGAGAGAGGGAAAGAGACATGAGAGAGAGAGAAGATGAGAGAGAAAGAGGGGAGGGGATGGATGGAGCTTACAAAGCATAGGCAGACCAAAAGAAGCATGGAGAAACAGGGAGAGAGAGAGAGAGAGACAGGTGGGGGAGAGACGGAGAGAGAGATAGAGATGGAAAGAGGAGGAGTGATAGAATGAATGGAGATGTGACAGAAAAACGGAGGAGGGAGAGAGAAGGGAGGGAGGGAAGGAAGGAGAAAGAGAGTAAAAAGAGAAAAGCAGAAGAGAGGGAAGGAGAGGAAAAGGAGATCCTCTTAGGGAGGAAGGGATGAGAGAGGGACAGAATCAGGTGGAGGGAGAGAAGAGGGAGAGGGAGAATCCAAAAAGAGAACAACGGTAGGGATGGGACAATAAGCGATATTATCGTTTATCAAACTTTATCGTGATAAAAAAACACTCACGATAATCGTATCGTGGAGATTTAATTTGTCGTGATATCGTCCTCCATCATGCACTGGGACCAGTTCACCTAGTATTTGCCGAGCTGCGTATCCGGTACCATTTAAACCCTCTATAATTGGTAAAAGGTACTTCTAATATACGTACTTGATACAGTCTTTTTTTCACTCTCTCTAAAATCTCTTTGACAAAAAATAGGCAACACGTTGTGAGCTTGTAGATCTGCTATTTTTTGGCAAATGTTCCGGCCCAGGCTAATGGATTTTTATTATCGCGATATCGTAAATCGCAATTTCTTTTGTCACAATAATCGGGATATGAAATTTTCTTCCCTAAACAACGGAGATAGAGGGGCTAGGAGACAACAATAGAAATAGAGGGGGTGGAGAGAAAAGGGGGGATTGGGAGAGAAAGAGGGAATAAGGGGCTGGAGAAACTGAAGGAGTGAGTAGGTTGGAGAGAGAGAGAGAGAGAGAGAGAGAGAGAGAGAGAGAGAGAGAGAGAGAGAGAGAGAGAGAGAGAGAGAGAGAGCGAGCAGGTAGTACAGAGGTGGATTTAAGAGAACAGAGGAATGAGGGACGAACAGTCAGGAAAAGAGAAAAGAGAGGGAGAGTGGGTGGGTGGGTGATCTAAGCCTTGAGGTGGTGGTGGTGGGGGAGGGTATTGAGAGAGTGGAGGAAATGCATTGTGCAGTGTGTGTGTGTAAGAGAGAGAGAGAGAGAGAGAGAGAGAGAGAGAGAAAGGGGGATGGGGTTGGAGCCAGAGACCTCCAGCCCACACAGGTTGGAATCAGACAGTCACCTGGGCTCCAGACAAGCAACGGCATGAGGGATGAGTGTTTTTTTTTTTTTTTCATTTATGTTTTATTGTATTTTTCATATAAATCACAAAAACAAAGCAAACATAATCATAAAATAAAAAAATAAACACTTATAGAAATACACACATATCCAAGGGGGAGGTATCTGCCACTCTACACATTAGTTACTCTCTATACATATAGCACATTCATTTCAAAATGCACGGTCCGCTATGGGGCGAACTCAAACCACATCTCTTAACAGGAGGTCAAAATATACATAGAATAAATGTCATATAAAAGAAAAAATTAAATCAGGCCTTATATTAGCGACATGAGCAAGCCATTTAGACCAGTTGTCGATGAAAATCTCCCCTTGACCCCTAAAGTTAAATGTGATTCTCTCCATAATATATATATTATAGATTAAATCAATCCATTCATCTATAGTTGGTATAACATTAGTGAGCCATTTTTTTGTTATGGCCTTTTTAGATGCTACTAATAGTACCCTTAGCAAATATTGATCCTGCTTTGAACAGTGAAGTTCTTCTATATCAGCTAGGTACAAGGTTTTGAAATCAAATTCAATTGTAACTCTGAAAACTGCTTCCAGGACACTGTGAACACTTCTCCAAAATGGAACCACAGAAGGGCAACCCCAGAAAATATGAAAATGGTTCGCCAACGTCTCTCCACATGATCTCCAGCAGTCAGTCTGAATAGAGTATTTGCTTTTCTGTGCTGGAGTACAGAAGAAACGAGACACATTTTTCCAGCTGAATTCTCTCCATGTGGGAGAACAAGTCATTTTCCATTGCTGTTCGCATATCCTGCCCCATTCTTCTGTTGTTATTGTAAGGTTGCCCTCTGTTTCCCATCTTGCTTTAATATTCAAAGTATTCTCGTCTTTCAAATTTTGAAGAAGCGCATATATTGTCGAAACTATCTTTTGGTAGGTATAGTCTTCATATGCATTTCGGAAAAGCCAAATGATCTCTACTCCCAGGTCAGAGTTTCTTCTTAGTAATTTTGTGTTAATAAAGTCTCTAATTTGTAGGTACCTAAAGTGGTCCTGATTCTGTAATTTAAAACGTTTTTTCAGGTCCTGGAAGCTCATAACATTACCCTGCTTTAACAGTGTACAATATGTAGTAAGACCATTCCCAACCCATCTTTTAAACGTCATGTCTTGTGTACTAGGTACGAAATCCGAATCATATGCAAACCACTTCAAAATTCCAATTTTGTCCCTCAGCTGATACCTCTTAATTAATTCTCTCCACACTCTCAATGAACCTGTTATCATCATATTATTGGGGTCTGACAGATGTTTAACTAAAGATGGGTCTCCAATCAACATATTAATTGGTAGGTCCCTCCCCATCGAGCATTCTATATCTTTCCATCTTGATTCGTAACTTGGTTTACACCATCCAATCAAAGGTCTAATTTGAGCTGCTCTGTAATAATCTCTCAAACATGGAAGACCCAGACCCCCTCTTTCCTTTGATAGTTGTAATATTTTAAACCTCACCCTAGGTTTTTTCCCTGCCCAAATAAATCGAGAAATAATTCTGTCCCAATCAGAAAAGTACTGTTCTGGTTTCTCAATAGGAACTGATAGAAATAAATATAAAAGTCTTGGTAAAATGTTCATTTTTACAGATTCTATGCGAGAACTTATGTTTAAATATGGAATTAAATTCCATCTATCAATATCAGCTAGTATTTCTCTTCTTAGGGGGTTATAATTTAACTCTTCTAACTTGGACAAATCTGTTGGTAATATAATACCTAGATATTTAACAGATTGTTTATCCCACCCAATTTCATACCTAGAGCGAAGATGTTGAGGAGGATCATAATACATGCTAAGAGCTTGTGTTTTCTGTTCATTTACTTTGTAGCCTGAATAAGACCCATATTCCTCCAACACAGACATCAGCGCTGGCAAGGATTCAGTTGGGCTTGAAATATACACCAGCACATCGTCCGCAAATAAGGCCAATTTTTGTTCACCTGCTGGCATTAATATACCTTTAATTGAATGATTCTGCCTAATCCATTGTGCCAAAGGCTCGATGAAAATCGCGAACAGTACTGGAGATATTGGACAGCCCTGTCTTGTGGACCTCTCCAGCAAGAAAGTGTCAGTGAGCTCACCATTAATTTTCAGTCTAGCTGATGGTTTACTGTAAAGGGATTCCACTGTCTTAATAAAGGCCTGATGAAATCCAAACCTTTCCATAACTCCAAATAAAAACTTCCAGCGAACAGAATCAAAAGCTTTAAACGCATCTAGGCTTATCAACATAGCTGGTATCTTATTCTGATTTATGTGACTAATAACATGAATGGATCTTCTAATATTATCATGTGTTTGGCGTGATAAAACAAAGCCTGTTTGGTCTAAATTTAGAATCTTTGGAACAATATTTTCAAGTCTTCTAGCCAATATTGATGTGAACAGTTTATAATCCAGATTTAATACACTAATTGGTCTATAATTTCCACAGTCCAATTTGTCTTTACCTCCTTTAGGTATGACCGAAATAATTGCTTCATTCCATGATATTGGAATCTCATTTTCTTCCAAAATCCAGTTGAAAGTTTTTTGTAAAATAGGTGTCAAAACCTCTTTCAGGGCCTTGTAGTACTCGGAACTAAAGCCGTCGGTTCCCGGTGATTTATTGGCTTTCAACCTGGCTATAGCCGAGTAAATCTCTTCTTCTGATATCGGTGACATTAAGCTCGTATTTTGATCATCTGTGAGAGTCGGTAGATGCAATGAATCGAGTAATGTATGCATCTGTTCATCATTGGTAACAGGAGGCTGAGAGTATAATCTTTTGTAGTAGTCTGTAAAACTGTTTTTAATTTCCTCTAGTCCATGATGAGTAGCTTTAGTACTCGGATCCGTTATTTTATATATTGTATTATCGGCTTGTTGTTTTCTGAGTTTATATGCCAATAATTTTGTATATTTGCTACCTCCCTCATAATATTTTTGTTTAGTATACATCATTTTCTTCTGGATTTCTTGGTTATATAGTTGGTCAATCTGATTTCTTTTGGCTGCTAATTCCACTTTGGTTCTGGGGTCAATTGAATCTTTATGTTTAATTTCAAGATTTTTTAATTCTATTTGTAGTGTATTGAGCCTTTCTGTTCTTTGTTTTTTAAGGAAGGATGCTAATGCAATAACCTTTCCCCGCATTACAGCTTTACACGTGTCCCATAAGACGGAAGGGGACACCCCATCTTTATCATTAAATTCTAGAAAATCTGTTATATCTTTTGTAAACTGTTCTATTCGCTGTTCATTCAATATACTAGGGTTAAATCGCCACAGGGTGTTTCTCTTTCCATTTGTAGTAGACAGAGAAAGGTACACTGGAGAGTGATCAGAAAAGTCCATTGTTCCAATGTGACATTTTTGCACCTTATTTATATCTGTTCCAAATAGTAAGTAATAATCTAATCTACTGTAGCTCGAATGTGGGGATGAAAAGTGGGTATAATCTCTAAGTGATGGATTCCTATGTCTCCAAACATCCAGCAACCCTAATTCTGAGATCAACACGTTTATCTTCTTTGTTATTTTATTAGATTGAGCTGGTCTCCGTCCTGAGGAGTCAAGGGGTCCCAGCGTTGTGTTCAGATCTCCCGAACACACCAGGACCCCCTGTGCTTCTGTTGCTATCCTGTCAAATATTTGCTTATAAAAATCTAAATCTGAATTTGGGGGAATATAGACATTATAAAAGGTAAATATATTTCCATCAATTCTTCCTTTAATCATTACAAACCTACCCTCTCTATCCTTAATGGTTGAGATATGATCATACATTACTTTCCCAGAAATTATTATAGCCACTCCTCTAGTGTGTCTTAAACCATTTGAAGATGCATACACATATTTAAATCCCTGTCTTTTAAGTTTTTCATGTTCCAATCCTGTCATATGCGTTTCTTGAAGGAAAGCTACATCTATATTTTCTTTTTTTAATTTTGAGATAATCTTCCTCTGTTTAACTGGATTGAGAAGCCCATTAACATTCAAAGAAATAAAATTAATCATGTTATATCTGTACACAGATTAAGAGATATATCCAGTGCTACACTGTATAGGACAGCAACATCATGAATATTAATCACGTTAGACAGAAAAAAACAATAAGACAGAACTCCCCCTGGTATAACATAAAACAAAAACACACCAAAACAACACACAACTTCCTTAAATGATTGGTTACTAAACCAATCCAAGTCCCTGTTGGAGGGAGGAGGGGGAAAACCCATCCAAAGGCTTGGGGCCCTCCCTAGTGGTGGAATGTTGAAAGCACACATACATTCCATTCCTACTAGAAATGTCCAACTAAACTAATGAAAAATGCCGTTCCACTCAATCAGTAATAAAACAAAAAATATATAGCAAAGGTTATATTGCTTTACTTAACATTACCATGCAGGAAACAGGTAAGGTGTTGTTTTACGCTTAAACTCCAAAATCTTCAGACTCCCGGCCATTATGTTGATCCTCCAGCAGCTGCAACCTGTTGCCATGGAAACGCCTTCCGTATGACCTCTTCCACGTCGTTGTCTGGGTCATCCACTGGAACGGTCACGTTGAGCCCTCTAGCTCTCATCTCTTGCGCTGCAGCCCTGGCGTCTTCGTACGTCCGTGTTCCATCACTCCATTTGATGCGGATTTTTGTGAATGGGGTTTGGAATCCTATGGACTTTGCTTTGAGGGCTTTTTTAATTTCTCCATAAGATCTGCGTTTAACCATGACGTCATATGGATAGTCATGGTCCAGGAAGCACTGCTTGTCATTTACTTTGACTTTATTCTTCCAAGCCAGCTGCAGGACAGCCTCCTTAACCTCGAACTGCAGGAAATTCACAATAATAGACCTTGGACTGGCACCCGGCGCTGGCTTCTTTCCCAGAGAGCGATGAGCACGTTGTATCTGAAGAGGTATGTCTGTCAATGGAAGCTGTGTAGTTAACATATTTTCCACGAATTTGATCATTGATTGGCCATTTTCTGCGTCCTCAGCTACAGAAAAAAATCTTATGTTGTTCCTCATTTGTCTGCCCTGTAAATCTGTGAGCCTTTGCTGTAGCCTGCGTTGCTCTTTTACCAGACCCAGGAGCACGTTTTTGGTAACAGTACCACTGGTTTCCACATCGGAGACGCGCTGCTCCACCTCAGCTATTGATTTCCCTTGTGACTGTATCGTCTCTTTCACCTCAGTGAGCTTGCTGTTGATATCTTGTTTTAGAGCAGCCATCTCCTCCTTAAAGTCCTTTCTCAGATCTCCTTTCAGCTCAGAGATTGATGCTTGTAGGTCTTTTTTGAAGTCACGGAGATCTTTAGAGAAGGAAGCCATTTCACTACCTTGCTCAATGTTCTCTCCACCTGCTGATCCGGCGGCGGCGTCCACGCTTTCTGGTGTTATCTCCATTTGGGTTTTCGACGGAGTTACATGTCCAGTTAACCACTGTTTCACATTCCTTTGACTTTTCCTTGATTTATCCCCACTCATGTCTTTAATTCAAAAGTTTTTAGTCATAAATATTCGAGTGAGGAGGTTAAATATAACTTGATTGAGGGAGAGCAAACGATCACACGTCTAACTCAAACATGGCTGGTACGGAAGCCCCAGGGATGAGTGTTTTGAAACATTCACCAACTCATTAACTCCCCTGGGCTGTTACAAACAGAGAGGAGGACCAACACACTTCATGAGCACACCTCACAATCACCTCAACAACCAGGGGTGTCGCACCAAATTCTGGGCCCTGGGTACAAGGATTCACTGCGGGGCCCCCTCATGAATGTTATTTATAGGGTGGGGGGGTTTAACCCATTTAGAACTGGGAAAGCATTATTACACGTTATTTTGTGCTTTAACTATTGAAAAATAGCAGATATACAAGCTCACAGCGTTGAAGATCTACTGTTTGTCTTTGAATATTTCAATTCCTACTAAGGTTTTTTTTTAAACCTATGTTTCTATGTCAGTGGTGCTCTAACTTTTTCAAGGACCCCCAAAATGATATGTATTTGGCCACGGACCCCCATCTCAAAATATTTAGTTCCAGGGACCCCCCAGAAGCAAATTTTTTGTTACAAATGTTCGCTTAAAAAATACATATATTCAAAGATTTGCACACATTTTCATGACTTTTCAAAAATAGCAGATCTACAAGCTCACATCGCTCGCTGCCACGCTGTGAGCTTTTATATCTGCTATTTTTCAATATCTAAAGTATAAAATAATTAAGGCCCCTCCACCTTGGGCCCTAGTAACTCAGTCCCACTTTCCCCCCCATTGTGACACCCCTGTCAACAGCAACACACTTCATGGACATACTGTACTGTACTCATTAACACCGTATGAATACACCCCAAGGACACCTTATGATGGACCCATCCAATGGACACATTTCATGACCCCACCTCACGAATACACCTCATTAACACACCTAATTATCACATCTTATTATTACAATGTGCTGCTACATGTGTTACGTTAGCAGCCTTGCACATTTTTTCCTCAAGGGATGTTGAAGTGGCCATGGCTCCAAGGGAGAGTATTTTTGCAGGTCTTTCAGTCCGAGTGTATAAAAAATGCACCTCAGTTAAGGTGGAGACAACCTCCCGTTGGCCCGACCAGGTTAACATTCACCAGGTTATAGCATTCGCCAGCGTCAGCAGGTTAGCATTTCACCAGGTTAGCATTCACCAACGTTAGCTTTACTGAGGTTAGGGTTAGGTTAAGGTTTAGGTGTATCTCCGTCCCCCCGACTTTCGGCACCTCCGCACAGCCAATCACAAGCTTCCGCTGCCTTAACCCAGTTGCTTTTTTGATACACCCGGAATGAAAGACCTGCAAAAAACACTCTCCCGTGGCTCCTGAGGTTGAGCAGCCATTTTGGGAACCTGTAGGTTCCTCCTGCTGGCTTTGTGTCGAGGGGTCCAAAACACTGAAGCTCCAAAAGGCCTTTCACAATGAATGTGGCAACAGCACCGCACCGCGGTAAGCTCAACATGCATCTTATGAATGAATGCTTGGCCAATAGCAACGAGGTGTTACTGAGAATTTTGTTATCAGGAAAGGGTCCGAACAGAAGTATTACGTCATCAGTAGTTAGCCAATGGTGACGTGCCTAGAAGTTATCTGGCCGGGTGGTCATCATCTCAGTGATGGCCAAATTGGCCATGATAAGTCAAACCCTGGGGTGACGGGTCGCATAGTTCGAGGAAGTGTGGAAGATCTGAAGTTAGAAGAAATAATTTGTCATTTGTCATTATCTATGGTGGTTTTCCATACAATCTTCCAGTAAGAGCTAGTTCAGTTTTTTTTACCCGCTAACTGAACATGAATTAAGAATAGAAACTAACCTTGAATAACTTGGTCAGACAAGGGAGGGAAACTGGAGCACCACCAGGAGGGGGGCTGCCATTTTAGTTATTTAAAATTTTAATACATTCTTGGGTGAACCATAATGGACCTGTTGTGTTTTTAACCACTGAGGTATTATGCTATCTAAATAAACAACCAATATTAATAGAGGAAGAAACAATTTAGTATGGATGTATTAAAAGACTATCTGAATTACCTGAATTATTGCATTCATATCAAGACCTCGGGAGGAAAGCACTATGTCCAATGGTAAATGCCGGTAAATGGTGCATTTATATAGCGCCTTTATCCAAGGCCCTTTACATAGATTGTGCATTACATTCACCTATTCACGCAAACACATCTATTCGACACCAACTCTGGGGGAGCCCGGGATCTAACTGGGAACCCTTCGGGAACCCTCCGTGTTCAAACCCTCCACTCCACCCCTGAGCCACTGCCACCCCGTTGGAAACACGTTTCCACTCAAGCAGGCATGTGCATGAGATGTGTTCTAACAGCTTGTTGTAGGTGGGTAGGCAATATGTATAGTGTATGATAAACATTTGACAGAGACAATACAAATGTCAGAATCTATACAAGAAATCTCTGTCCGTCTCATCCGAGGGTAACATTAATATTTTGTTATGTGTTCCCCTTCAGTGTAAAAGGTCCATAACTACTCCAGAAGAGTGTGAATGTGTGTGAAGGGGTGAATGTAACGTGCTTTGGATAAAGGCACTATAAAAATGTAGACCATTTGTAGAAGTACAGACAGACCATTTCAAATGTGACATACTGTACTGTATATTTCCAACAGCACTCTGGCTGTTCTGAACAAAAGTTAAGCCAAATCATAACATGCTAGAGAGAGAAGGAAAGAGGAAGTGCAAATTGCGCAATCACTTGTCACACTTTGTCATCTTCAACAAGCTAACACCTACAAAAGTATAACACCGCGACAGCTATTTTCAAGTGAAGCAAACAAGACGAGCTGAGAAAGGACAGCCGAGTACATCACTGTGAGAGAGGAATAGCTGATAAACCCTACAGATTTTGGCAACTCTAGGGACTTTCCTGTAGCCACCCAGCCCTAGGCCAACATTTCCACTTGTTTTCGGTTTTAAAGGCACTTCAATTCTGGTATTTTAAAATATTTCACTTTAAAGCTTTTGTCATTAACAGTACATGTGAATATACTTGTGTGAAAGGGGGCAGCACACAGCCATTAGGTGCTGCTAGCAGGGCTTCTAGAATTGTAGCATTGTTTAAAATATACATAGCCTGAATGACACTTGCAAACTGCAATAGCAAAGAGGCCATTTACAGCTTTTTAGGCACAAACTGCACTTTGTGCCTACGCACAAATCTCCCTCTGTATCTCTCTCTCTCTCTCTCTCTCTCTCCCTCCCCATGTCTCTCTCTCCCTCTCTCTCTCTCCTTTCATTTCGTCCATCCATTATCTGCTCTGCTAATCACCCACCACATTCTATCCATCCATCTATCTCTCTATTGCATATATCACAATCTCAACTTCTCTCTACATGTGTTGTAAATGTACTGTAACATTTACTGTGACACATAGTGCTGCTGTGTGTCTCTGTCATCAGCGTCAGGAGTATAATGAATACACTGACGCCAGGGCTCCACTGCAGCTCGGGCGTCGTGCCGGCGTCAAAGAAATTAACCTGGGCAAATTTTGAGGTTGGACGCCGTCACCGAACACAGCGCAACGTCGGCAATGGAGCACCCTTTATTGATTAAAAAGGGAACATTCCCTGCATCGACACCGGCATGACGCCCGATGGCTGCAGTGGAGCCCTGGTCTGAGTTTTATGACATGCATTCCATAGGCCTTGAGCAGTGCATGGTTCCCAAACTTTTCAGGCCGAGACCCAAAAGTAGATTTGTTCGTTTTAAAGGAGGTGGTGCCATAGTTTTGTACTTTTTCTGTGTTGTATGCAGGGCAGGAATTTCATGGAGGCCATGAAGGCCATGGCCGACGTTGCCCCTCAGTTTGGCCTTGTGCCCCTCAAACCAATGGCATGACCTAAGGCCACAGTGGCCTTAATGCCCCAGCTGACTGTATCACTTTTACCTCTCTCTTTCTTGTCAATCTGTAGACAGAAGACACCAGTCTCTTTCTTGTCATGTCGACACCAGTGTTTTTGTTGAGATTCTGAAATCTTAACTCCCCAAGTCCCCATCTTTAAACCAATCCAGTGGTGCAGGGCTGAGCATGGATCAGATTGTAACCATCATCTATTTCACTGCAGTTAGGTTATCATCCCTAACCCTTACATTCAACAAATTCTTTCAATGGACTAAAATCTTGTTTTATTTGATGGCCTTCCTGCCCTGGCATTCAGCCTTTGTGCCCTCAAAAATGGACAACACTAAAGGCCAAGTGGCCTTGCCCCTTAAATGATGAAATTCCAGGATTGGTTGTATGTGTCTATGGAGTTAACATTACTCTAATAGACCCAATTTAAATACACTGATATAACTAGTAAGACGCCTCAGGGGGGCGACATGTCGCACCAATTCTTGGACATCTGGCCAGTGATGTATATCGGACCAGTTACCCATATATGGAGACCCCTGCATGATAGTCAACAATGTTATGTCAAAACATGCCCATATATGGGCATTACCAGATATGTCCATAATATTGATGACATTGGGACAGGGATCTCCATATATGGGCATAAAATGTATGTTAATTAGTAAAGCCAAGCAGGGCCTTGGCGAGTTAGGGCCTGGGTTTGATGCCAGGCCCTAACTCGCCAATACATATATTTTATGTATGGGCATAAAATATATTGTATGTATGGATACATATTATTATTAATAAAGGATAAAATAAAATAAAAAGTCCATATATGGGCATTCCCAGAAACAAAATCCCTTTTATGCCCATATATGGAGATCCCTATCTGAACCAGCCACACAGATATGGGCCATGACTTGGCCATCTGACCAGTGATATACAGTATACTGTATCAATGACATCAGGGATCTTCATATATGGGCATAAAGGGGATTCTGGTGAATAGGCCTACCCATATATGGACTTTTACATAGTGATGTCACCTGTGATATCACCTGTGATGTCACAGTGACAAGGGAACCAACCCATAGACTGTAAAAATGTGTACTGACATGAAGGGCGAGGTCACGCCAATTCTTGACTATCTGGCCAGTGACATATGTATATCCACATTTTGGTAAACAGTGCAGAGAGCTATACTGTGTATATGTGTATTCATGACAGATAATCAAAAGTTGGTTTTCTATTACTTATTTAACCTGATATCCCTATTTTGGTCATCTCATAATAGGCAAATATGTCCAAAGATTTCAAATATTTTCATTTTCACAGCTCACATCGATCACAACACATTGCCACTTGTTGTGAACAAGCAGATTGGTCGTCTATTTTTGAG
>NC_137813.1:29785614-29900614 GCF_963921795.1 Nannobrachium achirus | reverse complement strand
ACAATCAGGATGCTGATGCAGATGGAGTCAGATACAGGTTTATTGCATGGCATGGGAATACATCAGACACACAGGTCAATGGCCATGTAGCTCTCTGACCAAGGCAGAGAAGACAAGCCCTTATATAGTATGGTTAGATAACGTTCCCTGACCTTAAGGTCAACAAACTTGTTTGTCAAATGGTTGACAGCTGACCTTGTCACCACTACACTAGCCAAGGGAGCAAGTACTCACCATATGTGGAGAATGTTCAAGGTTACAAGGGGTCTCAATGCATGCACAAGTGACACAGCACAGCATAGGCAGGATGTGTACTGCTCAAGATATTACTCTGAGAAGGAGGGGGGGGGGTGTCTAAAACCTAATCACTAAAGCTGCGTCCAAACCTGGATGGTTCGAGCGGCACAATTACATACAAAGTCAATGCAAAGACGAGACGACACACGAACGGGCCGGTGCGAACGGTTGCTTCGGTATCTTCGCTCCACTTGAAGCAACTGAACTGAAGCAAACTTCGCTTCACCCCCACTCCACCCATCGCGTCCTGACAGCCAATCAGCGTTGATGTTGTCCGGAGACACGGAAATGTTTTTGGTGTTTGGTGTTGGGACTCACTTTTTTCCGGGTGTTTCGCCTTATGGTTTCCCTTGATTCCAACGGGACATGATTTTTTACCAACGCAGACCTGCGCGACCAAAGTGAAGCGATAGAAGCGATTAGAAAAGAAGAAATAGCTTCAGGTTTGAACACAGCTTATGACTATGGTAAATCTGTACACCTGCAGAGTCATGTCATATACTGTATGTACAAAACAGGTCACCACAAAGTGCGTGGGTGAAGTTTGCGATGTTGCACTCAACAGCACCTTGTCCACTCATAGACTTAATGTGTACAATGCAGTCAACCGACGCTGACACTCTGCACCTTAATCCCATGTACAATATGCAGTTTCTTTTTTTTCTTCTTTTTTGATTATTCTCGCACCTTAACTAACGTCCATAGCATATCATGTACAGTATAAACTGTATCTGCTGCTATGCTCACACACCTTATACAGTATCTTACCTCAGGTACTTGGATAGACCGGATAGATATACAATGTGTAAATATGTAGATACATTGATGTTTTTTGTTGATCTCTCTCCCTAACCCTCTCCCTCTCTCTCTCCATTATAATAATACCGTAATAATAATAATATAGGCCCCACGCCTTAGGGTGTTTTTTGTCACAGTACATTTGCACATTATGTGAAATTTGTCCTCTGCATTTTACCCATCCTATAACAACTAGGAGCAGTGAGCAGCCAGCCATATGTGGCGCTCAGGGAGCAATTGGGGGTTAAGAGTCTTGCTCAGGGACACATGTTTGACACATAGCTGGCCTGTCCGGGAATCATACCTGGGACAACCAGGAGCTCTGGCTCCCCAGGCAGGCACACTCAGCTATCCTTGCCCCCCTTCTTCCCTTTCTCTTTTATAGATATAACAAAAACGATGGAGCTTGAAAAAAAAAAAAAAAACACCTGTAAACCTGTGATGTGACAATAAGTCAAGATAAGAGATAACACAAAGGGGCAACATGACAAAGAGATATCCGTCCCTCCCAGTGGTAAAACGGCTGCTTAGCTTGTTCAGTTCACAGGACATTGGCTTCCAGCCGATTCAATTTCCGCCACAGTTTAACACAGGGAAGTGAAGGGATTAAACCTGGCCCACTTTGGGTCCCGAGCCACAGGTTGAGATCCTAGCCACAGTACAGTGGATCCATAAATACAACATAAGACCCTTATTGATCTGCTTTGTCTGGGTCACTGCATGGACACTGGCCTGCTGTAATAAACCAGCAGAGACAGATGCACCAGAGTAGAGTACCTAGCAGGTCCTGTTTCAGTGCTCTACTTTTTAGATCTCTCTCTCTCTCTCTCTCTCTCTCTCTCTCTAACACACATGCACCATCTATCTAGTCTCCAATTCTACCCTTTCTGTCCTTTCAAAAAAAGAATATCAATCAGTTTTCCACCTAAGATTATCAATTCATCCATCCATCCATCCATTCATGTTTTCCTTGGTTATACTTTTAGCCTCACTGTCTGACTGTACCTTGCGCCGTTTACATTTCTGACTAATAAAGTATGAAATCAACCATCCATTCATTCATACATGTGATACCAGCCTTCATGGAGACCCACCCGCCACTCATTGCCTGTGTGGCAATGAGTGGCGTGCGTGCGTGCGACCTTACAGAAGAATTCCATTTCTCCCTGGAGAAGTGAAGTGATACCTTACTCCAGACAGGCACACAGGTTGAACGAACACACACACACACACACACACACACACACACACACACACACACACACACACACACACCCCCCCCCCCCCCAAGGTTAACGTGGTTTATTTGGGGCACAACCAGACCAAGAGGAGATGGGTGATACGAAACAGAGGTTGAGAAAGACTGGAAAAAGAAATAACTGAAAGGAAGTCACACTGAGTTAACAACTGTATTCCGTTTCTTCCGTTTTCACACACACGCACACGCACACGCACACACACACACACACACACACACACACACACACACTTAAAGTGGTCCACTGCTTCTGTTTTAAAGACTGAAACACATGCTACCACAGAAATAAAATGTACAACACCTTATGTTTTTGTGGTTATTCGTTTCTGGCAAGGGGTGATTGTTAGCAAAAAATATAACTTTGTTATGTCTAGAGAGAAGGGGGCTTGTCCGGAGTACAGAGTTAAAAAGACACAGATATATCAGTATCTTGAAGACCTATAGGAAGTAGAACACTGCATCGGATCCCACGGGAAGCCGACCCAATTCTTGTGGGAGCGGGCATTTTTGAATACCTGCAGTGGAAAAAATAATAACGGCGGGTCCCCCTGCACCATTCCGTAATGGTTAGAACCAGATATACTGTAGCGCAGCTGATGCATGTGTGGTCGCAACTTTACTTTAGCTTGATATGAACACATGTTGATATTAAGCAGTCTAGCCAAGCCCACTGCGTCGCTGTCCATGGTGCTGTAATGGCCGTATCTTCTGTGTTTTGGTTTGTAATGTTTTTTTGGATCTCAATGCAAATATTACAGAATTATGTGCTACTAGACACAGTAGACAGTAATATGGTGAGATTATGATGGAAACGGCACTGAAGGCGTGGCCGTCAGAAATGAACTGCGACGAACAAACCAGTCCCACTCAGGATTCCACGAGGTAGAGCTCTTATTAGCTAAAACACTCATTGTCACAGAATCTATGTCAACATGGACTTCACTGGTTAACTTGACTACCTGCTACCTTGTGACTGAGTGACCACTACACATAGAGAAAGTCTTGTTTCTGTCATTTTAACCAAAAACCCAAGATTACAATCACAATATCTTTGTAACATTAGGATATGACAGTCAGAGATGTGATAGCCTACTTATGTACAGTAACAGGGAGTCAAAAGCAGACACACCGCCATGAACTAATATAGTATGTGTACTTTGGAAAGGATTTTTTTTCTTCTTCAGTGGCTCATTCGTTTTTGTTTGCAGTTTACTGTAGGCTACTCTGATGATGGAATTGAGGCGAGTGGTCTTTTTATGCAAAGCGGGTAGTGTCTGTGGCCTACATACCAATCTGCTGGAGAGGTGTAGCAATTAACACAGCACTCAGATCAGTGAGAGGGGACAGTAAACAGACATTGTGTACACAACAAGGGTGGCCAGACCGAAAGGTGGGGACATAAAATCTTGGCGCAAGCCCATTCCGGCATTTCATTTATTCCAATTACTGATTATTCTATGTCAGTTGGCTGCTTTGGCAACATTTTAACAGATGCAGCCATGCCAATAAAACGTTAAGGGAATAAATATACCAACGCCTACTCCTGACTGCCAGCAAGCAAGAAATCTGATGATGATATCGCGTAAGAACTGTCCCGATACAGAGCCTCGGCCATAATGTTGCAACATATAGCCTGAATCAATCAAAGCTAATGAATAACTAATGAGAGGAAAGGAATGTATCTGCTTCATGAAGCCCTTCCTAGTCCCTTCCTTCAGTAACAACCACTATCTATACTGTTTGAACCATCCAGTAATTTTAAATGATTCTCATTTGACCATTTTGATAATTTTGTTAAACAGGCTATATATATATATATATATATATATATATATATATATATATATATATATATATATATATATATATACATATATTATATATATATATATATATATATATATATATATATATATATATATATATAAGCGTCAGGGGCAATGTGAGCTACAGTAAAAAGGTACCGTGTTGTCCGTCCACATTTGAACATCCAATTTCCTTCACGCTTCATCAAATTAGATGTAGGAACGTGTGCAAAGCAGTGTGCAAGATTTGAACCAATAAAAATTGTTTGGGTGGTGACACGGCTGCAAAACCTTGCTAAAATAGAGACACTGCAAGGGAATATTTGAGAGGTGGCTTATGCTGTTGCACAAACATGCTGTCGCTCACGGTGTGTCAGGACTGTCTCATAGAAACACATTAATGACTCTTTGGTACTCGCATTGCTGGCAGTGAGGATGGGCTGTAAGAATTATAGAGAGATGAGGAGGGGGCAGGAGAAGAGGAAGCAGGAGAGAGAGAGAGAGAGAGAGAGAGAGAGAGAGAGAGAGAGAGAGAGAGAGAGAAAGAGAGAGAGAGACCAAAACCTTCCTGTTTTTGGTTATCAAAAAAATAGTGAAAATAGCCAATCTACAAGCAAGCACATGCAACGCCTTGTGTGATTGTAGATCTGCTATTTTCATTACTTTTGTGCAACACTTTTTTATGATGAGGCTTTAATTTACGAAAAAACATACACATTTGAGCCCCTGTGCTTGGCAGGGACGATAATGGTGCTTTCACACTGTACAGTACTTAGCCCAGGGCTACAATCCCTTCTTAGCTCCAGGCTCAAGTGAGATTTTAGCCGATGGCTGTAAATGTTCACACTTCAAGAACAAATAGAGAGAAGAGACAGTGAATAGAGAGATAAAAAGACCTCTCTTTGAACCAAGAACCCATGCCAGATTTTTGGGTCAGTGGCGCAGCCAGGATTTAACAACTGAGTGGGCCTGGCACAATCTGGGTGGGCACAGATGCGGAAAAATTGCCTGTTTTTGGGGCCAGACCGGGTTTCCTTGCGTGATTTGGGTCAGGTTTCTTTGAGCGATTAAATAATAAATGAATACTTGTTTTTACCTTCAACTTCATTACAAATAAAATCCTTGAATTTTTTATTTCTTTTCGGGTGGGCACAAAAACGACTGCGCCACTGGCCCCAGACCACCAATTACTGATGCTTTGACCGATCACGGATGTTTGTAAAAGATAAATGTAAAATTGCAACACTAACTTTTTTGTATTGTTTCTAAACAAATAATAATTACACTTTAGTGATAAATAAAGCATGTTTAACTGAATTGAATTGAAAGAAACAACAAGTCAGATAGATAGAGCAAGCCAAAAAGCAGCAGGCAGACTGAGAAAAAAAGAGAAGCTTTGAGTAAGCCTGCTAATCAAGAAATGCTACTTGTCAGAGTGGGTACATGATTAGTCTGGCCATAATAACAGACAATCAGTGATATCCGCTTATACCAATCGCTAAACCTTGTGTAACTAACCAGGCTTTCGGCAGTACCTGTGGAAAGCCTGGTTTCCATTTACTGCTCAGTGCTCTGATCCGGTCTAGAGCCTGCCTACTGTATCCAGTAATATGCACACACATAGTACATGCACACATTGTTTCTGCATCCACGCTCACACCTACAAAACGAGTCTACCAATGAAGTGCCGGGGACTTCTAAATGCAAAGCACAGTAGTTGCACTAGAACGGTCACTAAGAAACATACAGTATGCCCATTGCTTTGTAAACCAGTCATGTCACTGCCCAAATATGAGGGGCCACCCTAAAGACTTTGGATTGGTTCTGCATTTATTTATTTTTTATGTTCTAATTGTTTCCATCCAGTTTTAACAACGAAAGCTGTTTGATTGTGATCAGTCTCTAGTTGAGCAAAGCGTTTAGAGACTGACTTGTGAGTCTATTGTGTGTCAAGGTGTAACCAACCAGTTGAGGGCTTCAGAGCGGCGAGTGTATTTTGTTGCAGGCGGCATAAAATATAAATAAGACGTGTGTGCGTGCATGCACGTGTGTGTGTGTGTGTGTGTGTGTGTGTGTGTGTGTGTGTGTGTGTGTGTGTGTGTGTGTGTGTGTGTGTAAGACACCTACCTTGACACTGGAATCCCTGCTTGCCAAAGCCCCTGTGGATAGAACATACATAAACCATTTAATGGTTGAACATTGTACAAGCACTTGACAGACACACACATAATACAGTATGCATTATGTCATTCTGTCGTTTACATTTCACACATACCTCCCCCCACCCCACACATACACACTTGGACATCTTTATTGACGATGCAATATATACTATGTCTGTATGTACAATATACAGAATTCTCCACCATTATCAAAAGGATATAAATGCAAGAAAGCGGACAGCTTATTTTGATTGCGGTCCTTTGAGGTGTATGTGTAAACAATGTACTGATCTGATGAATGAATGATTGAATGCTTGTGAGTGATTAAGTGCAAGTGAGTGACTGAGTGTGCAGGGGTGCGCATTGAAGATCTCTGATGGGCTAAGTGGTGTCTACCACACCAGGGGAGAGGGAAGACAATGAAAAAACTTAAATACATTATCACAAATACCAACAATAGACGTAAGGTCTACAGGTAGACAACAACGGGCTGAATGACAGGGTGCATGACTACTGACAAGATCCGAGGACATTTCTGTTGTACAAGACATCAAAGGCTGTCGGCCAATTTGTACTGTAGCCTTCTGTATGTACACTATAAGGGTTTTAGAGCTGTGAGGTCCATTTGTTCCTAACCATCATTCATTTAGCTGGGGGCCCCCTGGAACCCACTCAAGGGCCCCTAGGGTTCCCCAGACCCCACGTGTCTTTTTTTTTGTCCCACAGGGGAAATTCCGTTTTCAGCTTTACCCAGCTGAGTGCTGCTCACAGGGGAGTGCAGGAGGGAGCCTAGTTCAGTGTCTTGCTCAAGAACACTTCAACAGTAACACAGTGGGGAGTCGAGATCAAATCTGGAACCTTCCGATTCTCAAGTGCCGCCCCATGTTGATAATAAGTGACCTAAGAATTGACCCATACTGATAGAAAGGTGATAGAAAGTTTTGAAAAATAAACAGCTAAATAGCCTACATTTACCCACACGGATTTAAATGAACACTGGCGACTTCAATGTGTAGAAAGATATACCTAGATTTAACATTAAATGACATAGCCAAACGGCACAAGGCACCAGTTAAAAGGCGTATGCAGTGATCAGTTTAAGATGTTTACCCGCACTTTAGACCATTATGAACGCGTGCGTGCGTGCGGCACGCACACGCACACGCACACACACACACGCACACACACACACCTACACCTTAGTCTAGGTCAAACCATTGAGCTATTAAGATATCAAAAACCCCATCGACAGGACTTAAATAATGTCCGTTTTGGGAATAGAAGGTAGCCTAGATATGAATAGATCCTCCGAATTAGGGCAACTAAGGGCCAAAATCTCATTTTAGAAACCCGACCGACAGGCCCCTCTGACTGCTGAGTGATACCCTGGTGGGTATAATGACATGTCTGAGAAGAGAAGAGAAGAGAAGAGAAGAGAAGAGAAGAGAAGAGAAGAGAAGAGAAGAGAAGAGAAGAGAAGAGGCAGAAAAAAAAGGAAGAATAGAAGGGGGTTGGGACTGGGAGGGGGGCTGAAGTCTTTGCAACTGCAAGTGTTCTTATTGCGTGAAGAACATTAGGTTACTACATGAATATCAGTTCTACTGGTTGGAGATAAGATACCAACTCCTTCCTCCTGTTGAATACACATTGTGTTTAAGACACAATTTCAATTTAAAACAGCATCTTAAAACCTCACAGCCTGCATTACAGCAATCGTTCATATCACTGTATATTCCCATCTTTCCATCCATCCCGCTTCCACCCCTCCCTCCTCCTCTCTGTCTCTCATAGAAAGCATCAAACAGTGGCACACACAGCCTAACTCAATTAAGAATTAATTGATATAACCGTAACCCAGGGGTCTGCAACAGGTGGTCCGGGACCCACCCCTGGGGGGGAGGGTCCTCAGAGTTACTATAGGGGGGCCGCCAAATCTTTGTGATAGGATAATTCTTTTAAATGAACAACTTGAACCCTCGCATCCCTATTCTGAGGAGAACTTTAGCCAAAAATAGCCGATCTACAACCTCATAGGGCCTTGGCTGTAAGGCTTTGAGAGCTTGTAGATTGGCTATTTTTGGCAAATAGGTTTGGTGTAGAGGTAAAAAAAAGAGCAGAGTGAAAGGTCAAATTAGCTACGATGTAAGTGGTTAAATGTCTGAAAAAACACATTAACACAAATCCAACATAGACTGATGACTAGTGCTCTCAAACGATATGTGAACTGTATGAAATCGATGAAAATATGCAACACAATTTTATACAATAATCATTATAGTATACAATTGTGTTGCAGACCCCCCAATAAATATATTCTATTGAATAATGTATTCCTTGGCCTGAAAACATTGAAAACTCCTTTAACCTATTTAAAGGAGGGGGGGGGGGGGTCTTGCTTTCAAATGAATAATTATCATCCATCATCGCTCTCTATCACCAATGCAACACTGCTCAGTCTCACCAGATGAAGTCGGTACAGTGGCTGCAGAAGGTCGGCTGCTTGAAGAAGCGCGCGATGAACTTGTGGTCCTTCACCTCGTGCACGTTCTTCTGGCGGAGGGCGCCCTGGCGCGCGAAGCCGCGCATGGGCTTGTCCTCCCCGTCGCTGTTGGCCGCCGAATCTGCCATTCTTTCTCTCTCTCTTTCACTCCGTCAGTTTTGTCCTCTTAATTATTTCTTCTTCTTTTTCTTCTTTTTTTTACAGTTTTGTCAGCGGATGGACGAAAAAAATATGATGTAAAAAAAGGCAGTTTGGTGCGTAAAGCTGTCTCTTTTCGGGTACTATTAAATTGGTAGTAGTTGTATTTTCTTCTCGGTTGTCAGTTCGGCAGGCTGTTGCGCTCTCAGCCTCGCGCAGCTCTCCTCTGCTTCCTCCTTTTGCGCGCTGTGAGCCTGTGGCTGCTGTGCTGTAGAGAGAGAGAGAATGGATAGAAAGAGAGAGAGAGAGGGGGGTCGATAGAGAGATAGAGGAGGGGCGATTTAGCCCATGTTTCACTGATAAACACGCAACTCTCTTTGAGGTTTGATGGTTTCATGTAAACCCCGCCTCTGCTCTGCTGTTCTAGTAGCAGTATAGCTAGCTACATCAAAGCCCAGCTCACCTGTTCAGGCTGCAACAGAGCTAACTGTACAAGAAGCAGACCTAGGTCTAAGGTTTCCGAACTCTAACCTACTTATAGGTTGTGGAGAGAGTGAGACCTAACAGCAGATTTGGCTCAAACAAAGGGTAAAAATCGTTCTCCTGCTATTCCGCTTTTTTCTTTTCTTTTTATATGCCCTACCGACGGCCTTAAAGGGTGTAATCCCTACCCTCCTTTAAAACCGCTCTGAAAAGTCACTTACAGGACTGCATGGTGGCTGCAACTCGAAACTGGTTAAAAAAAAGACCCTCCCCCTTTTTACAGCAAATACATATTTTTAATTTTTTTTCTGACTGTCTTATGATTTTTCTTTCTTTTTTCCATAGTACTGTTTTATTTGTCTGTCATTTAAAGTAGTAGTTAACCCCCAAAATGATTTTTTTCTATTGATTAGGCTACTCACCTCATGGAGACTTCAATCATATTTTTTTGTATTTGTTGCGTTCCTAAGACAAAAAAATGTATTATAGTAAATGTATCCCATTGATTCCGGAAGGGAGGATGCATTTGGGTCTCCATCCGAAATCCATAGCGGTAAATTTACTCCTTAATGTTGTATGAGTTGCAAAAAGGGACCCCAATTTAAACAAGCCCAAAGGCTTTCTTGTGGTGTTTATCCTTTTAGTTGACCATGTATCAGTGAACTGTACTGTCCTGTAGCCTACCCTTTCCTATGCGAACTTCTAATAAAGTATTCAATCAATCAATCAATCAAAGCAACATGGGTTCAAATCAGTCCATATTATTCTTGCTCTCTTTCTACCCCCTGAGGGTGTTTTTGATGATAGGCAGGACCCCTCGCCCCAAAGGCAGGTTACATATGGGGCGGCATAGCTCAGGGGTAGAGAAACCGTTATTAGAGCGCGAAGGGTTCCCAGTTCGAATCCGGGCTCCCCCTGAGTTGATGTCGAAGGGTCCTTGGGCAAGACTCTGAACCCCACATTGCTCCTGGTGAGCAGGTTGGTGCCTTGCATGGTTTCCTCCGCCACCGGTGTATGAATGTGTGCGTGAATGGGTGAATGTAATGCACAATCTCTGTAAAGCACTTTGGATAAAAGCGCTATATAAATGCACCATTTACCATTTTTTACAATGTTTTACATAATGGGTCCCTATGTCTCCCTTTACAATGCTTCTAGATTCATATATAAAATGCAAGTAATTTTCCAACTGCTATATCTAGGTGGGATAGGAGAACCTTATTGGTCCCAACTGTACAGGACACACATGAGCACATGTGCACAGCAGCAGCATAGCATGAAGCTGGCAGAGAGTGAGTGACCTACATGTGTTTTTATGTGGCAATTGGACATCTCCCACCACTGCTATGCAGAGGGCACTACACTGTTTCTCTCCTTCAGTGGTGAAGAAGTAGGCTACTCAAATTCTTTTAAGTAAAAAAAAAGAACTTAAATAAAAGTATAAAAGTCTGGAATTCAAAATGTACTTGGGGTAAAAGTACGAAAGTATTGGATCTAAATGTAGGCTACTTAAAGTACCAAAAGTAAAAGTATAAAATGTTTGAAAATAGCAGATCTACAAGCTCACAACTCGCGGCATATAAAATAGGGCTAAATTGGTTAATTGCGACCGTCAGGGAGCAGTTTACTATGAAAACCTCCACCGGCCGTCCGTCCGTCCGTCACACGTCACACGTCACACCTTTGCCCTGCTCATATCTCCGCATCAGTATGACATCACACCACATGTGTACACAAACCTTTGTGTACGTTGCTGTGGCAACAGTCTGTTGTTGCTGGTCTGTTAGTGTACGTTAGCAACCACCTTAGCAACCATGGTTTTACCCTAGCAACCAACTGTTTACCCTAGCAACCAACTGTTTACCATAGCAACCATGTTTTTTTACCCTAGCAACCAACTGTTTACCATAGCAACCAGATACGCAGAGCAGGGATCTCCATATATGGGCATAAACAGGTGACATCACACTGATGTCAGATACTCAGAGCAGGGATTTCTCCATAATATATGGGCATAAAAGGGATTCTGTTAGGGATCTCCATATATGGGCATAAAAGGGATTCTGTTAGGGATCTCCATATATGGGCATACAAGGGATTCGGTTAGGGATCTCCATATATGGGCATAAAAGGGATTCTGTTAGGTATCTCCATATATGGGCATAAAAGGGATTCTGTTAGCTGTTAGTGATCTCCATATATGGGCATAAAAGGGATTCTGTTAGGGATCTCCATATATGGGCATGAAAGGGATTCTGTTAGGGATCTCCATATATGGGCATGAAAGGGATTCTGTTAGGGATCTCCATATATGGGCATAAAAGGGATTGTATCCCAGATGATGCCCTGTTAGGAGATCCACACTAACAGAATCCATATATGGTCCTACCGACAGCTGCTATAAGCCAACCCTGGCGATAAGGTCTGAGTCGAAGAAATGCTTCTTTCCTGGCAAGAATTGCCCCTTTATACTGTAGGGCTCGTTTGTGTATTGTATGACATCACGCCACATCATCGGCTGAGGACTGTGTGATGTCATCATATCTCCATATATGGAGACATAAGTTGCTCATGCCCAAATATGGGCTGGTGAGGTCAGACTTAGTGTGATGCGTAGGTTATCTCCATATATGGAGATTCAACTTCAATGAGTAACCATGGCAAACTGTCAACTGCCCGTATGTCTTGATAATTGGTAAAACAAACTTTTGGCCTATTTGTGGAGATAAGCGACCACCGGTCGCTTATCTCCCGATTAGGGAGTCTTACTGGTGTAGTTATGTTTTATAATAATATTATAATTACTTGCGCCAGCAGAGCGCGCCAATATTGCGTTCGGCTGCGTATATGTACTGTAGGTATGTATGTAGGTAGGTAGATACGTGTAGGTAGCTGTACGTGTTTGAGCCCGCAGCCCAATCAGGGACCAGCATTCCTATTGATACCAGTGGTGATGTCAGCAGAGTTTGGTATATAAGAGGAATCCTGGTAATGTCATCATTAACAGCCAAACTAGAGTTCGGGGGCCGGCCAACTCGGGAACGATGTAAATAGGGAATGAATGCTCCGCCCTTTAATGCAAACCCCATTATACCTGTTGTCATATCATAGGACCTGTTTTGACCATCTGTTTGCCTGTGTCCATTTATGCCCATATATGGAGATTTCTGTATCTGTCTATCGGGGGCCGGCCTACTCAGGAACGATGTAAATAGGGAATGAATGCCCCACCCTTTAATGCAAACCCCATTATACCTGTTTTCATAGGACCCGTTTTGACCATCTGTTTGCCTGTCCCCATTTATGCCCATATATGGAGATATCTCTGCAGACACAGTGGCGGTTCCGGAAAACACTGATGTCAGACATCAGCTCTGCATATGGGATTCCGAACCTTTCGCGCCGGTTCCGGAGAACCGCGTATCGGGTCGGGTCGAGGCCGGGCACAGCACTCCCTGCTGCGGCGGGGAACGTGCGTGCCAAAGTCGGTGTAATGCAAACCCCATTATTACTGTTGTCATAGGACCTGTTTTGACCATCTGTTTGCCTGTGTCCATTTATGGCCATATATGGAGATATATGTACAGTATATGTATATGTATGTATATGTACATTCGCGCCGGTTCCGGAAAAATCGCGCATCGTGTCGGGTCGAGGCCGAGCACTGCACACCGCGCCGCAGCGGGGAACGTGTGTGCCGAATCTGAAGCCGGTGGGATAAAAGGTTCTCGAGATACACGGATTACATACACACACGCAGAGATTTGTCGCATTTATTGTAAGATGAGGCCAGCAGAGCGCACCTCATGGCGTGCTCTGCTGGCGCACAAGTAGGCCACACAAGGCACAAGTTGGCACCTTGACAGAGAGCAGTTCTAGTTTAATATCTGCAAAGTGACTAAAGTTTTCAAATAATTGTAGTGGAGTAAAAGTAAAATAGTTGGCTTCGATAAGTAGTGGAGTAGAAATAAAAGTATTGGAAATTATTTTCCACCACTGTCTCCTTCCCCCCTCTGTCACACAGGTTGAAGAGTGCATCTCTGTATACCTACGTAGATCTGACATCTCAGACGATGTTTTTTGGGGATTTTCTTCAATGAATCACATAAAAAAAGTTCTAATAACTATTTTATATTTGACGATTCTCAATAAGCCCTGTGACGTAGGTGTGTGGGCCGCATTTCTTAAAAAGAAACAGAATATTTCAAAAGGGTCACGGTTATACAATACTCTACAGTGGTATGTACTCTGTAGGAGCCTGATTGAAACAATGACTCATCACTGTGTACAGAGACCCTTTCTTTCTCTCCATCATACCAACACAATGTAGTGTTTTTCTATGTGCTATTAAACGACCGCCTACAGAGAAAGCGGACTTAACCATTCGACGGAGGAAGAATAGTGACCACAGTGACCAGCACCTTGACTGGACTTATCACATGATAGGGTCTTGGGAAACTATCAAAATCATGTGGAAAATCGCTCAGTGGTTTAGGGAACTTTCTTTGTGCCTTCCCTTGGAAAGAATCACACACACTCTCAAAAACAAACAAGAGTTATTTGAGAAAATATGGGGGAATTTTATTCATTATGTCAAGGGCAACAATCTTTCGCATTTGATGGAGGAACCGGGAGTGGGGTAGACGTTTTCCCTCTGCAGCCAATTATACGGCCTTGTGGCATGGGAATCTGGGTGTTATTGGTATGTGTGCTCTGTATGTCAAAAGAAAATATGTAAATTGTTATTATTGTTTTTTTTTGTAATTGTGTTGTTGTTTTTCTTTATATTGTGTTGTGGTTTTGTTAAGGGATTGTTTTTGTTTTATGTTTGTAAAAAAATATGTTTGATATTCTCTGTTAAAAAAAAGAAAACCCAATAAATATATTGTTAAAAAAAAATCATGTGGAAAGAATGTGACAAGATAAGTGGTTTTATTTGCTGCAGACAGTGGAGGACAGATGTGTATAAAGTATACTGCATGTATTTTACACACTCCAACCATCAAGTTCAAGATCATTCAATCATTAGGGTCACCACAAGCAGCCCAGAAACCTCTTAATTCTCTCTGCTAAGTACAATGTATGTGATGAATGATACTGATGTGTCTCCATTTTCTCTTCCTCAGATACAGATGGTGGGAGGGGGTTGTTATATAAACCTCCTGTTAAGAGTCGTCATGTTCTGATGGCGACAAACCCGGTGACCTCATACGAAAACTGTGACGCATAAACACACACACAGATGTGTAGGTGGCAAGACTGTTTTGGTCGTCACACTTGTGCGCGCACACGCACGCACGCACGCACGCACGCACGCACATATACAGTATGGATAGGTTTGTGCACCTGGATGAAGTATTTCTGCTTTTTTGTAGATCAGGGGTCTTCAATGTTTTTCCGGCTAAGGACCCCTTAGCAGGCTTAGCTGATAGAGAGTTGAAGCAGGGACCCCATACTGTAAATTCGGATTTCCTAGAATACTTTCCATTCTGTCATACAGAAACATGAATGGTGCTTGCATTGTAGCCTTGCATACTGTAGAACCTTAAAGGACAACTTTAGTTTTTTACAACAAGGGTTCATATATATTAGATTGTAATTAGAGAAAAGAAAAGATGAGTGTTAAAATGTTTTAATTTACTGCTTTCTATCGTTTTAGCCATTTTAGTATTTTGATTTTAGTGGTTGTGGGCTTATTGTGTTTTTAGACACAATAAGCTGACAATTTCTTTATTACTATTTACACCAGCCCTCATAAGTCACATCTGCCCATGAAAGATTGAGGTGCATCTTGGGAATTGGCTCATTGTGTCTAAAAATACATATTTAGCCACTTGCATGCATGCCCCCAACCTGGGGGCATGCATGCAAATCAAAATCACTAAAATCACTAAAACAATAGAAAGAAGTAAATGAAAACATTTTAACTCTCATATTTTCTTTTCTCTAATGACTATCTAAAATATGAACCCTTGTTGTAAAAAACAAAGTTGTCCTTTAAAATTCTGTGCAGCTCACAACCCAGACAATCGTCATTGAAATTGTCAGCCAGATCTGTGCAGTTAATTTGGAGAAGTAAAAACTCCTGACTAGATACATAACTTAAAAATGTGTGACAATGTGAAATCCATCAAGCCACAGAATGGTGAAGTAGAGCAGTGTGTTCTTCACAGTTTCTTCACAGCTTTCATGACATCTGACAATTCAGCACTAATTTCATTGGCAGCGACTGACTCTTTATAGTCCCTGTGTAGCATGCAGTTTAACCTGTGACCTGTGTAGCATGCATTGCCTCCATCAGGTGCTCATATTGTAGGGGATTTAATGGATCCCCATTAGCTGATGTCGGACTGACAGCTAATCTTATGCTGTCCATATAAGAGGATACATACAAATATCAATATATCAATGACGGTCTTGTTGAACCAGAGTTGTTCTCCACCCTGCTCTCATTCAATACTATGTCTGTAGGTTAGGTGGCTTTGTTTTCTCATCCTGATAAGTCTGAAAATGTTTTAGTTGAGCATGACAGTCTCCACGTTGGTTAAAACCAGAGGGCACAAAATTATCAATTAAGTTTTCAGTAGGCTACTCGCAACACTTGCAGCAACATGCAGCAGAAGAAGGAAGTGGTAACGTTTCTCAGACATATTTTGGCGTGAAGTGTGGTTTACATAGGATATTAGTATAACACTCAAAAGTGCGAACTTTAAAGGGTTCTTTTGACAGTCTTTTCTGTCTTTTCAGTGCTTATCTGTGGATCACTATCATTCATTTTCATATTCCATAATTTTTATTTAGCCCACAATGTGCACACATACAGTACATGAATGTTCATACCTGTAGGCTGTAATAAATGAACGTTTGCACACACATAACTCAATTTACGTGATGCTAAAATGTTCTTCAGATTCATCCTTGTCTCTCTGTCACCAACACATAGTTTACAAATAGTTGCATGCAGATGTCGCCCACTGGCACTGCAGATACAATGTGTCATACTGATACATGTTATTATGAGCTTGTAGATCTGCTATTTTTGGTGCACAACGCGATGCACAACTACGTAGAAGTCAAACTCTTTCTACACTCCCACTCTCACTGCATCTCTCTCTCTCTCTCTCTCTCTGTTTGTGTGTAGCTGTGTGCACGAGCAAGAAAGAGCGTGTGTGAGCTTGAATGTGTGATTGAGGGTGTGTAATCGTCCTTTTGTAGTTGTGTACATGCATGTGTGTCTTTGTGTCTGTACATACTCATATGAGTGCATATTTGTGTGTGAGTGTGAATGCATGTTGACTTAGCGTAATTTTGTTGTTTGTATATGTGTGTCTTTGAGGCTGCGTGCGTGTGTGTGTGTGTGTGTGTGTGTGTGTGTGTGTGTGTGTGTGTGTGTGTGTTTCAGTTTGACACATTCCGCTGCAGAAGCAGTAACATAGGGGTGTGTGGTGTGTTGCAGTAAACAGTTGGGAAAGTGTATAGTAAACACCCTCTCAATCCACTGACTAACCAACTTTCACTCACACACACACACACACACACACACACACACACACACACACACACACACACACACACACACACACACACACACACACACACACACACACACACACACACACACACACAGTATTAGTGACATTTTCCTTATTGTGTGCTATAGTGGGTCAGTATAAACAGTCCAGTTTAGCAGGTTTGGTGATGATTACTTCAAATTGCATAATAATTAATTGAAGGAAACTGGCAGAAATATTGCAGTGTTTACTCAGTTTGAGCAGCAGCATAAACATGACAGCTCTAGACTCATACAACAGACTGATCTGTCTCCTCTTCCTGTCACACATACCCTCTCTCTCTCTCTCTCTCTCTCCCTCTCCCTCTCTCTCTCTCTCTTTCTCTCATACAGACTGCCCTTCCTTGCCATTCCTTAGAACTAACACAAGCACAGACTTGTGTGACCCAGACACAACTTCTCAATTTAGCCTTCTTGGACACGCACATGTGCACGCGCACACGCACACACACTCTCTCTCTCTCTCTCTCTCTCTCTCTCTCTCTCTTTTGGGCATATCATTCAACGTAAATAGTATGTACATTTAACACAGTCAATCCACAAGCTCACAGCATGTAGATAGGCTATTAATGAATAATATTAATAAAATGGGGTAAAATTGGGTTCAAATCCTAATAATAATTTAGATAGTGCCATCAAATATTACTGACATGTATTTCTGACTGACTGTCTAGACTCTAATGTTTGATTATCATTGGTTTCAGATAGAGCTCTTGGACTGTCAAAATGGTCCCTTACTGGTGCATTTTTACACTTGGCTATCAAACTTGGGATTTTGCAATGTATTCCCACGAAAACAACATAGCAAAAATACATGTACAGTAGAATATTCAAACCATTAGAATATATAAGTGTTTCTGTCGCTATGGCAATGCTTGAATATAAGTAGTTCTCCAAACTCTGCAGTCGTATTTACATAAAACCTGTAACGTCTGTGGTGGCACAATTGAATCCCATTCCTATCACATTCAAGTGAATTGGTATAGTAGAGAAAGAATAGTAATAGTAATGTAATAAAAGGTGGTTTATTTTCATGTTTAAATATAAAGACTGCATTTGTTCTATACTAATAACAATTAATCTTATAGTATCTGTATTTTATTAACTCATGTTACATAGGGCACACACACACACACACACACACACACACACACACACACACACACACACACACACACACACACACACACACACACACACACACACACACACGCGCACACACACACACACACACACACCATGAACCGAGAGAAAATGACTCAATCTACATCATCCTCATGCCAATAATATATAAAAGTCTGCTTCTCTGGAGAGACAAGAGAGGGAGAGAAACATAGAGTGAGAGAATGGACAGATGGAGGGAAAGGAAGAGGTGGAAAAAGGCAGTTACTTGCAAATTGAAGCAGTGTGGACAAAGTGCAAATTGAAGCAGTGTGGACAAAGACTGGGGAGGAGAGAAATGTTAAAACAGAGATGTAGAAAGAGTCAAGACTTAAAGGAATACTTTACTTAAAAAAAACTTCATTGGTCATTTTATCATCTAATCTGTGTGTTCCATTTTCCCAAAGGAGGGTAGCATCAAATATCTAAATATTGAATCAAGCTAATTAAAATCTGTTCAGGGTGTTCATAAAAGCCTGATTAGACAATAAAAGTACCATAAGTTTTTTTTTAAAGCGAAATATCCCTTTAAAAGAGAGAGAAAGGAGAGAAAGAGTCCACACCTTCAAGCAGTTACATCTGCCTTCAGTTGGATACTTCATGCAACAACAAATGCCAATGATATTTTGTTCACATTGTCGAAGTAACCTTATCTATTCACAATGGCAAGGGGAGAGTAGATTTTTTATTTGTTGTTATTTCACTGCAGTATGGATGGAAATTGGATGAAAACTTGACCAGCCATACCATTATGCAACCCTTCTGAGAACCGTCAACTGTGTTTTCTATTCTGTGTTTTGGTTCATTTGAGCCTGGATAAACTCCAGTGTCTTCTCAGCCATGCATTTTACAAAACCATTTGCAGCAACTGTGTTTGGCTGCCAAATTCTTTGTCAGACACTGACTGGACCTTATCCAAGCAAAGGATAGTTTAAGTGTTAAACAGCAACCTTTGAGGCCACCAGTTGCCACCTGCCATACTGTCAGCCCACTTTCTCACCACACTGTCAGGAAATCCCAACGGGAAGACCATTTTGTTCTTGTTCATTGTTGAAAGTAACGTTAAGATATTTATTCTAATGCAGTGTCGACCAAATCTATTTTGTCTAATACACCAGGCCACACACACTTGGAAGCAAATATAACAGGTGGTGCCACTAAGTGTTTATAATGCAGCTAATAGTGACTCCGCTAGTTTTATGATATTTAGGCTGACAATATCACTTCCTTCCTATGCTGTCTTTAATATGAAGAGACACGTGGGGACTCTTTCAGGAAAGTGGATAACCACTTATCATTTTCGATTAATTGAGTACAAAGGACCCCAATGGAAACAAACCATGATAGTGCTTTCTTGGGTTTAAATATCCTCTTAGTAGACCTTGTATTGAACTGTACTTCCTTCTCTGTGCTTGTTTTTGCAAACTGTTAATAAAGTATTCAATCAATAAACCCAACCACCACTTGAAAGCAGAAACCAGTTACCAGTTTGCATTTAAATGTTTGGATGCATGGGCAAACAGACTGACAGAGTAGCGTAGTTGCTTGGTCGCAGGTCAAATTATGAAACATTTTATGTACGTCTGTCTCTCTGTCTGTAGCTACCAAATAATACAATGAAGGGACAGGGAACTGAATGATGATCATTGCATTCTTCAGCTACCTAACAACCTACCACTAGAGGGAGCCAATGTTCCATGGTGAAATACCTATCTCAGTGAGTAAAAAGGTACACTCTGGTCCTAACTATGCCACTCAAGCACTCATTGGGAAATTCCTCCTGACTCCTCCTCACTCCTACTGACTCCGTTTTGCCACTCAGTAGGCGTTCCCGCCAGGGCTGTAGGAAAGGGGGGGGGGGGGGGGGGGGGGGGGGGGGGGGGGGGGGGAATTGTCCCCTGTGGGCCACAAACCACCATTTGGGCCGCCGTGAGATCCAGGGAAATAAGAGGAAAGAAAGCGGAGGAAAAAAAGCCTCAAATGTGGCCGGCACTAGGACCACATGGACGCTGGAAGACTCAAGAGAGGGCTTTTATCATAAGGGGTCCTTTATTGCTATTTGAATACGTTTAGTTTCTTCTTCTACTTGTCTTTACTGAAAATGTCTTAACATTGAGTATAAATTCATGCCAATAGTTTAGTATATTTTCATGTTTCTGAGTGCTCAAGTAACATTTTATTTTAAAATGTATGCATGTCATTGAACGTCTAGCTGCTGCTACTGTGCTGCTGTGTTGTTGCTATTAAGTTCCAATACAAACAGCCTAAATCCAACAAACACTGTTGGTGATATAGAACACTGTCCTGGTAGTATATGTGTGTGTAGTTTGCGTGTAAATACGTGCTGTGCTGCGTGCTATAACTCACTGCGGGCTATAGCACACCAGAACCAACCTGGAAAATGCACAAAGAAATCTGAACCGAACCAAAGCAAATGTTCGCCATCCCGAACCAAACGTGGGCCGTTCCAAATATATCCCCCCCACCTGGGAAGCCAGGGATACGGCCCTGGTTCCTGCATTACTTCTGGGTATGATGATGTCACATGCATACCCTCTATAAGACACAGCTATAACCATATTGTCTCCAACTCAACTGCAATAAACTTGAAGTTCTCAATCATCTGTCCAGAATCTCCAGATTCCCTTATCCGCCCTATACAAAATGTTTCCTTCAACATCGGTGACTCCATTGTTACGGACAGACGTTACCACGCCTCCACCCAAGTTCATGACCTTGGAGTCATCCTTGACCCCACCCTCTCTTTCCTGCCGAATTTCAACCATATCATCAAAACTGCTTTTTCCCCACCTCTGAAACATTGCCTGCCTCTGGCTCTGACCCAAACTGTCACATATCGCTGTAGAAACAATCATCCACGCCTTCTGAAGTCCTCAACAAATTACAATTATGTACAAAACTGTCTTGTCTTCTCACCAGTACCCGCTCCAGAGACCATCAGCCCGATCCTCTATAACTTACACTGGCTCCCAGTCAAACACAGAATGGACTTCAAAATTCAACACAACACCGACATGGTCCTCAACAGCCTAGCTCCCACTGACTCTATAAGACCTCCTCCTACATCAAGTCTCATGCCCTTCCCTCACGTCCGGTCATACCAACCTACTGGTTGTGCCCAGGAGCAAGCGACAAACCTGGGGTGACTTCTCAGTTGCCATCCCCTCTCTATGGAATTCACTTCCAACCCACATTAATCCACAGTCTCTTCTCTTAAAACTGCCTTCAAAGCCCACCGCCTCCCCACGTAATCCTGTTTTTCACTTCATGTCTTCTACGGTAGTCCCCTTGTCTTTCATTGAATTATATTTATTTATTATTTGAAAAACGCTCTATATGTTTGATTTATTATTATCACAGCAACCAACCGGCTGATTCTCAGGTGAAATCCCTGCCACCCTCTAGAATCTAGTTTCATTACCTGCGAAAGATCCATTGACAAAGTCATGCACGAATACCCATAGCCTGTAGAGTACAGTCTGATTGTACCAATGGTGTTAAACCTCAAACTAAAATCAAATCAGAGATCTCTGGCATACATGTACTTATATTCAAGGTGCTGGAGAATAGAAAGTACACACAATGACATTGCATCCTCCAGACCTCTAGTGAACCTCCTGTAGGTGAATTGATGGAGGTTGACTGTAATACTGGATAGATTTTTACAATGCAGCCGCTCAAATACTTTCATTATGACAGGCGGTAAAAAAAAACAACTAAAATATTACGATGTTCAGATTAGATATAGATATATAGATACCTTTATTATCCCAAGGGGGAAAATCAGTTGCCCAGAGGCAGCACAGCAGTTTAAGGTTACAAGTTACAAAGAAGTAAGAAAATGAAAATGAAAGTACGGACTGTTGTGTACACAACTTAACAATGCAGTGCCAAACAAAAGTGTACATAACAGTCAATGCTAGTCAGTGCAACACAATCTCACCGCCATTTCAACAGCAATAGTACTCAATTCTATCAACCCAATACACAACAATTCTACACAACCCAATAGTGCAGGGCGGCCGGGCAGGGCCAAAAATAAGTGTCCATAGTCAGTGCAAATAAATCAAGAATAAAAAAGCAAGAAAGGCTGCCACAGCAAGACGCCACAAATAACCCTCCCTGGAAAAGTACTTAGAGGTCACAGTCAGTTCAACCTTTGTTCCAGTTGAGTTAGGTAACAGTTGTCCTAGGTTGACCTAGGTTATCCTAATTGGGTCAACCTAGGACAGGGCTACTCAGCTTAAGATGGCTCAGGGGCCACTCTGCAAAATACAAAAAGTCCAAGGGCCTCAAGCTAAAAATGACGGCCCTATTTTGGACGTTTAGACAACAATCTACATGCGTAGTCTAAAAATTAAGGAAACAAACAGAAAACAGCCACATTTCCATCTATAAGGCCAAACCTCATTGAACAAAAAGATTGTCATGGAATGATTAATGATGAAATGATGAAGTTTCTTCTTTTGGAACAAACAAACTAGCAAAACAGTTCTTGTATAAAGACTTAAAATAAACATTTTCCTAGCGGTTTTGGAGAGAAACCAAAAAATTATAGAAAGTATTTGTCCACCACTGAAAGTAGACAAAATATTTATTGGTATGACCATGACGGGCCACATATACATGCCGCAGGGGCCGCATGCGGCCCCCGGGCCGCAGGTTGAATAGCGCTGACCTAGGACAACTGTCACCTAACTCAACTGGAACACAGCTTCACATTTTAATTTAAAAATGTTCCCACTTGTCCAACTTTTTGCTGCAAATGTACAGTAAATAACATGAAAGTTGCTATACAAAAAAAGTGGATCATTGTTGTCTTGCTGCTGTCTTGTAAGACCACCATGTAGTGTCCTGCTGCTCTTCACAATCAATACAGGGACAGACGCACTACTGTACAGAAGGAGGAAGTACTCTAATTGAAATCGAATTTTCCCAGATGTTCCCCAATGATTCCAAAATGGTTCAATGTCATGTAATTCACTGTCAAGGAAGTTGGAATTTAACATGACGCTGCTGGTAACTCTGAAGGAAGTGGATCCTCATTTACCAAAACAATTACAATTGTTTGTGATCAAATATTTACTATGCGTGTGTGTGTGTGTGTGTGTGTGTGTGTGTGTGTGTGTGTGTGTGTGTGTGCGTGCGTGCGACGGTGGCCTGAGCAACAGGGAAATGGGAACTTCTGTATAATTACTCAGTATTTCTGAAGAACAGGATCCATCTACAGTAAAACAATCTTTTCAGATAACTCACACAGTTTTGGTTGCACTATGGCGTTATACAGTCTAAAGGGCAGACAGATTTAGCTTTCACTTGTGTTTTTGGTATCTAGATTGGCAACCACAACCATATTCCTAGCCTGATAAGTCAAACGTTATGACTGTAAAATTAGTTTTAGGTGGGGTGCCCGCTGTCCCACTGGTCTAGGCACATACCACATAGGCATTGCCACATAGGCATTGATGCCTCTCTCCCCATCTCTCCCCCCATTTCCTGTCAGTCTACTGTCCTATCCAATAAAGGCATAAAAGCCCAAAAAAATTAGTTTTAGGTAATGGCAAACAAGCCACTAGCTTGGCGATATGGAGAAAAACTAACATCACAATATATTTGGGCAAAATAATAGAAGGGCCCTGTTATAGTGCCACCATGAGGCGAAATAGAAACATTTTGGCGTGAAAGAACGGGGCTTTGACTGAGATCTGATCATAACCCTCACACCAGATTCAATCTGATTGCAATCACACTGCATTAAAAATGTTGTCCATATTCAGGTAAGATATCCAGATACTGTACAGATAATTTTTTAATGCAAGGTGTAACTGTGTCCACAAGTCTGCCCCTAACATGTCAAAGAGAGATGATATATAATTAAAATATTTTAACAATGTTAAAAGTAAAAAAATAAAAAAAAACAGAAGAGCTGTGAGAATAATGCAATAATAATGACTCATGGCGGTTATTAGTCGTTCATGGAACTGAAGTGTATTTCTAAGAAGCTGCTGAGTTTGCAAAACCAATTTCTAAGTACTGTGTACTTACCATACAGTAAGTACCCTACAGTATATACAACAGAGCTCACACAATGCATGCGATAAGACGACCAAGAATGGGAGGGGTGGATGGGTGGTGCCACACGAGGGTATACAAGGTCAAGATTCAGTAGCAGATCACCAGATGGTTCATGTGGAGACTCACCAAGAACAATCGTCAAACTATGGGTTGTTCAGTTTTGATCACAAAGATAGCAAACGGTAAAATAAAATAAATGGTACATTTACTGTTGGAAGGAGCAAGGCGTTAAATGTCTTCGGTCAAGGAAACATCTGATTGCCAAACGGCCGCTCTCCCCCCCCCCTCCTCCTCTTCTGGGAAGTACGTTTACAATAATAGATAGGACTCTTATCTAGTCATCTTATTTCTTACCGTAATAAAAGATAAGCATACTTTGAGGCAATGCCAAACCTCAGGTCTGGCCTCTAAATGGTTATTTCAACATTATCTACAGAAGTGAGCCTCTGTAGTTTAACATATCATTGCTCTTGGGAAGAAAAAAAAACCCCATTTATTTATGTGTGGGTTTTCATGTACATTAATGCCCTATTTGTCATAAAAGAGTGACATGCAGAAATAAAATACATTTCCGATCTACAAGATCACAACACATTGTGAGCTTGTAGATCTGCGAAGAAAGTGAAAGTGGTTAATTCTGTGGGTTTTATAAATATTCAACCAATGAAAAGTATTAGCAAGAGCTTGTAAATAATTATCACCGCAAATTTGGATCCAGTGGAACACATGTTCTGTCACTGTGGAAAAAGTTGGCCGGATGGTCAAGGCAAAACATTCTGTGCAGGATCTTTCACAGCGCAAGCTCGGGCAAAAATAATTCATAAATAAAGACTGGCCAAAACAAAGTTCCAAGAATAGGAAACAGAAATTAATACTTCAAAGCTAAACCTAAGAAAAACAACAAATCAGGAACTCAAGATATACGGTAACAGGCTAAAACCTTCCACGAAGGCCCTGGCAGCTATCCACTATTGTCTGGCTAGCCTCAAGCCAAACTGAACTCTCTGTTCACCTGTAGCATGCAACTTCCCCAGTGTCAATAAATAAACAAATTTAAAATCCTTTCAGCCCTTGCGTGTTGTTACTTAAAAAGGTGTTTGTGTGTGTGTGTGTGTGTGTGTGTGTGTGTGTGTGTGTGTGTGTGTGTGTGTGTGTGTGTGTGTGTGTGTGTGTGTGTGTGTGTGGCGGGCTGCCTTGTGACACACACGATATAACAGACGTAGGCCTACGCACACCCACACAATTAAATGACACTCTTGCATTCTTCCTCTCTTTCGCTCTCACACACCTGTACATTAGGTCATAAAGTACTTCCCTATGTGGGGAAGTGAAACAGATCTTTGCTGTTCCATCAGTAATAGAACACTACACACTGCAACACAAAGGGAGGAAATACGACGTGTACAGAATGTACAGTATATTGCTTCAAGGTTCAAGGTTACTTTATTTTGTCTCCATTGGGAGAAATTTGTCTTGTTGACACGGTCACACTGACCAGCAGCATACATACAGTACACTATACAATACCATAAATGCAGTACAAAAACAAAAAACAATAAGGCACACAGTGACACATACAACCCTAACAGTAATTTAGGCCTATACATCACCCTCTGGCATACCTAGTGCAACAAGAGCAACACTTGCACCACCTCAAAACTTTCTACCTCCATTGAGGAGTGTGATAGACAGAGGGACAAAGAGTGCCTGAACCCATTATTTCTCAATGAATTGAGCACAAAGCCATAGTGCTTTCTTGGGTTTACATCCTATTAGTAGACCTTGTATCTGAACTGTACTGTGCTGTGCTTTTCCTATGCGAACTACTAATAAAGCATTCAATCAAAATAGCTCCACGCAAGGACCCTGTACCTCCTATACCTTGACGGCAGCCAGTAACTCATACTCAGGGTATAATACATGGGAGGGGTCCAACAAATTTTTCGCGGACTGCTCAAAAATGACCTAGTGGATGATGGGGGTGTGGACATACTGACGTATCCATAATCTTCCCTACCACTGCCATTTTGACCAATCTAAGGATCCCAGAGTTATACGTATTGTAATGGGAGCCCTCTGTATGGCCTATATAACCTCTCACCAGGCCTGTCCAGGAAGACAAGGAGGCTTTTCTCAATTTCAACACCATGTGAATTACATGGTAATAAGTCACTAGTTAAACATATTACCATTTAAATCCACAGGATATGACTCACTTACTGTAGCCTATATTGCGTCCAAGAGGATTCCAACTAAACCTAGTTTTAGTTTTAGTTGGAAAAGCTTTTGTTGGCTGACAATGGATCAGTCACAGTGGTTACCAAGTGGCACACTCCCATAAGAAATGCTTGATTGAATAAGCCACACCTTTTCTGTATATTCATCACCATTGGGTGTGCATATAATAAGGCAATTATAAATGTAAGAGTCATGTACAGTATGAGGATGATTCATCACTTCGCAAAAAAATATGCATGTTATTCTTGCCAATCACCATGAAAGTGATTGCAATCTCAAAAACGTCACTCAGGGAGTCTGGGTGGCATGAAGGGTAAAGTTTGTGTTTGTGTGTAGGAAGCCAAGGGGCATTGGATGATCTCTCCGCTAGCGACTCATACATGTAGGTAACGGCTCCTGTTCAGCGGGGTGGAACTGAGAGGAATAACATGTTCCTCTACACACGTTTTGTCCTACTAGTGAAGATCCTCATTGTCAGGTGTAGAAGCGGCAAATTCATAGGCATGTGTCCCACATGACCAACTGTGACAGGGACTATTATGCGAGGCAAAAGACTGGTCTGGGAATTGGCATTACGGAAAAAAATATTTATGTGTTTACTGTCTCTTTTGTTATTTGACCTGATTGATTTGTGTATACTGTATTTGTGCCGCAAACGACAGACTATACTGTAGTAAAACAAGCTTTTACCACCACGTGCAATGCTTCAGGTGACTGTATATTGTATCATATGATACCACGACAGTTGGTTTTGATTGCAGTGCTGGTTTGGTCATCTAGTGATTATTATCAGGCCTATATCAGAAGTGCTGACATAATCTCGGCCTAAATTCTTGCAGTTATGAATGTGTCTTTGCAACAATGTCACAGTCAGTCCGCTCTTTGGACAAACGTGAAAACGCATGCCTCGAATGTGAGTGTGTGTAATATGTCCCATGGCTTCATTGGCTTGTAGACAATCTTATAAGTATACTTACTGTATCTGGGTCAGTGACGTGACGCCCCAAAAAACATGTTTTTTAAAAAACTTTAAATAGCAGGCATAAAAATTATTTACTTTTGTTCTACTCACTCTCAACTTTATGGAAACACATTTTGTTTTTAGATATTTTATTGGAATCAGACTTTATTGAGCAGTTTGTTGTACTTGTGCCTAAAACCGTCATCTGGTGTGACATGACAATAATTGTTCATAAAATGAAAATGGAGTACACCTTTCTTAAGTTACTCACTTTATCAAAGTCCTTTATCATAACTAACCTGTGATCCACTATAGTTTTGTGAAAATTAATTGAATCTGTATATTTTTTTCATAATCAACACTCTGTGTGAGGCCCATGTTGTCGATCTTTCAACATATTTTAATTTTATTCTGACAAAAACTTTCTTTAAAATTACACAAATATTTGTGACTCTTCCTGATACTATTTTCTATGTAAACCATACAAATTTTTTCGGTTTCATCATTAATAAAGGTATGATTTCTCACTATTTGGAATGTCACACCAGATGACTTAGTGTCACACCAGATGACCATATCTTCATGTGTCAAAGCAAACTGTGTTTTAACCTACCTATTAGTGAGTACTGAACTTTACTGATTGATTAAACAATTACCCAGGAAAAACAGCAACAGTAAAATTGCTTTAACATTAAATAACATGGCCTTAATATTTCTGAACAGGATAGTATTGTTGGGCCTTAACATAGGATAACAAAGAATTGTAGTAGTAGATGGATGATGAGGATGTGCACAGGAATGCTACGCACACCTAAGTCTTCTGCCGGCCCACGGCAGAAGGATCTTAAAGAGACAATAAGGTGCATAGCCACACTGGGAGCCAAGGCAACATTTTATTAACACCAATTATTGGAAACAACTCAGCATTCAGGTGTATTACTTTTTTCCGAAGTCTCCTGAACTTGAACACAGCATTTTGAGTTGAACAAATGTATTTACGAATCATGTCGTTACACCACATCTCCACTAGCTAAAGAGTGCTGGGTTGTGCAACTCCGAAAATAGCTGGTCTACAAGCTCTCGCAGCACAATGCGTTGAGAGCTTGTAGATCAGCTATTTTCGCTATGTTTGTCTCGGGTCCTACCTTACCTCATTGTCCAGTCCAGTGAGTGAAAGTACAAAAGTATTAGATTAGATTAGAATAGACATTTAGACTGCATTGTACATCAGCCAGTCACATTTGGTGAGGGTATAGACATTTAGACTGTATTGTACATCAGCCAGTCACATTTGGTGAGGGTAGCAAACCGTTTGCCCTGTTGCGGTTCTGCTATGCCACAGACAACTTCCTGCTCTTAATTAATTAATCTTGTATCAATTTAGTTGGCCAGAATTCATTTATATGTTCTTTAAAAAAATGTATTTTGTTGTCTATATTTGCTATGCTAAAGTGTGGTGGTTGAGCTAGCAGGACCTAGACTGTTTGCAAGCAAGCTATGTGCAATGTGCAATTTGTCCAAATTAATCAATTTATTTGAATTGTGCTAAATCTATAACTAGTAGTCCTACTTTTTTTCCTTCTTTTTTTTTTGTTTTGCTGTATCCAAGTAAGGATAAGAACAGCTATGGTTTTGTTTATGCCCTTCCTCCATATCCATTCATTCATCACTATACAGTATGTTTGTGTATTTTGGAAATAATAAAATCACATTTTCTGTACCACCCATTTTCTGTTGTCAAGTGTCTTATATTAACTGCTTATAACGGATAGTTATTATAAAGTGTTACCACAATATAAGGTTTAGGTTTCTGTGAAGGGGTTTCTGCTCTGTCTGATGAATTTGCTGTATCACCGAAAGAAGCTAAATTAAATTATGTAAAAATGTTTAAAACGTTGTTTTAAACATGTTAAAATGTTTTAAATGGACAAAAGAAACATGGGACTTGTTATTTATTGTTATGTCTGTAGGAAAATACAGTATATATCATCTGGTGTGACAATCAAGTCATCTGGCGTGACAAGCAGATATGTCACACCAGATGACGAAGTGTCACACCAGATGACGTTTTCTGCATTTAGGACTACCTTGAGGCTACCAGGTACACATTAGCATGCTAACAACATGCTAGCTATAACAAAACAACCTAGATTTACATGTAATTATGACCAAAGTTTCAAATAACTTTTGCTTTATTAATGAAAAAGGTGTCACACCAGATGACATCCAGAAGTGCCACACTTGTCAAAGTTTCAACAAGATGGCATTTCATGAAAATGTTAAAATCATAACTCACCTCAGACACCTGTCTTGCAGTTGTGCTGGGAGTGCTGAATAGCCTTACAGAAGAAGGACCTCTCTAGCCCAGTAGGTGTCCAAATTATTGCCTGTTTAATTTTTCCAAACTAGTGTCACACCAGATGATTTTGGTTTGGGGGACAAAATCTTTTTGATCAGAAATGACTGAAAACATTATGCTTGGACTTTGAAAAGATATAGGCTCACAAATAGACATTTTTTTTGCCTAAATTCATTTTTAAATGAATTTTAGCAATTCTTTTTCTTAGTTTTATTCAAGTTCCCACTTTGAGAAACAAGGTCGGGACAGTCACACCAGATGACATTTACCATGTTTGGTTGAAGATTCTGAAGAAATGAGGAATGAAATGTTTTAATCTTGAGTAAGTTCACATAAAGCTTAATGTCCTGCACAATATTCAGAAGGTTTTTGACAAATATATTTTTTATTTATACATGTTTGACACCGAGGACAGCGAAAACGCTACGTCACGTCACCCACCCATCTATAGGCTTACACAGTTTAAGAGTATGTGATCCTGCAGGATACGGGATGCCCAAATAAACATCAAAAGATCACCTGAATGAGATCATTGCTTAATGCTTGTTCTAGTGCTACATTTACACTAGCGGCGACTAAAGCTTCAAAACGAGGTGTTGCCAGCTACATTGCCACAGAGTCATTGTACAAAATCCCCTGCCCTCCTGCTCAGCCCCAGGTGGGAGGAGCCCAGACTGATTCACACTGCTCACCTGATACCATTAACACCACCTGCACCCAATCAGTGTTCCTTTAAAAGACAGCCATTTTACCTCAGTCAACAGAGAGGCATGTTGTGATTTTGTTCCTGAGTTTGGTTCCTTTGTTTTCCTGAGTTTGTTTCCTAAGTTTGTTCCTGAGTTTTCCTGAGTTATTTCCTGTGTTAGTATTTGATGCATTATTTGAGTGAGTATTCCTTTACAGTTTATTTCATGATTCAGTTTGTTTTCCTAATTTATATGTGTATTTGTTACTGATAGTTTGTTTCCTTTGTATTCCTTATAGCTTTAAAATCATCAATTTACCTCCATTCTTCATCATCACTGTCATGTTGCCATCACTGCCATAAGTACAATAAATAAGAGCTGGTAACATTTTATCCATCTGGTCGTCTGATCTTAATATTCTAACCGATATTCTGATGCCGAGTGCTATACCCATTTATACCAGCATTTCAGTCTACAACTTTTACATGGTCCTTCGAGCACGGAAGTACTTGGCCATCAGGGATAGATCAGCTTAAATTGACCAGATGGAGTATATAAGGCAAATGGCATGGCAACATTACTACAACCAGACGTATGGACAGTCAACATCCAGCTATGCTACCATGGCTAATGGCTGCCTCCAGCCATACACCTACCAACAGCCATCCTACCAGCAACCAACCTACCAACAGCCATCCTACCAGCAACCAACCTACCAGCAACCATGCAACTCCCAGCAACCAGACTACTACCAGCCGTACAGTACACAGCAACCTACTTACCACCAGCCCTACAGCTACCAGCAGCTAACCTGCCAGCAGCCGACCTACCAACAGCCCAACAGCTCCCAGCAGTACGCCTTCTCTCAGCCGGCCCCCCAGCAGCAGCCCTACCAGCCGGCCCCCCAGCCTTCCTACCAGCCGGCCCCCCAGCCTTCCTACCAGCCGGCCCCCCAGCCTTCCTACCAGCCGGCCCCCCAGCCTTCCTACCAGCCGGCCCCCCAGCCTTCCTACCTGCCGGCCCCCCAGCAGTACTCAGTCCAGCCACCCTTCCAGCCATCGCCAGTGCCCGAGCCACTTCTCCAGCCTCCTTCCCAGTCGACTCCCCCAGCACCCGGGCCCTCCCAGTCTTCGCCTCCACCCGGGCCTCCACCCCAGCCGTCGACTCACCCAGCACCCGGGCCCCCCCAGTTACCGCCTCCACCCGGGCCCCCTTTCCAGATGTCGCCTCCCCCCAGGCCTCCCAAGTCGCCTCCCCCCAGGCCTCCCAAGTCGACACCTTCTCCTCCGTCGCTGCCAGCACCAGAGCCCCCCCACCACCCGGCGCCAGCACCAGAGCCCCCCCACCACCCGGCTCCAGCACCAGAGCCAGCACCAGAGCCCCCCCCACCAGCCGGCGCCAGCACCACCAGAGCCCCCCCACCAGCCGGCGCCAGCACCACCAGAGCCCCCCCTCCAGCCGGCGCCAGCACCACCAGAGCCCCCCCTCCAGCCGGCGCCAGCACCACCAGAGCCCCCCCACCATCCGGCGCCAGCACCAGAGCCCCCCCACCATCCGGCGCCAGCACCACCAGAGCCCCCCCTCCAGCAGGCACCACCACCTTCATCGCCGCTGTATGCGAAAGCGTACACAGCTCCACCTACATCGCAGAAGCAACCTACACCCCCTCCACCACAGCAGTGTTCCCCAGCCCCCAGCCTGGTTCCCCACCGACACTGGCCCCCCAACATCGACCCGAGGTGGCCCTGCCAACATTGGTGTGCCCCAGCCTGGCTTTATCCTCCAGGTCGCCCTCCAGACCACTGCCCAAGTGCTTGTGGCCACCTGAGTGGCCCCACCCCTCTGGCCAACCACGACTCGCCCCACCCTTTCGCCCTGACAAGGGTCGTGTGCCCTTCACGGGGCGGCCAAGAAGAGACATTGCCCTTCCACCATGCAGCTAGACTGAACTGAGTTGAATGGGTATAGCACTCGGCATCAGAATATCGGTTAGAATATTAAGATCAGACGACCAGATGGATAAAATGTTACCAGCTCTTATTTATTGTACTTATGGCAGTGATGGCAACATGACAGTGATGATGAAGAATGGAGGTAAATTGATGATTTTAAAGCTATAAGGAATACAAAGGAAACAAACTATCAGTAACAAATACACATAACCAAATTAGGAAAACAAACTGAATCATGAAATAAACTGTAAAGGAATACTCACTCAAATAATGCATCAAATACTAACACAGGAAATAACTCAGGAAAACTCAGGAACAAACTTAGGAAACAAACTCAGGAAAACAAAGGAACCAAACTCAGGAACAAAATCACAACATGCCTCTCTGTTGACTGAGGTAAAATGGCTGTCTTTTAAAGGAACACTGATTGGGTGCAGGTGGTGTTAATGGTATCAGGTGAGCAGTGTGAATCAGTCTGGGCTCCTCCCACCTGGGGCTGAGCAGGAGGGCAGGGGATTTTGTACAGTCATAGTTGAAGTGTTTCTCAAGCCACGCTGAGTAAATAAAAAGGGTAGGATAGAGTTTTTCTTCCTTATATAGACCTGTTAGAACAGGAATTGTGGGGAAAGAGAAGCGGAGTAAGAATGGTGAAACAAAAACATATGGTTGATTGACATTTCACTGCGTCAGAGAACTGAAAAAAGTTGAAGACAGCTCAACTTTTTCTTACCGCGTCATGCCCGTCACACAACGACAAGTGTCAGGTGTCCGTTTGTAGCTTCATGTTGCTGGCAGCTGACTTGAAACAGGCTTTTGCTTCGCCATCGCTTGTCAGAATGCATGATTAGGCTACCGTACCCGTCAAGTGACAAACCACAAGAGTCAGACATTAGCCAGCAAGATCATCATGTAATGACACAAACAAACAGTGACCCCTTTGAAATCAATGGCATACAGCCATAAAGTAAGTAAGTGTGTGTGTCTGAGTGGCGTGTGCATGAGTGTGTGTAGGATATTGCATGCATTTCCAAAGGTACATGAGGCCAATAATATCTATGACAGGGAAGGACATGAGCCAAAATATAAATATGGCTAATAGAATTGTTAATATCAGAACTTGTGAACATGCATGTGAACTGAATGTTTTTTTTAAATAAATAGTTATGTTCATTCATACACATAGATTATAATTATCATTAATAAATTGTACTCTTGACCTTGACCTATATGTATGTATGTATGTATGTATGTATGTATGTATGTATGTATGTATGTATGTATGTATGTATGTACGTACGTACGTATGTACTGATTGATATAATGACGGTTACTGATCGTGCCTGATAATCTTTCTCTCTTGTTATTGACTTCGCTACAGTATGCTTGCTTCTGTAATCTAATCCCATCATGTGTAGACAGACAGACAGACGGACACACAATGTCACACACACACGGTTGGGTCATGTGGTTTCATGGAAGGGAGTTACAAGAAATATGATGTGTGAGAGAAAGACAGAGAGGAAGAAGAAAAACTAAAATAAAACCTTTGTATTTCCATTTTCATAATCCCTCAGAGTTGTTTCCCAGACAACCTTTTCAACATCACAAACTCTTGTGACTTTCATAACCTCACTTGAGTTTTCACAGATAAAACACCCCAAAACCTCCTTAACTGTACGCCAAGGAATCCAGGCAGAGATGGGAAGCAAGAAGGATTCTTTGAAACCCTTTGTGATGAGACAATAAGAAAAGGCTGTTGGCTGTTTAAGGATCAAAGATCAGTAACTGAACGGACTGAATTTCACTTTCCCTTTACCCGCCATACTAGCTGCATCGCATTAATGTAAATGTGGAATTGCATGTCTCAGCTTGCACGCAGGCATCCCAACTGGATAACATGACAGCCTATTACATGCAGACAGTTGGAATGTAAAAAAAAAAAGCTAAAGAAAATCTAAGAAAAAACACAAAGATATAAGCCTATGCATGCGCAAAAACTTCCTCACTTTCCAAAAATGTCCTCACTCTGTTGGTGAAAAACTCTTTCTGGTGCTCACTGGGTAGTAAGAACGGGCACACACACACACACACACACACACACACACACACACACACACACACACACACACACACACACACACACACACACACACACACACACACACACACACACACACACACACACACACACACACACACACACACACACACACACACACACACACACACACACACACACCTATGTAACTATTTGGGCATTCTGGCACTGCACGTGGATTGAACATTCTGAGGCACAGAAACAAGGACAGCACTGTTTTTGTGTACTTGTGACTGCACAGCTGAAATGTGTTATGTACAGTTATGCACATGGGGATGGGTGTAGACACAAATTACAAGGTAAGGTAAGGTAAGGTTGCAGTAGTAAAATCAACAGCAGTAAAAACAAAGACTTATGGAACGATATACAATATAGACACGTATGGTACGTTTCTATGGTGTGACACATGATCTCTGTTCCAAAAATAATCCCTAAACAATAGCAGACTATATGTGTCATTTACAGGCTTGCACAACTCTGCAAGAACACACTGCACATGCACTCAAACGTGCACACATTATCTGCTATGTCAATCAGCAGTTCTGGAATATTGCAAAAACTGCAACAGCAGATGCTCAGGATTTGCACAATATTTGTGTGCATGAGCGCATGTGTCTGCGCACGCGCGTGTGTAGCTACATGAGTAGGAGTGCATGTACGCTATCTGGTATTTATCTTCAATCAGTCTAGTGAACGCTTACAAAATGTTTTGATTGGACAGTTATCTTAAATGTGCCAGGACAATATGTTTGTTCTGTTGAGTTAACTCTAATTAAGTGTGCATTCTGTGCAATTAGGTTTGCACGACACGTAAGACATTCCTCCTATCCTCCCTCTTTCCTTCTCTAAACAAACTACGCTCTCTCTTCCAAGAAAATCATGACAAACTAGGAAATAGCACATGGTCACAGAGTCAACCTTCACCAGATGAAAACAACAGTTCAAGTGTTTTCACATTACTGACTTGACATGACTTACAGTTATTTTCTTTCACTTTCACTTTTAGTGCAAACTTCCATCCCATCCCATTCTATACATTTGGAAGAGTGCATCTCCCTCCAAGAGACCTCTTCAATCTATATACAGTATTTGTGTTTACATTGCAAAGTGTGGTCTGAAATCAAAGCAGACGCTTCAATACGCGTTGATAATATCATGGTGTCATTTTTAAAACAAACATGGTTGAGTCATGTGGTCATGGAAACGACTTGACAAGAATAAATACATATGTGAGAGAAAGATGAACAAACAAAACTAAAACCAAAAGTATGAAAAAAGAGATGCCCCGGGGGTTAATGTGGTTAACATATTTCAGCTAACCAGAAAGCAGGATAAAACATGTCCAATGGCAATGAAAATGAATGACCAGAGAGGGTTTATCAAAAGCAGATGCATGGATTTCTCCCCCAGCCCCAGCAAACGTAGCCAAACCTCTGCCAATCAAAGGCAGAGCCAAACTCCCACCATTAACCACCGTTTGTGCCGGACAGATAGATTTGTTTGGTTGGGGTACTCCAGGGGTCCATTCTTGGCACCCTCCTTTTTCCCCTCTACACCAAAACTCTTTGGCAAACAGCCGATGTGCATACATGTACATTCGCCTACCCTACGGGCACGATAAAAATATAATCGTTCTCAAGTGAAGTGGATGTTAGCATAACAACAGGATGGCAGTTGTTGTGAATTATCGTTATAGTTATCTTTAACGTGGCCGGTGGGAATGACGCTGAATGTTCACTCATAGTTAGGATGGGTAAATACAAAAGGACAGATTTAAACTATGTGAAAATGTGCAGTGACAGAAAAGCAGCTGGATAGCTGAGTGTAAAATATAGTTTATACATACTGTACCTATACAGTGAGAAGCTGTGTCCAAACTTTTGACTGATATATATATATATATATATATATATATATGTCACGGTTTGTTAGAGAAACAGTACGGTCGAGAAACGGAGCACTCGCCGTGCGGCACGGGGCAGAACAAGCGGTCGCCACAACAACGTTTGTTCTGTTGAGTTAACTCTAATTAAGTGTGCATTCTGTGCAATTAGGTTTGCACGACACGTAAGACATTCCTCCTATCCTCCCTCTTTCCTTCTCTAAACAAACTACGCTCTCTCTTCCAAGAAAATCATGACAAACTAGGAAATAACACATGGTCACAGAGTCAACCTTCACCAGATGAAAACAACAGTTCAAGTGTTTTCACATTACTGACTTGACATGACTTACAGTTATTTTCTTTCACTTTCACTTTTAGTGCAAACTTCCATCCCATCCCATTCTATACATTTGGAAGAGTGCATCTCCCTCCAAGAGACCTCTTCAATCTATATACAGTATTTGTGTTTACATTGCAAAGTGTGGTCTGAAATCAAAGCAGACGCTTCAATACGCGTTGATAATATCATGGTGTCATTTTTAAAACAAACATGGTTGAGTCATGTGGTCATGGAAACGACTTGACAAGAATAAATACATATGTGAGAGAAAGATGAACAAACAAAACTAAAACCAAAAGTATGAAAAAAGAGATGCCCCGGGGGTTAATGTGGTTAACATATTTCAGCTAACCAGAAAGCAGGATAAAACATGTCCAATGGCAATGAAAATGAATGACCAGAGAGGGTTTATCAAAAGCAGATGCATGGATTTCTCCCCCAGCCCCAGCAAACGTAGCCAAACCTCTGCCAATCAAAGGCAGAGCCAAACTCCCACCATTAACCACCGTTTGTGCCGGACAGATAGATTTGTTTGGTTGGGGTACTCCAGGGGTCCATTCTTGGCACCCTCCTTTTTCCCCTCTACACCAAAACTCTTTGGCAAACAGCCGATGTGCATACATGTACATTCGCCTACCCTACGGGCACGATAAAAATATAATCGTTCTCAAGTGAAGTGGATGTTAGCATAACAACAGGATGGCAGTTGTTGTGAATTATCGTTATAGTTATCTTTAACGTGGCCGGTGGGAATGACGCTGAATGTTCACTCATAGTTAGGATGGGTAAATACAAAAGGACAGATTTAAACTATGTGAAAATGTGCAGTGACAGAAAAGCAGCTGGATAGCTGAGTGTAAAATATAGTTTATACATACTGTACCTATACAGTGAGAAGCTGTGTCCAAACTTTTGACTGATATATATATATATATATATATATATATATATATGTCACGGTTTGTTAGAGAAACAGTACGGTCGAGAAACGGAGCACTCGCCGTGCGGCACGGGGCAGAACAAGCGGTCGCCACAACAACGTCCTCCAGGCGGAGCCGCTCGATTGTCCACGACATTGCAAGCGACGCGAAGGCCAGCGGACCTTGGTCCTGCTCTTCGCCCCCGAGCGCCGCAGGCGCGAGTGGCCGCGAAGAGCGGGCCAGGGCCGCGCGGCCGGCGGAGCGCCGCGCGAGTTACGAAGCCGTGGTGAATGCAATCGTTATATTTATGCCCAGGCTGTAAGGCCTGGGCAAGCCCACGATAAACGCCCTGTCCAAGTGACTACAATGGAGCTAATGGCTAATGGCTAGTAAATAAAGAAAGAGAGTCGCAAACGAGTGACGTCAGCGCCTTCACTAGTGAATGGCTGTCGTCGCCATCTGGTGGTGATTGGTGTGTGGTGAACGACAAAACAAGCACTCTTACAATGAACGTCCTGAGTTACCCAAACATACTGTAACATATATATATATATATATATATATATATATATATATATATACTGTATAACTTTTGACTGATTATATATATATATATATATATATATATATATATATCAAGGTCATTTATGTGTCCTTCAAATTTAGCTAAGTTTCCAGTTAACTTCGTGAGTGGGTTTGGTAGTTTCAGTTTAGTTTTTATTAGTTTCAGTATTAGTTTATTTTTCAAGGACAAGACTTAAGACATTCCAAATAGATATTATAATACAAACAAACACAACACTAGACTATATACAGTATACTATGTATACTCATATACACATCCCAGTCTCAAACATACTGTACATACGTTGAGCAAGAATCTTACATATTATTGACTATGGCACAATTGATTATCTATCTATAAATGCGACAAATCTCTGTCTGTTTGTTTGTTTGAAATCCACGTATCTCGAGAACCGTTCATCCCACCGGCTTCAGATTCGGCACGCGCGTTCCCCGCCGCCGCGCGGAGTGCAGTGCAGGGCCTCGACCCGACCCGACTCGCGGTTTTCCGAAACCGGCGCAAAACGTTCGGAATCTCCTTATGCGGAGCTGATTGTTGACATCAGGCTGTTCCGGAGGAAATCGGCGCAAGCGCTGACTCATTGTGACATCACTTCATAAAAGGCTGTGACATCACGTACGCCACATGAGTCAACAAAAAATCTCTGTGAATGTGTATGTATGTATGTGAATCTCGAGAACCGTTCTTCCCACCGGCACACGCTTTCTCCAGATATAGGCATAAAATGAATCCCCGAATGCGGAGCTGATGTCTGACATCAGAGTTTTCCGCAACCGGTACTGTGTGTGCAGAGATCTCCATATATGGGCATAAGGGGACAAAGGCAAACAGATGGTCAAAACGGGTCCTATGACAACAGGTATATTGGGGTTTGCATTAAAGGGTGGGGACCGACAAAGGCTAACAGATGGTCAAAACGGGTCCTATGACAACAGGTATATTGGGGTTTGCATTAAAGGATGGGGCATTCATGGGGTCCGCTCCAAAAAAGAAAATAAAAGAGACAAAAACAAACATAAGACAAGCGACAAAGCGTGGGACTGGGAGGATGACTTGAATGATGCAGATTTAAGCAGGCTGTGTATTCTGCTTAAAGAAGAAACAAACAAAAAGCGACAGAGATCTCATATATGGGCATAAAATGGACGCAGATAAAAAGATATCTCCATATACGGGCATAAAGGGACACAGACGGACAGATACAGAGATCTCCATATATGGGCATAAAATGGACACAAATAGACAGATATCTCCATATATGGGCATATGGGCATAAAATGGACCCAGAACTATATCTGCAGTGATCTCCATATATGGACATAAAATGGACGCCGACAGACAGACAGATACAGATATCTCCATATATGGGCATAAATGGACACAGGCAAACAGATGGTCAAAACGGGTTCTATGACAACAGGTATAATGGGGTTTGCATTAAAGGGCGGGGGATTCATTCCCTATTTACATCGTTCCCGAGTTGGCCAGGTCGCCGACTAGACGCTGGGCCGCCCGAAGGGCGGCCCAGCTTCTAGTAATTTAAACAGAGAATGTACTTTTTTGGATTTCTATTCGGTAGGTATTTAAGTATACAAAACTGCACTCTACAAAGTTGTATACACTGTAAGCATTACAAGTTCAGAGAAATAATGATCTTTCAAATGCACTTTCACATTTAAGTCATTGTTTATCATGATCCTTGACACAAGTTTGTGTGTGTGTGTGTGTGTGTGTGTGTGTGTGTGTGTGTGTGTGTGTGTGTGTGTGTGTGTGTGTGTGTGAGTGTGAGTGTGAGTGAGAGAGAGAGATCCTCTTTCTGTATTATAAAGCAACACATACATTTACTATAACCACCACCCAGACAGAGAACTCAAGGCACACTTCCACTTTCATTTTCACTCGTATCACATGCCAGCTGGATAAATGCATGGCTGTAAACCTTATCAATACACTGAGAAAGTGAAAGCATGGAATGGTCCTCAACTACATCATTAAAGGGATATTCCACTTTCAACAGGGCGCAGTGGAAGGGCCTCTCTCAGTCTCCACATACACACCCATTGTAACTTCAAACTCCATTTTAACCATGATAGATTCATTAAAAACACCCATTAATTTTTCTGGTGACTCATTTTACCCTCCTAATACGTGAGCAGGCCGTGTTTTTTCGATAACTTTTTTCATTTATTTTTAATAATTATTTGGGAAAATGGAAAACATGAAATATAAAAAAATAATTATTAAAAATAATTGAAAAAAGTTATCGAAAAAACACGGCCTGAGTCACCAGAAAAAATAATGGGTGTTTTTAATGAATTTATCATGGTTAAAATGAAGTTTGAAGTTACAATGGGTGTGTGTGGGGAGAGGCCCTGGGCCTGGAGGGCCTGGTAACATTTACATCAAATATCTAAATATTGAATGAAGCAAATTAAAAACTGTTCAGGGTGTTCATAAAAGCCTGATTAGATGAGAAAATTACCAAAAGTTTTTTTGAAAGTGAAATATCCCTTTAACTCAGGACCAGGCTTTACGGTGCAGTTGTGTAAAATCACAATCTCCATCTGTTTTATTGTCCCTTCATGGATAAGGTGTGATCACTCTGCAAGGACACAGCAGCAGGGGTTACATTTTACTTTTTACACCAGTCTAAAGAGAAAATGAAAGCAACACTTGTGCTGTCCTCTACTTAACTGAACTATCCATAAATCAATAAAATCATTCATCCGTCAATCTGTTTGCACCTTTGCCACCAAAGACTAAGACAAACAACACTGGTATTATTAATATATGTAGCATTAAGACACTGACATGCATGCCTGTTCAATACATAGTACATAGTCTAGGTAGCCTGCTGTCAAGTGAGCAGCTGGCAATAATTTCCTGTAAAGATGTGCAGTTGAATTTTGATTAATGAGTCCCATGTGCACGTACAGACATTCTTCTTGTCCCAGAACCGAGGTCAGTTAGTTCATTGGGTGAATGTAATGCACATTGTAAAGCACCTTGGATAAAGGCGCTATATAAATGCACCATTTATTGATCATACAGTACATGCACACAAACGTGTGTGCAAGTGTTTGTGTGTGTGTGATGATATGAGCAAAATCATAAGGCCAACATAATCCTGAAACTTGCCAATTGATTCAATCGCCCATCCCCCCACCCATCAGGCTCATAGAGGCACAATAAAAGCTTATAAAAGTTAAATAAGCACCCCCTCCCCCTCCTGTCTGGACTAGTGCAGCATCATTCCCAGTTCCCTAGAAATGAAACTCAAGCATCCTTCTCCAAACATCCACGCGTAAATGGAAGCTCACATGCCTTTGTGTTCACATGCAAACATGCACTGTCAAAATGCATACAAGCACAGTTGCACACCAAAGCCGATATATAGTACATGCACAAATAAACACTGTATAATGTCTTGCAAATGCACATAATAAGTACATTATTGCACTGATGCAGAAGAAAGTTACTGATATTAATAGTCTGTTTGTGTGCATCTCTCTGTGCGTGTTTGTTTCTAGATTAAGCACTCTTCGCTAAGTTTCATTTCAGCCAAAACTCTTGCCCAAGTCCCTCACAACTGCAGGACAGTACGCCTTACATGTTGTGATATTAATAGTAATCTGATTATGTCTAACAGGTGAATGTGATGAGATGTCAACTGAGATGTGTGTGGCTGAACATGAAACTTTAACATGACCCACCAAGTCTTTCCTCAGCTTTCGTGCACTGAATTAATAATCCATCACATGACTGTGTATAAATTAGGCATTTAGTGTCTGCCTGTCTGTTTATGGCTGTATCTGTTAAGGACTGTCCACACCAAACACTATACTGTAACTATAACAAAGATAATGTTTTAAAAATCATTCTGTTATTAAAGTTAAATATAGATAAATATGCATCATAATCCATAACCAGAAATCAGACACAAGGTTAAGATTACAGATACATAATGATGTATGCTGCAGGTTCCAACTGCATCATTACAGAATGAAGACAGCTTTTAAAGGGTATTATCAGATGACAAGATGTTAGGAGGTCACAGATGTTTTTCCCGTTGATAATCTCCACACGTGCATCCAAATTGGGGCAAACAGACATATACGTGTTTGCAAATATCGTGGCACATAGTTCATATCTTCATATCTATAATCATATCTATAATCACATATCACTGTTGCTTTGGTTGAATGCAACACAAGGCCATCTTGGTGCAAAGATGGGGGTAGAGGCAGAGACTGGTAGACTGCAGTAGATTAGATAGTATAACTATCAGGGGTCATATATGGAACACATACAATACACATTCTAACTCAATGCATGTTCCCCTGAGGATAGAGATGCTAGGGCTCAAGTAGTGAGAGGAACAGCATTTTCTTTAACTTTTACTCTTCTTGTCTATCTGTTTGTTGTTTAACTTTGATAGTTATTAGTTAAAATTATAGCAATGATTTGACTTCAACCATTATGATCAGTCCAAATATGAACATGCAGTTGTTTTCTGTAGAATGTATCTTGTTAAGGGGAAGCCAGCCCATGATTAAGAATAACTGTTTACAGACCAAAATAACAGCGAATGAGGAATTGTAGTTCATCAGAAACGACCGTGAATCATAAAATAATAAAATAAATCAACCACTAGGAGGCAGCGTTGGTGAATGATTTCCTCTATTGATGTATTTCAGCCCCAAATATCGATGTGACATAATTAATTTAGATATTTATTTTGTGGTTCATGGGCTCAGCCAGGCAACACAAAACCTCAGATTGAAACCGAATATTCTTTCATTGTAATAGCTTGTTGCAAGTGAGTCAATCCTCTGCAGTTCTAGAGGATTGTCAGCAGGATATGATTCACATAATCTAATTCTGATCCATCCCAGTGACTACTAGGCTAAATAGCTGCCAAAGTGGACATTCAATAAGCAAGATTACAATTACACATATTAAACATTTATGATGCGGTGTTGATTATATAGGGTACAGAGCATCGACGCCTAGCAGTGCTGGCTTCTATAACAAAGTTTCACTTTCGGTTTGAGCTATTCAAGTAAACGCTAGGCTTCTATGAACTCGAAGGCGGAGTCAAAGAGGATTTCTTGGAAATGCACTAGGAGAGACTGATCATAGCCTGCCTACAGTACAGTATATATAACATGACACGTTATCAGCACAAGCTAGAAAAACTTGAGACAGACAGCGCGGCGGTCTACACAATAGACCTTTAATACATGAATTTGAAGCTGTCAAATTCAAATCATAAGTCGCTGGATCGCATTGGGGATTATCAATCGCTGTTTGGAATACAGGGACCTATCGAAACAAATTATCAAACTTTGGATTGCAGGCAAACGGATTGTTCGAAACGCTGAGGCTATGAGCTGGAACTCGGTGGTTTCGCAAAACGGTAAGAATTGTTTTCCAGCGCCATGCAAAAGCTAGTAAGCTACACAGTGTCAGTATGACTTAGTGGGCTACAATATAACTGATTTCATGCCTTTAGGTAGTACAGTACAGTATAGGTGCAAAAACGCATCGATGGTAAAGATGCACAACACATGCAATGCAATGTTGTTTCAAGCAGGACACACAGCTGTCAGTGCACGCTTACCTGAACCTGTCAGTCGCTCCTCCTTTCCAATAATCACTGTGTGATTAGAAGAAATGAGGCCCAACCAGGTGGCGTTTTGAAGGCTGTTGTTTACAGTACAGCCTACAGCACGCACTGATTGACCAAGTCATTGAGGAGGGCAGTCCACAACTTGCAAGCACTATGGCCCCATTTACACTGGCAACAGCCTGATCTGATACAGCCTGTATCAGATCTGTGCCACATCCAGATTGGAATCCGATTTATTTAAATGGTCACATGGGCCAAATCAGATTCGAATCTGGGGGCCTATGGCTACAGTTTAGGCTAACTGAAACATCATGTTGGTCAATATTGTTGACCAAAATCAATCTATCTATCTATCGTGATAAGCTATTGGTCAGTATGTCATGCTTATAGTCATTGTAGCTATGACTAAAGGCCCAAGGGTTTATTGAATCATACAGGATGTTTGTCTCTGCCTTAGTGAGTGGCCTGTGTTTATATAAATTATATCCTTTTGGGACTAAGAACACAGACCTCATATTACTCAACATGTGATTAATATCTGCTTTATGTCAACATAAAAAAAGATGTTAATCAAATATTCTATCCTCCAAAATCATATTTTATAGATGATGAAGTTTTAGTGGAAACTATAAAATAAATACACTGTTTTATCTGTAAGCTTGTAAAGTTGAGCGGATATTAAAAGCGTATGGAACACACTAATACTGTTTGTTATGTCATATGATTGATATGATATCTATAGATGTAGTAGCTACTAGCTCTACCTGTATTGTAGTCCAACCACAAAAGGTTTTCCAGTTAAGACTGATTGCCGCTATTTGGAAAGTTTCTCTCTACAGTCAGAGCTCACAAATGATTAATACTGTCAATGACGTGCATGCAGTGTGCGCACACACACACACACACACACACACACACACACACACACACACACACACACACACACACACACATATAGACACAAACAGAACAGGTGTGATAGACCCTGCTAAATCCCCATCTACCCTTAACATCTACCCTCTAATGTCCTTTTTTATACTGATGACTCAATTGTTCTGTTTTGTCTCTCCAGGATGTCAGTGAGGTGTGTAGCAATGGGAGAGGGTTTGGGACCACTCTCCCCTGTAGGATGGTAGCACACAGCAACGTGGAAGGACATGACAAGAACTGCACATCATTAACCTCCTCCTCCTCATCATCATCTTCCTCATCATCATCCTCATCCCCACCACCACCCAGACACCAGTTGAGCCACCTTCCGCTCCGCCGACGGCCCGTCGACACAGAGCAGCTCCAGCGACGGGACGACCCGGACAGATGCCCGGCGGTTCTGCCTCGCCCCGACCCAGTCCCAGACGCGGCCCCGCTCCCCGCCCCCCTGGCCGCGGTTCCCACCCACTTCCCGCCCTTCCGCTGCCAGGAGGACTACAGGATCATAATGGAGACGGCCTCCAAGCTGGAGCGCAGCGGCTTCTACTGGGGACCCCTGGGGGTGCAGGAGGCGCACCGCATGCTGCAGGACGCCCCCCTGGGACGCTTCCTGATCCGCGACAGCCGGCAGAAGGACGTGTTCTTCACGCTGTCCTACCGGGCGGAGAGCGGCGCCATCAGCGTGCGCATTGTGTACAAGCGCCAGCACTTCAGCCTGGCCGGCAGCGAGCGCTCCTTCCCCAGCCTCTTCGGCCTCTTGGAGCACTACGTGGCGTCGCCGAAGAAGAGTCTGACCGCTCCGTACCGCAGGCGCGCTCCCACACTGCAGGAGATGTGCAGGAGCCGCATTGTGGAGGCGTGCGGGGGCGAGCAGGGGCTGTCGGGGCTGCCCCTCAACCGCGTCGTCCAGGACTTTCTGTCGGAGTTCCCGTACAAGTTGTGAGCTTACGCTGGGTTGCCATATCACAGCGGCATGGCAGTCACACAGAGCTTGTTGGTCAATGGAAGGAGACTGTATCGCTATGGTCATGTTCAAAAAGGACAGCTCTCGTTAGGCTGAGATACTGCACAAAGAGAAACATTTTCCCTGTAAGCCATTCTCGGGGACACTTGAAGGCTCACTCCCACATTTTGCACACTGCTGTGCACTGCATTTTAAAACTGATTATTTTCTCCAGACACTTGCCTTCCCTCTGTACATGGACAGGCTATAGCTTGTTCAAATACAATTACAAGCCTAAACATGGCGCTGCATTAAGAGACTACTACCAAATTGGAGGAGTTGAGACGAGAGAACAACTGATGACCTCTACATTATCAAGACCAACCATCCGTTTATGGTTGCCATTAGATGCCCATGATCAACAGCAACACTTGTGTTCCACAGCACACTTGTGTCTGCTGTGGAAATGGATAACTGTGAAATGTACATGGACTTGGGTCAGAGTACAACATGCTAATACAGACCACATGCTCTGGACAGTTGACTGTTGTGTGCAATGGAGAGTAAAGCTGAAAGTACCATGGCTTCTGCTCTGGTTATACAGTTGTGAGCTAATCCATCTGACACAGTGGTACTATTGGGTTCTTTATGTTATGTATTGTATAAGTCCTATGTTCACTTTGTTTTGTAGCACACGACTTGAACACTCTAAAGTGAATGTTTACATCGCACAAGAATGTTTGCCGCCACCAATGGCTCAAATGTCACCGCACGTCCATCCACACGTATTGAGTCTGAATGTCTTGAAACCACATTTATGTGTTGATTGCTTTTCCTGCCTGGAACACCAGATGAGCAATGTTTGCTCCTTGGTGACTGTCCTGTTAGTTCTGTGGCGCCAGGCAAAACCAATCCATCCCAGATCAATGGCTGTAGAGGATGTGAGATGGTGTTCGATTCACTAGGTGGGGTATTTAGTACTGTATATCTCTGTCATGTGATTGTCCTCTCTGTCAAGCACACACAAACCTCAATATTAATCAGAAGGGAAAATATTCTGAATGTTATTATTTCCATATTATCTGACATAATATATTTTATAGAAAATAAATATTTGTGAACATTTTGATATTGATTTCTCACACTTGTGGTTTTCATTTCATGTCCAGAGAGAGAGAGAGAGAGAGAGAGAGTGTGTGTGTGTGTGTGTGTGTGTGTGTGTGTGTGTGTGTGTGTGTGTGTGTGTGTGTGTGTGTGTGTGTGTGTGTGTGTGTGTGTGTGTGTGTGTGTGTGTGTGTGTGTGTGTGTGTGTGTGTGTGTGTGTGTGTGTGTGTGTGTGTGTGTGTGTGTGCGCGCGCGCGCGTGTGGATACACTACAGTGCAACATTCTTGTTCTGTAATAGCCATTGCCTGTGTCAGTCAACTGACAACAGCCAGAGCCAGACAGTCTTGGTACCAGTGAAAGAGAACAGACGGACAGAAAGGATGACAGGGTCTTTACCACAGTGAGTTTCACAGTGATTCATCTAAGTATGGTAAAGGTGGGTGGGATTAAGTTGATAGTAAATTGCCCCCGTTATTCTACACACACACACACACACACACACACACACACACACACACACACACACACACACACACACACACACACACACTTACCAGAAGCGGAGGAAGAGGTGTCAGAGAAAGGGACTGTGAGGGAGAACCCAAAGGAGTATAGAATGTAAGGTTAAGGTCATAATATGAATGAACACTTCGATGCTGAATTATTTAATGTTACAAGAATGGGTGTAATGTGTATGAATGCATGTGGCATGTCTCACTATTATGACTAGGAATGATGGTTAGAGGTGTGTCCATGGCGTTAGCCTTATCTGTAAGAGAACGTTTGTATGACTCATTCTATGTGTGTGTGTGTGTGTGTGTGTGTGTGTGTGTGTGTGTGTGTGTGTGTGTGTGTGTGTGTGTGTATATGTCTGTAACCTGCATGAAAATGAACAGGCTTGTCATTGTCTAGTTATGTGCTGTAAAAGCAAATGTAACCCTCACCTCAGCTTTAATCCTTAATAGTTTAACTCACAACATTTACTGTAATCCCAGGAAACCTTCCTTTAACCGTAACCTCAACCCTAACCTTAAAGCCTAATTTACGTCGGTGAACAAATTTTCAACTTTCAGTTGAATAACCTTTCAGTTGAAAGAGAATAACTACATTGCAATGTTTCCATCTAAATTACTATAGGTGTACCACAACAGAACCTTACACTGTTTTGTCTACTGAAGAGCCAGAGAAATTAAGGCTACAGCCCTAAAGGTTGAATAAAGTTCATTTGCATCTGCAGTTTGCGTGGTTTGGTTTCTCCTTTTTGGGAAATCGTTTCCGCTGCCAGCCTCATGAGACGTAATCAGTGTTTCTGTTTCCTTGGTAGCAGTTTTCTTTTACCTTCAAATGAACACCTAACCCTACTTGAACCACCATGCACATGATGCACTGTCTTTTACCCTAACTAGAACACACGCACCGTGTGAGTCATGCTATGTAGATTGTTGTACTTTACTGTCTGACATTCTTTATCCATTACATGAGTGACACACTGCGTCGTCACTTGTTACTTCTAGCAAGTGGCACGCAATACGACTACTAAACACATTAGGCTTAGATTATAATTTACCACAGAAGAGCATTATTTGCGACCGTGGGACGGGTAACACCTGACACTGGTTCCCCTGACACATCACTGTGACATCACAGGTGACATCACAGTGATGTCAGATATTCAGAGCAGGGATCTCCATATATGAGCATAAACAGGTGACATCACAGTGATGTCAGATACTCAGAGCCGGGATCTCCATTTATGGGCATAAAAGGGATTCTGTTAGGGATCTCCATATATGGGCATAAAAGGGATTGTATCCCAGATGATGCCCTGTTAGGAGAACCACACTAACAGAATCCATATATGGCCATAAGACAGAGGGTGCGACCTCGCCCTACTTTTCGCCCTTAGGCGTCTTACTGGTATGTTATGTGAAACGGCACATCATGTCTCCGTCTGCACGTTTACGCTTTTTTATGGTCTATGGCTTTGCTGCTCTGACATCGCTGTGACGTCAGGGGAACCGCAATCATATAATCCCTTTTATGCCCATATATGGAGATCCCTGATGTATGGAGATCCTGGTTTGTAGAACCAGCCACAAAGATAAGGGTTGTCTTGGCCATCTGTGTTGGCCATATATGGGCATTCCCATGAGGTCAGATGGCCAAGACATGGCTTATCGCCCTTAGGCGTCTTACTTGTACAAGTGTCTATAAGTAGATACCTTTATTGCCAAATAGTTAGTCTCTACATCTACTTCTTGTTAGTTTTACCTCAGAAAAACTCAAGATGAGATCATGGTTTATTCTCACACTGAGTGTGTGTCTGTGTGCGCGCTGATGAGTCATATGTTAGTTTCATTCATAGTATTTCATTTCAGGATATTCCTCAGCCTTTTGAGAAATGAAAAGGGGGAACTGGTCCATGTGTGACTTGGACTTTGCGGTTGTCAAATGATTTCTGTGCAATCATTTGTTTGGAATTTCTTACTCTCATACAGACCATTCCAGTTTAACACATTGAAAATCAACGAGGAAAATCTAAAAAAAGAAAAAGAAATCAGAAGGCAATAGAGCCTTCGCCTTTTTTACACAAAGATTTATTTCATTATTTAAGTTTTTTTTTTAGGACTTTTCTGCCTTTATTTGGATAGAGATAGTATAGAGTGACAGGAAACATGGAGGATGAGGAGGAGTGAGATGCAGCAAAGGTCATCGGGGCTCGGGAATCAAACCTGCGACTCGCTGTCAGGCCGCGTTAGAGCCTATATGTGTTAGTATGTGCCTTAACCACGTGGTCATCAACGCCCCCACAAAGATATAATTTAAATGAACACTATAAATCTATATCTGCCTTAGCCCATCACATCTCTGGACATTTCTTCCATCTTTTTTCTACTATGGGTGGAATACCTACAAAGCAGGGGAAGGCCGGCAGATAAGCCAGCACCATACAGTGGAAATGCAGCAAAGTGGTTGGTGGGGTGTCTGTTACTGTACCTTGCACTAGGGGTGGGCGATATGGAAAAATACAATATCATGATATTTTCCCAAGCTGTATCACGATACACGATTTTATCACAATTCTTTTTCACGTTGGTTTTTATGGTTATTAAGTTACTTGACAAAAACTAGACTCTCTGGGTTCCTTTTGGGAGGTCTAAATTGAACTTTACAAGTATGTAACTCTGACAGTATACAAATGAAACCAAATGGACCCTTACGGGTCCATTTGGTTTCATTTGTATACTGTCAGAGTTAAGTGGAGACCTTGACATTTTAAAGTTTGAGAACTTCTGATTTAGACCAAAATGTAGGTTTAAATTTAATTCTGCAATGAACCTCTGTATTAACAGGATTTTTTACAAGGCTCCCTCAATTGTATCACGATATATACGATACTTCTAAAAAGGCATATCGTGGAGACATTGTATCGGCTCAACGATAATTATCACCATATCGCCCACCTCTACCTTGCACCATTGCAAACCTGATCAGCACAGCTCCTCGGCACAGCCCTTTCAGCACAGAACAATAAATCTTCAAGTCTGTCCTACTGCGTGTCTGTGCCGGCAGACAAGACATGGGTCCTCCTCTAACATTGCTATAACTGCGGTTTGATCAAGAGGAAAGCCACATGAAAGGGTTTCGATGTCTTTGCATACCGGGAACACAGACTCACGCACACATATGCACTTCCCTGAAGAGGAGCAACACATTCAGGCCACAAGGTGACAGAAGCCTCTTTCTCACACACACACACACACACACACACACGCGCACGCACACACACACACACACACACACCACAGGAAGCGATGACAGTATGTCATGAGCACGGTATAACACATCAGATTAGGTGGTAGGGCTGTCACAATTATGACAGTTTACTTTGACGATTGTCACTCAAATAATAGCAATTTAAGCGATTTGTGTTTCTGTCGTTGAACACTGGAACATTATGAATAGAAATGACATTTTGTTGGCTTTAATAGGCTTTGAAAAATAAAAGGAAATGTTTTCCTTTTTTGTAAATCTAAATCTATCTACAAGCTCAAAATACGTCACATCATGATGCATTCTGAGCTTGTAGATCTGCTATTGAAAATGTATGAAACAATATGAATATTTTTCAATATAGAAATGATTGATAATTATGCAAAAAAGGGTGATCATCTCAAATAATTTAGATTAGGTGATTATATGATGATATAATTTTGGGTGGGCTTAGGGATAAAACACCAACAATTTCATTCACAGAAAGAGACACACAGGTAAACAATTACAGGTATCTATAGACACATACTCAAAGTCAATGGAAGCATTATGCTGGCGACAAGAAAGAAATCGATCAGCTTTAAACGCATCAGCTTTCTCCTCTCCTCTTACAATCAAGACTTTTTAAAATAAATAACATTTTCCTGTACATCTTTAACTCCCCTTTCACACTTGTTTTTCCCTCTCCCTCTAGTAATTTTAGCTTTTTAACGTTTGTTTTCTCTCTTAATAAAGTGGTTTGTTTTTCTTTTGTTTTGTAAAGCAACTTTGGGTACCATGAAAAGCACTATATAAGTTTGATGTATTATTATTACTACTACTACACGTGTTTGACAAAGGAAGACTTAAATTCGATTGGAGAGTTAACAATTTGATCAGGATTAGAGGTCGCAGGCAAAGGATTACTAAACTCACCGGTAGAATAGTTATACAGAAACAAATCATTGACTCCTGCAGCACCGGACTACTGTCAGATGCTGCAACTAAACTGAGCGAAGTCAGTCAAGTATTGAAATCAGAGAGGTTAATGTGTTCTATGTGGTGTTTTGACTGATACATTGGGCAACAACACCAACATGTTTCTTCAGTGTTGTGGAGAGAGGTGGAGTCAAAGAGCGAAAGACAGCAGAAAAGTGAGAAAAAGAAATTTAAGAAAACAGCTACCACAAAAAAATTAAAATAATAAAGAGCCTCACCATTTTTAAGTAGAATAATTTATTGCATCTCTTTTAATTATTTCTCTGTTTCTGTCCATTAATATAACAATAATTACAAGTTTTAAAAGCAGAAAGCATTTACAGAGCATACAAACATTTTACATACAGAAACACTACAATCAGAGACTCATTATCCTATTTATTAGTACTGTAGTTGTCAATTGGCCCATCTTGCTGCTATGTACAGCTCAAGGTGTAAGTACAGAGGAAGAAAAATAGAAGCATGGAAGAGGAGTATTGCTTTGAATTCACTCTTTTTTTTTAACTTGCTCAATGACTGTACATAGTTAAAAAATAAAAGAGCGATAATCAAGCATAAGACTTAATGTACAGGTTTCTTTTTAATAGGGGAAGGTTTGGAGAGATGGGGATAAAAAATAGGGGGCTGGAGAGAGGCCAAAAAGAGGAATGAGAGAGTACCACACAAGATGAATGATTAAATGATAAAGAGGGACAGGGAGACTCTGCAGATGCACCAATTAACGTGTTTGTGCACGCACTTCGTTGCGGTTTCAATTTTCAACTGACGTGAGCCAAGAAAGAATAAAGCAGTTATGCATAAAAATACATCGATCCTGTTCCTACTGATCAACTGACACTGCTGATCGGAGAGATAAGCTGTCAAACAGTTACAGTACATTCATCTCTCCCCTCAATCTTTAGCTCTTTAGTTTATTGCAGTAGTAAAGCTTTATTCAACTTATTAGTAGGAGGATGATGAGGAAGGTTCCTGTTAAGACACTGACAACAGCAGCCAAGTTTCTCCACTGAAACAGAAAACCTCAGGGGGTCCTCAGGTTGATCGAAGAGGGGCCCCGACATGAGAAAACTGCTGGGTTTATGATAATTCTGCTGTCATAACTTTGCCGTGATTAGTATTTTCGTGTTCAGACAATATTCTTAAAAACAGGGGTTGTGCCATTTCCAACAGGCCTCTCTGCCTAAAAGAAACTAAATTATTTCTTTCAGAGTCTACTGTACAGTGTCTTTATGAAAATCGAATAGATGGAAAATTGTATACCACGTATATTTTTTTGTATATTTTATCAATCTGACGTTAGGTCAACCCTAAGGGACAACTTGTAGATACATTCAATCCAGTGCTGTGATGCATAGCAGACCTTGATGGAAAAATGGTTTCTGATTTCAGTGTGAAAGTGCTGTCATCAGGAGTTCAGCTTTACCCCACTTTGTCCAATGATGTTGTGTTGTTCCTTGGGCCCACTGTGGAACAGTGCCAACATGTATGTTCTATCTATGCACATTGCACAGGGCAGATGATTGGCCAAGCTCTGAACAAACTCTCAAAAGGCATCATGTAGCTCATGTGGTGTATGTATCTTAAAAAATGTGGTGCCAGCTGCCAGGCTACCTCTGCAGCACCATCTCTAAATATGCCTGTGGGAACCCAAACTTTGGGAAGCATCCCAACATGGTCAATGTGGAACTGCCACAAACAAGAACTGTGACGGCCAACAGAGTTCTGTTTGAAAACTGCAGGAGGATTACACGTGATTTATACTTTGTTGTGCATTGTGGCACGCACCAAAAATAGCAGATCTACAAGCTCACAATGTGTTGCACTGTGACAAACTGCAAGCTTGTAGATCTACTATTTTTGATGCACGATACGGGCACGCAAGCATAAATCAGGCCTTAGTGATCAACGCAGCAGTGAAACTAATTTGATTAATTGATGGATCCTGGCTGGTAGCTTAGTGTGCAAGTGTGTAATGCTATGGTGCAGGTCATATACCATAAGAGCTAAATTAATCACAATAAGACAAGACTGCTGTGGTGGCAGTTTAATGGCAGTTAAAACCACCAACACATGTGCATGCATGCGCGCACACGCACACACACACACACACACACGTGTGCATAAAACATGACAGCAGATTTTGGTTGGCAGTCGCTGCAACTGGGTTTGATGGTAAATGTAGTGGACTCAGATGGGGGTGTGTGTGTGTGTGTGTGTGTGTCATATGGTACTGACAATCACTATTAAACATTGATTTGAGTGCTTTAAAAATTGATGTGAGTGCTATTTGCAAATTAACTTCTTAACGTAAGTTGCTCTAAGACTGGCCTGCAGCAAGGTGCATGTGTGTGTGTATTTATGTATGAGGGAAAGGCATGAATTGAAAAACCATCTGTTGAAACAGGATGAATAAAAATGTAATTGCTGGTCGAGCGAACAACACATGTACACTTGCATATGCATATGTTAACCTGTATACGCACACACAGTCACACACGTAGATTTAACACACTCTCTCTCACACACACACAAACACACACACAACAGAAACTCGACTGTGCTTTGAGCTTCTCATGAGCCTATGCATATGGGTATGTCTTTTCAGCCACTCTTGTGAGAAAAAAGTCTTCCTACACCTGCACAAACCTCAACGCAAACGAGACAGTTCTCACAAAACACTACCTGCAGCTCAGTATATGAAAATATACTGCAGAATGCCAACTAGCACGGTCCGCTGTATGATGTGCGCACGCTCGCACATTGTGTAGATCGCTTAATCCAATTCAGGTGACTCTGGTGTGTGTGTCTGTATCTCGTTTGATCCCTCGCCATCATCAGCAGTGGGCGTGTCTGTATCTAGCCCCTCCCCATGGGGCGTGTCATCACCTTCAGACTCCTCTCCCTCCCGCCGCTCCGCGGAAACGACTGTGTGTCCCTCCGCCTCGTCTGTGGGTGTAGCCGAATCCGGTGCCGCGGTTCCCTCCTCGGCGGTCGCTTCCGTCTCCGTCTCGTCCAACCGCGACTCCTCTTCATCCCCTCGGGCCTCTTCATCCTCGCCACCCTTTCTTCCCTCGCTGCCAACCTCCTCCTCCTCGTCGTCCTCCTCAGCGATGGAGGCGTGCGGTCCCTGGAGGGAGTGGAGGGCGTGGAGGTGCGGGGAGTCAGCGGGGGGCAGCAGCGTCAGGGACTCCACACTCAGGGAGTCGGCGTTGTCGTGGGTGAGCAGGGAGATGGTGGGCTGCGAGGCCGGGGTGAGGCTGGGGGCCAGGGTTGGGGCTGGGGCTGGGGGGGCAGAGGAGACCACCGTTACACCAACATCATCACCTCCTCCTCCCTCCCCTTCTCCACCTGAGGAAGAGGGAGGGGTGTGCTCCAGAAACGTGCCATCATCTGTAGGAGAGGAGTGAGCAAGTGAGTGAAGGACACAGGGAGAGAAAGGACAGACGTATGAAGGAGAGGAGTGAGTAGGTGAGTGAAGGACACAGAGAAAAGACAGTTGTATGAGATGATTAGCAGCCAATAAGAGTTGAGTTTCTCCATTTCCTCTTCAGTATTTTGGCTATAATTAACCAGCATAGAATTATAGCAAATAAACCACACAACATGTTAGTTTTTATTCAGATCTACAGTATGTTGGTATTTACAATCAAATAGTGTCAAACATGCTGTGCAACAAAAATATAAAACAGCCCTTACTAGACCCCTTGGCCGAGACAGAGATGAAGGAGGGACCTTGTATAACATTTTGTTGCAGATTAAACTGTTTCATAGATAGCTTCATAGACGTTTGACACTACCATCAGTGTTTGTATACTGTGTGTTTGCACATTATCTTTTCTATTAATATGTTGGATTCATGTTAATATGTATGTATTTCCAGACATTTAACCACTTAAACCCTCAATACTTATCAGACCAAATACAGAGCCAAAGGTCAAGTTTTTTTTCCCTCTACACCACTAGACCTCTTTGCCATAAATAGCCAATCTACAATCTCACAACACGTCTTGTGAGCTTGTAGATTTGCTACTTTCAGCTAGTGTTCCCCTCAGAATAGGGATGCTCGGGTTCAAGTGGTGAAAAAAAGAAAAAGAAAGAAAATACTAAGATTTGGCTACGCCCTCGGACCAATGTGCTGTTGTTAGCTATTGATATAAAGCTCAGTATGACTCACTGAGAGAGAACTTTGTCGCGTATAGTGAGAGGGATCTTACGTTCGTCCCTCTTCTCTCTCCTTTTTGGCTCATTTGCCTTTTTTTTAGGCCTGTTGCCTGTCGGAACGGCAACAGTGTATTTTTGTTTGAGTTCGGTAGTCTTGATAGCCCGTCTGTATTACTTTTGTTGTTTGGTTTAACTCTTGGGATTTACTTTATTATCACTTTGCCTATTTGATAATTGTAATTGTATTTCCTGGCTTAGCCATTCTAACATCATAGTAACATCTATTTTGTACATCTTAAATCTTGTGATATATTCAGTCTGCAGACTATTGTAAATAACTTGTATAAAAACAAACGTACAACCCTGATTTTAAAAAGGGGAGCATGTAAATAAAAACAGCTATATTTTGCAAAGTCAATGGTTGTCCGTCTCTAAATATTTTATGACTTTACCCATGTTTTAACGGGTCATAACAATGTTTAAACAATCAAGACAAGAGGCAATCAAGAAATTATTACAGGACTATTCCTAATATAAAGCCATTTAACACTTGTTGCACATTAATGAATGGTTGTTTTAAATGATAGGCAAAATATTTTTTACTTTTGTTAATCGTCATCTTCATATGGTGGTCAGCCACAAACTCACAGTCACAACGACTAGCCAATAATAAAAGTTACCAGTTCTTTTCATAATTTGTCATCTCACATCTTTCCACAAATTAGAACACCCTCAATAGCGGGCTCGATAAAAGCCCGGCTCAATAAGCGGGATCGATAAGGTGCTCGTTATCAATAACATTTTACGAGCTCCATCCCTACTGTTGAAGACTCCTGCTTTACCCCATAGAATTTGCAAATGCCCCTGGCAAAAAGAGAGGTGCTTAGTGGACATAGACTGTGTGCATGTGTAGTAAGAGTAGTAGCAGTAGCATTAGTAGTAGTAGTAGTTGTAGTAGTAGAACTAGTTGGAGCAGTTGCAGCATCAGTAGTAAGTGGCAGTAGCAATATTAATAAGTGCATGTACACTAGAGGCTACTGTAGGAGGAAAACAAAAAAACACTAGTCTACATGAAATATAATGTATCAATATTTTGTAGCAGTACCGGTATACTTACAGTTAAGAGAGCAAGGGTGCAGTTTGAAAAATAATCAGACAGAAACAAGAACATTTATATTGTGGATGTACTTGAATTTTTCAGGAGGCTCAGAGTTTGGTTTGACAATCCGGATTATTCCATTAATTGCGGAAGATTTCGCATTCAACAATCATCATGCAGTGATCGTGTGTTGTCTTCTCACTTGTTGAACACAAAAATAAAAAAGGTAATATACAGTAGGGTCCATTCTGAGATCGCTATGAGCAAGGAGAGTTTCACCTGCGGACCAAGGAGCTGCAGGATTATCCTGATCTTTACCTTTACGGTTTATTTCATTGGCCCTAATAGCCCCAATTTGATGCTTTGCTATACTGTATATATTGTTTTAATAGAAATAGGGACCAATGTGCAAGCTCCTTAAAATATTCATTCACAGTAACAAGTTTAACAGGAACTTTAAGCAGTTGCCAATGTAATTATATTCAAGGCCATACATACATAACATTGACACAAAGAATGAGGGTGTATTGTGTTGACTGGTTCAACAGGTATGCAGCCTATACACTTTGTCTTAAGGCGGTAAGCGCTGGAAAGTGACTGTTGCCTAAATCTGCTGTTGAATGCGTGGTACACTGTCATGTCTTAAGTTGTAGGGGAAGAGTCAAAGCCGGACAGTATATGGTCGGTCGGCTTTCGACCGTCGGGTGGCAGCGGGCTGGCGGATAGGAGATAGAGCTCTCTGGTTGGCTGCTAGGGACCCTTTCTAAAATGTGGTACATTTATTTTGTCTGAATACAGTGTGTATCCATGCTATATATATATATATATATATATATATATATATATATACATATTACTACACCTGCATGTGTCTGCAGGTGTGCTACACTTTGGTAGACAGTATACATTTCACATCTGGAACAAATGAATGCATCCAGTATGAAAAATAAAATAAATAAAAATAAATAAAATCTGAACGAGTGAGTAGCACTGCTACAGCAGCACAGTATTGTACATGGATCAATTATATATCATAATTTAATATATTATTTATAGGTTTTAAATGGATAGTTATTTGGGTAGTATTGTACAGTACCACTGTGTGCCTAGTGCCCCTTTTCCACTATAAGGCGGAACCAGAACTTTCCAGAAGCTGAACCAATTTTTTTTGGTTCTTGTTTTGTTTCCATAGGGCACGGCCTGGTTTCAGACATTGGAAACACTCAGAAACTTGAGTTGGCACCTGAACTAGGATTTGGGTTTTGAGTGGGCACCCACATCTCCATATATGGCCATATCAGTCTCATCGCCATACTGTATATATGTTACAGTCATTTTGGGTAACTCAGTGAGACTGTGGTAAGAGCGCTCGTTTTGTAGTTCACCACACACCAATCACCACCAGATGGCGACAACAGCCAGTCAGCCATTCACTAGTGCAGGCGCTGACGTCACTCGTTTGCGACTCTCTTTCGTTTATTTACTAGCCCAGCTCGGCTGTGTTTAGCCATTAGCTTATTATGCCTTACTCTAACCCTAACCTCAGTAAAACTATGCCTAACCCTAACCCTAACCTCCGTGGGGTGCGCGCTATCATTCCTGCCGACGCGACGTTGTTGTGGGTCAAAGCGACCGCTTGTTCCGCCCCGCGACGCACGACAAGCGCTCCGTTTCTCTATCTAACCGTTTCTCTATCTAACCGTGACATATACATGGCCTGATCTCGAGATGTAAGTGCCGCGAAGCTTATGTTTCTCCGACAGTGTGCAAGGACTGACAGTTACAGATCTCCATATATGGCTATATCAGTTGGATCACTGCCCCAATGTAGCTGATCTCTAGACGTGAGCGGCCCGAAGGGCCGTGAACTTCTAGTTTAAATAATAACCATAGGGCGCATTTAGTATGAAAACCTGCAGATCATGTCTGTCCGTCCATCCATGCGTCATGCCTCATGTCATGCTCCATATAAGGCCAAGACATCTCCATAGATGGAGCTGGCCGATACCTCTACATCTGACCTCACAGACTCAAGATATGGATATAGCTGGACGGTTCTGACATCACAATGATGACTCGACCAGCCAGATTAATGTGCCGTATTAAGAAGCTCTGATGTTTCAGCGCGACCTCCCCCTTAGGGTGTCTTACTGGTAACCCATTTTCCTGTAGAAAACAATTCAATTCTTATATTTCCTGAAAAGTGTCCGTTTTGGACATACAAGGGTGTTTGGCCTGTCCCCTGAGGGAAAAAAACGAACTATTGTGTGTACTGTATATATGTGGATTATATGTGTGTTGTTGCGGTAGGTGTGTAGTTGTGGTCCTATGTGTGTGGGTGTGTGTGTGTGTGTGTGTGTGTGTACCTGTGGGGCTCTGTGCAGATATAGTGCTGGTGGTGACAGAGTCACAGCGCCCCGTGCTTCCACTGCCACTAGAGGGGGGAGAGGGGGAGGAGAGGGGGGACGGACTGTGCTGGGACACACAGTGGGCCACGGCGAAGCCTGGTGGGGAGAGGGCGCGCGCGCACACACGCACACGCACACACACACACACACACACACACACACACACACACACACACACACACACACAGAGTGTACAGTATATACAGTATTTACAGTGTGTGTGTGTGTGTGTGTGTGTGTGTGTGTGCTTGTGCAGGCCTCAGTTCTAAAGAATAAAAAGTTCAATAAGGGAAAGATAAGCAAGTAAAAAGCACTTCCATTATGAAGAGAAATTCTTGGTAAAGTTGTGTGCACGCGTATGTGAGTGCAAGAAAACATGTTTATTGTACTCTCTGTGGGCCAGTGGGGAAATCCTATTTTTGTTTCCACCTAATCAAATTTCTTTTGCGCATAAGTTATATTATAATAATGTCAATTGATATTTCTGCAATAACTGCATTGCAGAGTTATGAGGGTGTGTCTCCTTTCAAGCCCACACTTAGCCTACTGGTGTGAGTTATCTTTAGGCTAAGACCATGGGCTTGCCTGAATAATATAGTAGGATTCATCCTCTGGGAAGCATGAACGTGTTTAGGAAATTCATGCTGGGAATTCAGCCATTCGATTTTGAGATTAAAGGTCAAATTCACAAAACAGCCTTTTATCTCAGATCAGATGCCATCACTACCGTATGTGATGTGACTATGAGCTGACAATAAACACATATTTTTTAGGAAATACTGATGAGAAACTGATTTGAAAAACTAATGGCAAAATGACAAAAACACCAGCAGTGGAGAGAGTGCACTGAGCCAGCTGCAGATGGAGTTTGTATGCATGTATCGCTGTCAGTTACCTGGTACTTTATCCACAGAGGCGAACACTGATCTACTTGCAGTGGGGTCGTTGGGCGCTCGTCGTGATTGCTCGTAGAAGCGGAAGGGCAGGCCAGTGGGGCTAGCGTTAGCCGTCTGACCAAAACCTAACACTTCTGTCCCACTGGGCTGAACTGGCAAGTCCAACAGAGCTGAAGAGACAGAAAGAGGTACAATGAGCATGTGTGGGACTGTATAAAAGGGCTATATAAGCTCAAATGATAGTCACAGACATCCTTAAGTCCAATTTAAGTGTTGTCAAAAGGACAGAGATATGCCTACAGCAGTGCATTATCATTGCACAATGTGAGCATTTACTACTGGAGAAGGCAATAGTGACTGTAGAAACTTGGCACACTACTTTACTTTTCTCTAATTACAATCTAAAATATTAACCCTGAAAAATGAAATCATTTCTCCAATGAAATAAAAAATAAATCAAATTAGGGATGTACAAGCAGCACTTTTGCATGACAGTTGCCACAGATTCTCATTGCGACCGTAAGGTCGCAGTTTAGTATCAAAACCTCCACCGGCCGTCCTTCACGTCCGTCACGTCACACCTTTGCCCTGCTCATATCTGGGCTCGTTTGTGTATTGTATGACATCACACCACATCATCGGCTGAGGACTGTGTGATGTCATCATATCTCCATATATGGAGACATAAGTTGCTCATGCCCAAATATGGGCTGGTGAGGTCAGACTTAGTGTGATGCGTAGGTTATCTCCATATATGGAGATTCAACTTCAATGAGTAACCATGGCAAATCACACCGTACACAAATGACCCTTATATAAGACCGGCATTATCTACCGACAGCTGCTATAAGCCAACCCTGGCAATAAGGTCTGAGTCGAAGAAATGCTTCTTTCCTGGCAAGAATTGCCCCTTTATACTGTAGGGCTCGTTTGTGTATTGTATGACATCACGCCACATCATCGGCTGAGGACTGTGTGATGTCATCATATCTCCATATATGGAGACATAAGTTGCTCATGCCCAAATATGGGCTGGTGAGGTCAGACTTAGTGTGATGCGTAGGTTATCTCCATATATGGAGATTCAACTTCAATGAGTAACCATGGCAAATCACACCGTACACAAATGACCCTTATATAAGACTGGCATTATCTACCGACAGCTGCTATAAGCCAACCCTGGCGATAAGGTCTGAGTCGAAGAAATGCTTCTTTCCTGCCTTTATACTGTAGGGCTCGTTTGTGTATTGTATGACATCACGCCACATCATCGGCTGAGGACTGTGTGATGTCATCATATCTCCATATATGGAGACATAAGTTGCTCATGCCCAAATATGGGCTGGTGAGGTCAGACTTAGTGTGATGCGTAGGTTATCTCCATATATGGAGATTCAACTTCAATGAGTAACCATGGCAAACTGTCAACTGCCCGTATGTCTTGATAATTGGTAAAACAAACTTTGGGCCTATTTGTGGAGATAAGCGACCAACGGTCGCTTATCTCCCGATTAGGGAGTCTTACTGGTAGTACATACTGTACACATGGACAGAGAGATAGACAGACACACTGTCAAATGTTGGCGAGGTAGGCAAAGACCAGGGCAAAGACCTTAATCTGTCTTTGGAGAGAAACTATGCAAGGCACAAACCAGCTCATCAAGCACAGTTAGTTAGGGGATAGGAAGTGGGAACAATGTCCTCCTTTCCCACCTGCGATGCGTTGCATCTTCATGCGCCGGGCCTGGATGCGGCCCTTGGCCAGCCTCTGTTTGGCAATAATACAGCGGATGTGGTCGGCAAAGATGAAGTTGGCCTGGAGGATGGGCAGTGGCCTGGCGTGGGGGTTGGAGCTGGGCTTGTGGATGATAATGTTCAAGGCTCTGCTGTCATCCTCTACACCTGACACCTGCATGTCCTGTTTGGACAAAGAGGGACACACCGGACATGGAGAGAGAGAGAGAGAGATTGATAGAGGGGTGAGAGAGAGAGAGACGTGTGAGGGAGTGAGAGAGATATATGGAGGGAAAAATGAGTGAGAGTGTGATAGAGAGGGTGACAGAGGGGCAAGGCAGTGAGAGAGGGAGGAAGGGAATTGTGGCACAATGGTGGAATGGTGAAAGGAAGTAAGAGACAAGGAAGGAAGACAGAGATAGGGAGGGAAGGATAGAGGAACGAGGAAGTGAGAGAAATTACAATATGTGATTCATTGCTTCTTAGAAGGATCTGGGATTAATGCATTTCTATTGAAATGGGATATGTTTAGTACTATGACTAGTTTGCGTACAAACAGAAATTGTCTCTCTTGTACAGTATGCTTAGTCACAAATTGCACAGCTGTTCCAATGGAAATAACCTCATGTTCAACATTTTGTCTGCTTTTTTATGGTCTATGGGTTTTCCGCTCTCAGCGATCTGTGATGTCAGGGGTACCAAATCCCCTTTATGCCCATATGTGGAGATCCCTGTGATGCCAGGGGAACCAATTCCCTTTTATACCCATATACTGTATGGAGATCCCTGATGTCATCAATATTAAGCCCATATCTGTGAATATCTATGGGTACCAGGGGTCTCCATATCCAGTATGGGTAACTGGTCCAATATACATCACTGGCGAGAACTCACCCTTAGGCGTCTTACTGGTACTAATTATGTTCAAACATTTAAATCCAAAAAATAATGCTTAGGCTGTGTTAGGCTGCATTTACGGACCTGATGTCATTAATGCATACAAATATTTGTATCAGGTGTCTGGTCAATTTGAATCATGTCAGACATTGTGACCGACAGTTTAACATCCTATCGCAACCTCTGATATATACACAACCTCTGATATATACACACACACACACACACCTAGATACAGTATATATACACATTATACACACTCTTCCTTTGCTCACCTGCAGCAGGCCAGCGAACTTGACCACGCCCCAGCCCAGTCTTTTTGTCTCTGGTTCCACTAGACTCATTTGGTACACGTCCACAGCCAGGAACCTTTGGGCCTGACCTCCCTCTTTACTGACCACCATGCATGCTATCAGATCACTGTTATCTGGAAGACAACACATGGACTGGAATTTAGGACTCACACAAGTGGTAAAGCACATTCACGCCAGGTTTGTTTACACAGAGGCATATAATGCTGTGGCCTCACTGTCCAATCTTTTTTTTTTATCCCACAATTTTGTAACCTATTTTTCACCCGGTGTCAATTATCTAATGTACTGTCATCCTGGGCACTACTACACTCCCTCTGCCATTCTGCCAACCTGGGTAGACAATGGACCGACCTTATGCTTCCTTCTACGCGTGAGGATTCCAAGTTGCTTCTTTTCACCTGACAGGGGGGAGTTTCCCCGGTTGGATATAGCGCGTGGAAGGAACGTTATTTCAACCAGTTCCTTTCCCCTCCATCAGGCGCCTGGGCCAGGGGGAGGCAGTATAGAGGACCAGGATTACTGCATATTTTTGTGAAGGTACCTACCCTAGGAGAGACGGGGAGAACATGCAAACTCCACACAGAAAGGCCCTTTTTGCCAACCCACACCTAGGCTATGGGCACTGATGACGTGGAGGAGAGAACACGCCCCCAGCTCCCACAGCGTTTCCATCGGGAATCAAACTCAGGACCTTCTAGCTGTGAGGCGACAGCACTGTACTGACTGTGCCACAGTGCCCCATATGTGTGCAGTTTATGAAGGAAGCTGCACAAATCACCATGCAGTGTTCAGTACCTTGAGACACATGTAGATCGCTTCACCTTCAGCCACGGCCAATTCGTGTTGTGTAGTATTCAAGAGAAATACTACTCAAATACAACTCATTTTTAACATTGAACCATACCATAATATACAGCCCTATGAGAGTATCGATGCCAAACTTTGCACACACACTCCTTGGATGGCAAATCACACAGTATCTCTAAAGTCATGTCATCAACATGGATCTGTCCCATATTCCCTCCTGACTGGCTACGATTGCCTTCTAAAGTTTGTATGCGCGACCTGGCGGTCGCTTATCTCCTGATTAGGGAGTCTTACTGGTAATATACCTTAGAGCTGTTGTGTGGATATAAGAAAAAAGGTCCCCCCCTTCTGTGTTGCCTAGAACGAGAATTGTTTGTTGGGGTCATGTGATGCCCTCTAGGCTGCCTCAATCACTAGAATGTTATTTCCACAGCTCTAAGGCATATGGTTCAATGTTGAAAATGAGTGGTATTCCCTTTTGAGTCACATACTGTAACACATGTAAAATGCTCTGATCAAAAAGAACCTGGTTCAATTCCTGGCCTTTTGCTAAGTCTCCTTCCATGTTTTTTCTGTAGTACATTTCATGTAAAGTGAGAGAGAGAGCGATAGAGAGAGAGAGAGACAGACAGACAGACAGACAGACAGACAGACAGACAGGTGAGAGATAAGAGGAAGAGAGAGCAGAAGACGGCAACTAGAGTGGATAAGATCAAGAGAAAAACACAGCTAGTGTAAATTTCCCAGAAAGCGGAGGGAGAGTTTGGAAAGAAATTCATTAGAATTACAACCTGGACAGAGGCCCAGAACAATGAAGTAATGGTTATGTGGAACTGTGGTGAAATTATCTCGCCAGCATCAGATGTCCTAAGTGTGTGTTTGCATGTACGCGCGCGTGAGAGAGAGAAAGTCTGTGAGAAAGCTTCACTCTCTCTCTACCCACAAGTCTTCCACTTAGTATTGGTCCCCTTGAGATGTCTTATCTTGAGAATATTGTCTTGAATCTCAACAGACACAGAGAATGAATGATTTATAAATTACAGTGAATACCATGAATCATTATCTGGTTGACTCAACACATTTAATGCCATTGGTGTGGCTAGAGTGAACCCCCCTTCCTTGTGGCTGATCTTTTGAACATGCTTCAACGTCATATCATAACCCACCGTGAACCAGGAACCTGACTCACCCTCTATTTATTTTAAGAATATTTTATAGGCAGCCTTTTTATTTGATCTTGGACAGGAAAACACACAGAGAGCCGAGAGAACAGCAAAAAAGCCAACAACTGAAGCTCTTTGCAGAGAAAGTGACGCAAGCCTGAACAGGACAACACATCATGTAATACCATAACAATACATTCAGTTCAGTTAAGCACTTTTCAATTCCTCTTAAGATGATGTCATGCAGCAAACATAGCACATCTACACGCTCACAACACCTCGATTCACGATAAGTGGTGAGCGCATTATGTGTGTTAGGGATGGGATGGTATGAACATTTCCAAAGAAATTGTGATTTACGATATTATCGCGATAATCAAAATATCCCCAACATTCATTATCCTGGGGCGGAACATTTGCCAAAAACATACACAGATATGCAAGTTGCTCAAAAAAATAAAAAAAATAAAAAAAGACTGTATCAAGTACGTTATTTCCAAGTCTGTTTGACCAAATATAGAGGGTTTAAAAGGTAAATTGAATTGAAAAAGGTGAATTGATCCCAGTGCATGAAAAGGATTATTCCACAATAAATCTATATTCAAATTATTGTGAGGGTTTTATTGTTTATCACGATAAACGATAATAACGATTATCGTCCCATCCCTAGTGTGTGTGTGTGTGTGTATGTTAGGGATGGGATGATATGAAAATGTCATATCACGATTATTATGACAAAAGAAATCGCTATTTACGATATAATTGCGATAATCAAAATCCATTTACCCAAAACTAGCAGATCTACAAGCTCACAACGTATCGCGACGCGTTGTGAGCTTGTAGATCAGCTATTTATTGGCAAAGGCATTTGATGGAGTGGGAAAAAAAAAAAAAAAAAAAAAGACTATCAAGTAGATATATTATAAGTACCTTTTACCAATTAGAAGGTTTAAAATGGTACCGGATATGCAGCTCTGCAAATAAAAGGAGAACTGATCCCAGTGCATGACGGAGGACGATATCACAATACGATTATTGTGAGTGTCTTTTTATCACAATAGACAATAATATCGCGTATCGTCCCATCCCTTATGTGTGTGTGATAGTCTTACTGAGGTCCAGGACGTCGTCTGTCTTAATGAGGTCTTCAGGTCTGGTCAGGGGCAGCTGGGTCTCTGGCTCTCCCTGGAGCTGGAGCGACAGGGAGCGCAGCATGAAGAACACACGGATCGCCTGCGGGGAGAATCGGAGAAGACACATGATGCACATTAGGGATGGGACCTCACAACACGTCGCAGCGCGACGCGTTGTGAGCTTGTAGATCGGCTATTTTCAGCACGCAACACCTGAGAGCAAGCAAAAATAAAATTACTCTCTTCTCCCTCCCTAACGTTTTAGTCTAGTTTTTATTTTGTTGACGAAATTGTCAATATATTTAGTGTTAGTTTTAGTCATCACAGTTTAGTTTTTGTTTAGTTTTTATTTAGTTTTCGTCAGTGAAAAAAACACAGTCGACAAAAAGATTTCGTCATAGTTTTAGTCTACGAAATCAACACTGGATGGGACGTTATGAAAATTGTGACCATTTGCCCAAAAAATTGCAAGGCACAACGCAAGCTATTACCGTTTCGGTCCGTAACCTTCTGGTTGGTCCCTGACTGACCGGTGCCATGGCATTGGTCCGAAGGTTCATTAGTCCGAAGGTTCATTAGTCTGAATTTGAATCCGAAGAATACTATGCCTAACTCTAACCCTAACCCTAACCTCAGAAACTGTCCAACCAGCAGGCTCTATCTAGCCTGACTGCAAGCGTCAGACTCTATCACACACTTCGTTTTGGGAAGAGAGTCTGAGATTTCGGGCAGACTTTCCACTTCTGGGGGGGCGGGGTAACGCCTATTGACGTCACACACACACACACACACACACGCTTAGAGCCCCCAACGGCGACGTGCCGTGACATTGCAAAAATACGTTATTTCTTATAACATATTATTTGATAGCATGTTTACGTTAGTGCAAAATGGTATTAACACTTATGTTGCAATGATTTTTTCCGGCCAATGTCCCGCGTTGCCATGGTTACCATAGACTTCCATGTAATTGTGCAAGTGTGTAAAAAGTGCACGCCCTTGCCTAGATGATGCACCACGTGTGTAGATGCTGTTCACAGCTTTCAAACAAAAAAATCCGCTTGGAAATCCGTTCAGGCATTCATGATTTATGGGCCATTATGTTTTCTTCAGATGTAAACAAACATGGCTGCCATGTTTGAAAGAATGGGTTGGTATGGGGGTTAAACATGCAATTTCGCGATCGCGATCATGCCTAATACATTTCTGGAGGTCCAAAAAAAAAAATTGAAAAAAAAAAATTTGATTTTTTTTTTTTTTTTTTTTTTTCAAAAACGGCCCAAACTCGGGAAACTCGGGGTTGGCACAGCACTAGTACCAATACAAACTCGGGAAACTCGGGGTTGGCACCATATGTGTTAAAACATAATGAAACGGCACTATTGTATAGTTTATTAAAATAATTCGAGTCGAGTCCGACTCCGCCATGACAGTTTTCATGGACCAATCAGAGTCCACTAGCGACTCACGTGCGCAGAAGAGCACCAATCAGAGTCCACTAGGGACTCTCACGTGGGTAGAAGAGCTCTGAAGGGAGGGGGCTGGGACCGGACCAGCCTACCACGTGCCCCAAGTCTAAAGCCCTGATTGGCCCATTCAATTCGCCCGCTCCTCGGGCGGAGCTGAAATAAAATAAATAATCTCCGGGGTCAGTCCACACTACACACCACCTACCAACAGGGGGTGGTAATGTGTGGACTGATTTATCAGGCTAGGCTCTATCTGCCTTGTCCCCCCTGATTCTGCCTTTTTTATGTTGAATTTGCTATAACATAATTTTTGGAGGAAAATACATTTAAAAACATGCTGAGTCACTATACTGCCACTGAGCAGCTCCATTTTACTGAAACCAAGTTTGAAATTAGAATTGAACACAAAGAATAACAATACGAAGCAACTGAATTAAGATGGTAGTGTATGGAGTGTCCCTCTGAGTGTCCCACCAAGACGCAGCAACCAATAGGTGTGAAGAGGGGCGGGACTTGACAAAGAGTGAATTCAATATCGATTTAAGAAAATTCATACCGGCACAACACTATAGTGGACACAAGTTTCAACTGAGAGAGAGAGAGAGTGTGTGTGCCCACCCTGCGTGTCTTCTCCACATCTCCACAGGGCAGTCTCTTGACAAAGTCGATGCCAGTCAGGGGAGTGCCGGTAGGAGGCAGAAGGACGGACGCATCCATCATCAGGTACTCCACGTTTAGAGGCTTACTCTGCAGCGCACACACACACACACACACACACACACACACACACACACACACACACACACACACACACACACACACACACACACACACACACACACACACACACACACACACACACACACACACACACACACACACACACACACACACACACACACACACACACACACACCCTTGTATGATGAAGCAGGGCTTTACTTTACGAAAACACGTACAAATTTGAAACCGACAGTGACGATATATACATTATACTAGTATAAAGTTACACATACACATTACTCTTGCGTAGTCAGACAATTATTCCACAATCTCCAAATGCTTTATAGAGGCTAGAACAACACATCTGGAAAGCCGAGAACGGAAGCGCTCATCTGTTCATCATCTCCGTTCACATAGATATAATATAAAATATCTTTACATTTCATTCTATAATTTCCCTTTCTGATAAGCAGCAAGCCTACATGGACAGCTGGACACAGTTTCAAAAATACGATCCCACACACAAGCACAAGCATGCACGAGTGACCAGGAAAACAATCCCACGACTACCACGCGCAAATCAGCAGACACATGCAAAAGAACATGCACAGGACAGCACAGGAACACACAAATCAAGACACATTACAGATACATTCCATGTACAGACATATTTGTATACAACATAGGACGTTAACTTTACAGTAGCACACAAAAGCATTTAGCTAACTCTCATGCTAAGAATAGCACATGTACAGTATTAAAGATCACAAAGGAACAGAACAAATGAATATGATTTCAAGCTGATTTCGGTGACTGACTCACCGTCATGCTCCTGTATTCATCTTCAAACATGTCCAAAAATATCTCCTCCCCCTGTGATAACATAAGCATGTTAACAACCAATTACCGATCATCTAGAGGACAACAACATTTATCCAAAGAAAGTGCATTAAAGCAGATTCCACATTTATGAATATAATAATATAAGACATAATATATGGAAAGTGTCAAACCTTTTAAGACCAGCCGGTTAAAGTAGGGCTTGTTTTCACAGTATCAAACAATGACATGGGCATGCATCAATGTCTGAGCAATCAATGTTAGTAAACCCTTTTGGTGCTACCATATATCACCACATTCTCAAACAAAAATATTATTTTCCAGAACGGTTCTGACCAGTGTGGCTCTACAAATGGAAACGCAGTTAAATGCAGCCAATGACACAAGATTTCTGTTGTATGAGGTACATATAATTCTGTGTTTGAGCTGTCTCATGATTTTTATTTATACTTTATTTTAAAAACATATTTTAACAAAACGGGCGTGCATGCAGAATAACCCAGATCGACCCTTATACAGTATGGCCTCTGATCAGCCTGAACCATGTCCAGTTTCTGCACAGCTCTTTCAATGGTATGACAAATAATATGCGCCTCTAGGCCTCAATTTTCTCTTTCAGTGGAGCTAGGGAATCTTTCTCCCTCAAAAGAGTAGAGGAGGGGGTAACATGTTTCAACACAATCACTATGGCAATCTGGAATCTCCCTTGCATGGGCTCTACAGTATCTCACACACACACACACACACACACACACACACACACACACACACACACACACACACACACACACACACACACACACACACACACACACACACACACACACACACACACACACACACACACACACACACACACACACACACACACAGGGTGGGCAATGGTTTAAGTATGATTATGGTTTGAATAGCAGGAAGGGCATGTTTCAGCCTTTGTTCTGATAATATGAGATGCTGTAATAATAACATTGTTCGGGGTATCAACTTGTCTGAACTGTCTGCCTGCATGTCTTTGTCTATCTGCTCAATTTCACCAATTCTGCATCACTCTGTATTATTCCCAAATTGTTTTATATTCAAAACTGTCTTCCTGCATACTTGTATGCAAGTTGGTGAAATTTCTTTTTTTAGTTTTTCTTTCTTTTCTCTGTCCATCTACAGCAGGGCTACTCAACTTAACACATTGGCCGCCATTTTAACATTGACTGTTTGGCTCTCCTGCCATTTTGTTTAATGAAAAAATTTATAATTTTTTTTTATATTGACATTTTTCCTAAATTCTGTATTCTTTTGACAATGTCCTACAGTACCTGAAATGAAACAAGACAACCTCTAGTCTCACCAAAAAATAAAATAAATAAATAAAAAGCTTTTTTTCTATAGTTGCAGCCATCTCAAAATAGCCATTTTTGACCAAAATCCAGCTATAATTGAAATAACTGGAGATATTGACCTTTTTGTGATCGATCGCTTTTCAAGTGGATAATTCAGTTGATATTTGAATTTATGGCGTCAGGCACTTATCAGATAAGTGTACTAGTGTAACAAGTGTAATTGTGTAATAGGGCAATAACTGGAATAGTGTAATAGGGCTGTAATAGGTCACCTCTTGCCCTTAGGGCGTCATACTGACTTCACAGAAATAGAAATAAGCTTTTTACCTTTTATTCAACATTCAAGTGTTTTATTTTGCACAGATCACATTTTGACACACACACGCACGCACGCACACACACACACACACACACACACACACACACACACACACACACACACACACACACACACACACACACACACACACACACACACACACACACACACACACACACACACACACACACACACACACACACACACACACACACACTTATAACTTATAACTTTATATAAGGCAAGGCCTATGTGTATAACTGTAAATATGTTCCCCATATTCAATTGTTTTTATTTATTTGTGGCACTTGCTTTGGCGATGTAAACGTAGCCTATGTTTTCTCATGCCAATAACGTTCCTTTGAATTGAATCGCTCTCATGCTCTGTTGATTGATGTGCGCAAACTGCTGGCTGCATGGCCTCAGTGGCCTGTAGAGAACTGATTGGGACAATTTGCCCTGCTTGTTGCTGATCCGTTCTGGGTCTATACCAGATGCGGAAACGTGTCTTGCATGTATCTGAGTGTTACATAACCGGATACAGTAGGCGGGCTTTAGAACAGAGCACACTCATTATAGTCTATGAGCACACTGCTGCGATGTGCGATCACGCTAGATGGTTCCAGGAGCGCTGCACGTTCTCTTCTCAGGCTGCGCGCTCGTGCACGGCGCGCCTCAAATGCACATGCCTGCATGCGCGCGCGCATCGCGCGTGCACAGCAGGGAAAACCTAGCGAAGCTAAACAGTAGGCCTACTTTGGAAACAGCTGCCAAATGATGATCGTCGCGTTTGCTTTTTCTTACTCGTTGAAACGATTATCGTGCTTGTGATGCGGCTGATGCGACGAGGCGTTGTGTGCTTGTAGATCTGCTATTTTCAGTACTTTTGTTACATGGAGTTATATGGACCTTGGACGCGACCCTTTCATCAGACTGGAATGTTATCCACCAAAACAACAGTACGTTTAGGATGGAAACAGAGCTGCCAAATGATGATCGTCGCGTTTACTTTTCTTACTCGTTGGAGGACACTCGTGAAACGATCATCGCGCTTGGGATGAGGCGTTGTGTGCTTGTAAATCTGCTATTTTCACTACTTTTGTTGGAGTTATATGGGCGCGACGCGTCGCTTTTCTTCAGACCAGAAAAGCCTGACCGAGGACTTCGCCGGGGGGTATTTTCTCCTCTCCTCTCCCGCGAGCAGGGCTTGAAGATCGGATTGGTAGTCGAATGGACCGGCGCTGCATCAGGTGATTCTATGTGTTTGTACTGTAGTGGGTTGTTTGGCTCAGAGGCTGAGGATCTGTTCAAATGCTTCATTATTTTATACTTTTGCTATTGAAAAATAGCAGATCTACAAGCTTGCAGCGCGACACTCGTTGCCATGCTGTGAGCTTGTATATATCTATTTTTGAAATCCCCCTATGAAGACAATTCGCCGCAGTGAATCCTTGTACCCACTGGGTACAAGGATTCACTGCGGGCCCCCCATGAATTTTCTTCATAGGGGGATTTCAAAAATAGATATATACAAGCTCACAGCATGGCACCGAGTGTCGCGCTGCAAGCTTGTAGATCTGCTATTTTTCAATAGCAAAAGTATAAAATAATGAAGCCCCTTCCACCTTGGGCCCTAGTAAATCAGACTCAGTCCCACTTTTCCCTTGTGACGCTCCTGCTGATCTGATCTTCTGATCTTCGTTGTTGTGTGGCTGCCTGGGACATAATATTTTGTTGTCGAGACTTTGGGGGTTATGATGAAGCTGTGTGTTGTTGGCCAATGAGGCAGGTCATGGCTTTCCAAGTGAACATTTTACTGGATTTTGTTTGATTTGTGCAAAATGGTCTCAGATCCAGCTGCTCCGTTGTCGCTTCTGCCAGCCCCTTCACCAGGCATGTACACACATAGACATCAAAGGGGGCTTGAGCCCCTGCCCCTGGGGGCTGCATTCAATAGAATTGTCCACCAAAAGGCCCCTTTAGAAATGTCAGCCCCTGCCTCTCTAAATATTCTCTGCACATCCCTGCCCCACATCCTTCTACATGCGTGTGCCCAGTGTGTCGCTGATTGCACTCTGCGGGCTGCGCTCTGCCACGCTAAATGCATTCACTGTGGTTTATTGGGAGTTTTATTCATTTCTATTGAGATTTATACGTTATTACACTCTTGTTTTCAAACACACTTACTTTGATGAGTGATATCTTTGGTTCCTTATATGACAGAAAGCTCAAACTTTTTCACGGGCTGCAGAAGAATGTAATTAAACATTACATTATATAAAAGCAAATTCTCGGGACTATCGGGCCTGGCGGGGAGCGACATTGGAATTTTCTCGGGACTATCGGGGGAGGCGGTCAATGTGTTAAGATGGCTCAGGGGCCACTCAGCAAAATACCAAAAGTCCAAAGGGCCGCAAGCTAAAAATGACGGCCCCATTTTGGACATTTACAATGATTTTGTAACACACTTCATGACAAGTCTAATAATTAAGGAAACACCCAGAAAACAGCCACATTTCCATCTATATAAGCCAGGCCAAACTTCATTGAACCAAAAGATTGTCATGGATGGAATGAAGAAATGATCAAATGTTATCAAATTAGTCTTTATTCACAAAATGTGAAGTGAAAATTAACAGAACTAGTTCAACCGTAACCGCCCGTGTCTGGGTATGCAAGACTAGTGAACTTTGGCAATGTAAAGGTTTGTTTTCTCATGCCAATAACGCTCCTTTTCATTAATAGGATAGATTTAAAATAAATAGACGTTTATATTCAATCACTCAAACCCCAGCATCCCTATTCTTGGGGGACATTCACCAAAAATAGCCGATCTACAAGCTCACCACAAGATGCATTGTGAGCTTGTAGATCGGCTATTTTTGGTTAAGAGTTAAAAATAACTCAAGTACAGTTCAACTCAGCCAGTTGTGGGCTTCTGTGCTTGTAAAACAGTTTGATGCTTTCAGCTCTCCTTCAATGAGCAGTTAGTTGTGTTTAAGCTCAAAGCATCAAACTGTTTTACAAACTACTGGCTGAGTTGAACTGTACTTGAGTTATTTTTCCATACAACAACAACTCTTAACCAAAAATAGCCGATCTACAAGCTCAAAATGCATCCTGTGGTGAGCTTGTAGATGGGCTATTTTTGGTGAATGTCCCCCAAGAATAGGGATGCTGGCGTTTGAGTGATTGAATAATAAGTATAAACGTCCATTTATTTTAAATCCGTCCTATTAATGAAAAGGAGCGTTATTGGCATGAGAAAACTTCCCCATTTGGGGTACAAGCATAGTTCCCCGGCTGCTACGATCTGTTGGAATGTGTGCACTGTCTGTCGGTGCTGACTGGCGGAGCCGCGGAGGCAGAGACAAGTACGTCTTCACTAGCCTAAAACATGACGGTCCGGGTCGCGAGCGTTCATATCGCACGACCGTCATGCGTCTCCACTCCAGTGAGCCCGACTGTGGTTGTCTGCAGCCTGCTGCAAAATCTCCGCAGATTTGTCTGTCTGACCGTCTCGTTGTACAATAGATCTAGTGTAGCCACCTGCATCTCCGCACTGCTGTCTGTGCTCTGTGCATTGACTGCATTCGCTTCCTGACTACGGAGTCCACCGAGGCTCAAACATCACCGCATTTTGCGTTGCGCGTTAACTTTGACAGGCTTAGAAAAATCATATTTTTATTGGCATGATCATGACGGGCCGCACAGACATGCGGAAAGGGCCGCATGCGGCCCGCGGGTTGAGTAGCGCTGATCTACAGTATCTGACTGTTGTTTGGACTCTGATCCCTTTAAATGTATGTTTAAAATCACACCCGTGTGAACTGAGCGGTGGTTCTCCCCCCCCCCCCGTGTGTGTGTGTGTGTGTGTGTGTGTGTGTGGCCTGGACAGGACAACAGCGCCCCTCCCTTAACATGTGTGGTCAGAATGGTCAGAAAAGGTACTACACAGGCTTGAGGCTACATACAGACCCACCCACCCACATACAAACAAACAAACATACCTACACACACGGCCACGCTATGGAGACGGTGTGACCACCGCTCAAAAATCACACCTGTGTGAACTGAGGAGGCTGTGTGTGTGTGCATGAGTGTGAGTGTGCCTGGCCTGAACAACAGCACCCCTCCATTAACATGTGTGGTCATTAAAGGTATTGCAGGCTACATACACCTCAGACTACAGACAGACACACACACACACACACACACACACACACACACACACACACACACACACACACACACACACGGCCACGCTATGGAGACGGTGTGACCACCGCTCAAAAATAAAAAATAAATTAGGCCTGAGGTATTAAGATATGTGTGTTACTTGCCTTGTAAAATCTCCTGAGCAAATGTAGACTTTCTTCCCTAGCGCCCTGAAATAAAGTCAAAAAAGAAAATTACTAAAACAACATTAATCAACAAGGCAAACAGACTAAAATGTACTTTTCACATTGGCCAGGTAATGAAGGGTCAACATTTTGAGTAATGGAAGAGGAAAGGTTTTAAAACTGAGACAGTGTATGGACTGGATTGTAAAGAGTTTCCCTGTAGAATATTGCATAATCAATTTAAATAAAATAAACATGCCTGAAAGTGTGTGTGTGTGTGTGTGTGTGTGCGCGCGCGTGTGTGCGCGCGCGCGCGTGCGTGCGTGCGTGCGTGAATGCTTAGGGACATGTGGGAACTTGGAGAGGTGGGCACCCCTGAGAGGGTGTGGTTCCGCTGACATCACAGTGATCGTGCTCATGATGTCAGAGCGTGACAGTCAATCAACAATAAAAGACAAGTGTTACCAAGACAGATATGGTCAGGATGTGACGGTTCTGATACAAAACTGTGACCTCACACACACACACACAACCCATACCAATTCTGTGCGATCTGAGTGGACGAGCTTTGCGTGACGTTTCATTTCAGCTGTAACAATATAAGTGGCCGCGACACCAGTAGCTCAATGCTCCTGCCGTTTTACTGATTTCAGGAATGTTACGGTGGGTGCTACAACTGAGAGGAGCTCCTATAAGCATCGGTTATGGGAGCTCCTCTCACGCTGCTCTAGCCGTGAGGAACAAGCTGTACTTCTTTGGAGGAGACGGGGAACACATTGATGTGCACGTCTTCAACACAGTGTCTTTATGCTGGAAGACGTTGACCCATGCAGCGAGCCCTGGAAGAGGTCCCCATAAGGCTCCTTCCAGGCGCTGGGGCCACACAGCTGTGTTGGTAGAAGGCACAGTCTACATATGGGGGGGATTGGGGCATCAATACTACAACGTTCTTTATAGATTTGATGTTGACGCCCACAGATGGTTCAAACCCAGGGTTTCTGGGACTGTACCAAAGGGGAGGAATGACCACTCAGCATGTGTATTGGAGAAGGTCATGATTATCTATGGAGGAATGCGAATGCACCACTGGCATGGACACACTAATGTCATGTACAAGTTGGACACCAGCACAATTAGTAGGGCAGGAGAGAGGGGTCTACCAGCACCCCAATGACACTTTTTCGAAACCTGTTTTTTTTGGACCGTTATGATGTCTAGTTATGATTTCTGCTTGTTGCCGTCGCCAACTAATGTCCCATGGGGTTCATTTTTAACCTTTTCTCACAACTATTCCCAATCTGAACCATACAATGGTCATAACAGAAAATGCCATAACGCTTGATGTAAACAACCTACAGGGACAAATGAACACACTTTTCTATATGATTTTGACCCAGGGAATTCATTAAAGTGGTTATTTTTGAGCGGTGGTCACAACGCTCCTATACGTGGCCGTGTGTGTGGGTCTGTCTGTCTGTCTGTCTGTCTGTCTGTCTCCGGGTCTGTAGCCTGCAGTAACCTTTTCTGACCACACATGTTAAGGGAGGGGCGCTGTTGCACACCCCGAATGTCGCAGACTCGGGCGCCCTAGTTAAATCATTAGAGCATGCCCTGAGCTACATCTGTGCAAAATCTTGAACTTTTAGACTGATTAGCACGAGAAAAAAAAACCCTAAGGCCTCCGACTAACATGAATACTCACCCATACGTGTATTGTTTTCTAAGGCCATTTCTAGCCCACTGAATGTTTTTTGTGCAAAACAAATGCCTGCAATGGATTCAGCATCATGACAAACCTCTAGTTAAACCCCTCAGATCCTCCTTAAATACCCAGAAAAAAAATCTTTTTCTGGGTATTTTCCACCTGTATAGAAAGTCAATGGAAGCCCAACTTGATTTGACCGCTGTGGAGACCCCGAAGGTCGCAGACTCGGGCGCCCTAGCTAAATCATTAGAGCAAGCCCTGGGCTACATCTGTGCAAAATTTCACGCTTTAAGTCAAAATTGCACGAAATTAGCATTTGCTCCCCTAAATCCCCACACTAATTGGGGATATGTGAGAAAAGGTTAAAAATGAACCCCATGGGACATTAGTTGACCACGGCAACAAGCAGAAATCATAACTAGACATCATAAGGGTCCTAAAAAACCTGTGGTATCAAAAGAATACACCTTAATTCATCTGTACAAAGAGAAGTATAGACGTGTTTTGAACATTTTTGGGTTATTCTTCGCCGTTTCTGTCCTGAAATAGGGTCAAGATGTGCTTAAATGTAAAAAATAACCACTTTAATGAATTCCCTGGGTCAAAATCATATAGAAAAGTGTGTTCATTTGTCCCTGTAGGTTGTTTACATCAAGCGTTATGGCATTTTCTGTTATGACCATTGTATGGTTCAGATTGGGAATAGTTGTGAGAAAAGGTTAAAAATGAACCCCATGGGACATTAGTTGGCGACGGCAACAAGCAGAAATCATAACTAGACATCATAACGGTCCAAAAAAACAGGTTTCGAAAAACTGTCATTGGGGTGCTGGTAGACCCCTCTCTCCTGCCCTACTAAATGGCCTGGTCTGTAATTAACACCAGAGGAAGTCCTCCATCTGCTCCATTTGGTCACTCTGCCACCATCATCGGGACAAAGATGTTTGTATTTGGGGGCTGGTGGGAGACTGGTGGGAAATACTCCCTCAGTATGTACACCATCAGAGTGTTTGACACAGAGACCAACTGCTGGCTCAACACACCTTCTGCACAGCTTCTTCCAGAAGGACACTTCCATCATTCAACCTTTACCTACAATGGAGAGCTGTACATATTTGGTGGCAGCAACGATAACCTTCTGTGGAAGTTCAGTCCAGAGACCTTCTCCTGGAAGAAGGTTGAGACCAAGGGGAAAGGACCATGTCAAACGCATAGCATGTGCTGTTGCATGATGGGAGATCGTATCATCTTCTTTGGAGGATACAAAAGTATCATCCTCTTTAGGGGAAAATTTAAGAACCCCGCTGATGAGCTGTTCATCCTAGACTTGAGTCGTAGTCTTAAGGCGCTGTGTAAGCTAGCAGTTATTCAGTACGGTCTGGAGCGGTCTGAACTCCCACACAACATCAGGAGGGAACTGGCAGCCATGAGATGAAATGACTCTCTCTGCTAATAGCATGGGTCGGCACCACAGCCCTAGAATGCAGCGTATGATAGCTAATAGATTTCCACTGCAAAGGAGAATCCAACGTTTTAAGTGTGGTAGCTGATGCATTTCTATATATAATTAGCCCTTCGCTATGCCCCTCCTAAACCCGTGCTTGCCCAATGCCACGTTTAGCGACAGGTTACTAAGGCGGGTGCCTTGGCAAGCTGCCATGGCGGCGTGCAGCAATAGCACCCAGCTGCAGACTAAGTAACCTGCCTCAAACGCACGTCTAGGAAGAAAACAATAGCCTATACTAAAGTCAGATTAACATACAGTACACAAGTGTTACCAGTTATATTTTCTCATGAAGTGCTCCTAAATTATTCCAGTGGGTTTGTGTAGGTCAGTGCAATCCGTTCTGTTTTTGTTTCAGTGTTTGTGACACGGAAGCGAGTGGGTGGGACGTTCGCGAACGAATCGAGTCTTTTGAACGGCTCTTTGAAATGAACGATATAATTCGGTTCACAGTAGGGAGCCGTTCCTTTCTAATGAACAGTGTTGGGAAAAGTACTAAATATATTTACTTAGGTAAACATATCAATACTGCAATCAAGTTTGGAATGTTATTAATGTACTTAATATTTTGTGTTTTATTAATGAGTAAAAGTAAAATAGTATTGGTATCAAAATGTACTTAAATTAGCCTACCAATATTAGAACGTAGCCTACTCATTATGCAGAATGTCCTGTTTCACAGGTTTTCCAATGAGTAAAATGTAGAAAAATCATTTGCAAATAGCTGATCTACAAGCTCACAATGCATTGCAATGTGACACATTGTGAGCTTGTAGATCACCTATTTTCAAATGCCAGAAATGTATCCAATGGCAAAAATGTATAGGCCTATTTGGGTGGAAGTGATTTACAATCATAATCAAAATCTACAAAGTAACCAGTAACTAAAATGAGGCAGTCTTTTGAACGGCTCTTTGAAAGGAACGGATCTCAGAGATCCGGTTCACTTCAGAGAACCATAAATCCCATCTCTATCTAGCAGCCAGACTCGCGGTACAGCGATGCGCGCCGCCATGGCAGCTTGCCAAGTCAGCTGCGTTAGTAACCTGTTGCTAACTTGGCATTGGACAAGGACGGCTTTAGGAGGGGCATAGCGAAGGGCTAATTCCCGTAGTCCAGAGCAGAGAGGAACAGAGTCTCTTTCTAGTGTGTGTGTGTGTGTGTGTGTGTGTGTGTGTGTGTGTGTGTGTGTATGTATATGTATATGTTACAGTGTTTTTGAGGTACCAGTAAGATTGGGACAGGAGCGCTTGTTTTAGTTCACCTTATGGGCAGTCCCCGGAAGGAACTTCTCATTGTTCCTCCATTGTTCCCATTAGTCAGACGCTGATGAATGCTAACCTGGTGAATGCTGACCTGCCGTTGCTGGTGAATGTTAACCTGGCGAATGCTACTATGCCTCAAGCTAACACTAGTCCTAACCCTAACCTTGGTAAAACTATGCCTAAACCCAACATGGTGAATGTTAACTTGTGAACGATACTATACCTAATCTTTACCTCAGTATAACTATGCCTAAACCTAACCCTGTAGGACGAATTAACACAATCAATGCCACCTTTAAAAATCGACGTACCCATTTCCCTGCCACCAAATCTTTATTTTTACAAATTTTTTTCCCAATTCTGTGTTGGTATGAGAATGTCAAACCATGCACCATATGAAAGATGAGAGTCTCTAGTTACACACTTTATCGGCCACCAGCAACAAAGAGTTAATGTTTTCCTCAGTGCCAGTGAGATTGCGCAACCACCGCTGCTTTGACTGTGATTGGCTGGGGGAGGTTGGGTCTTTTCCTGCAGCGAGGGGCCTTGTGTAACCGATCTAGTCACACGATTGGTCCAGCGTGGGTCACATGACAGTTCAACATGGCCGCAGCAGACAGAGTGATTTGGATATGTAAACATGCATATTTTGCCATGTTTTGGATTGAAACGTCTGTTTTTGAGAAAATGAAGGATTCTTTTTGGGTATATAATGGATTCTCTATGGCCGGGCTTCACTTCACATGCACGCCCAATCTGCATTGTAATCGAATCGCGGACTTTTACCGATTCACACGGGACCGGAGCGACATACTGTAAGTAATTAATGTAAAATCATTAATTATGATACAATTACAACTCGGGCAACTCGGGCGTGGCATGAATAGACCTCAGATATAGATCGGGCAACTCGGGGGGTGGCATTGACTGTGTTAAGGGCAGTCCCCCGAAGGAGGCACAGTAATTTCAAGACAATTAGTGCTGCGCAGTGCCATTCGCTTTTAAACACATACTTCAGTTGATTAATCTATTACACAGGAAATAAAGAATGGATTGCAATAAAATAAAATTTTCTATCATCAGTAACATGTGGGTGATAGTTATATTATGTATGAAATAGGGATCGTGGATCACCCTTCCACTTAGAGTAGGTGTGCATCACTCTTTTGCTTTGAGTAGGTGTTATAGATGGGCACTCTGATGTCACCCGAATTGGTCTGTCTTTGTACAAATAAATCATCCGCCCGAAATAATTATTTTTCGTGGACATATACTATATCCACCACCTACCCACAGCCAGTTCTAGACAACCGTATCGGTCGGATTAGCTGGTCTGGACAACTGGACAGTCCCACAGAACGTTGGCGATGCACGCAGTAATTTGAACTTGTTTGGTCAGATGGTTGTCATGAATTAGAGGCGCACACAAAACACATAGACGGACTGACAAAGATGTTCATTTGTATGACCCAAATCCGCCAGCCACATGGATATCTGCAGATACAACCACAATCTAAGCCTCTCTAGTAGGCGTGAATGCCCCTTTTGCTTTGAGTAGCTGTGCATCAAGCTTTCGCTTTGAGATTAGAATGGATTACAATGCCTTTATTGTCAGTGCACAATGAACAGTAGGATGGATACTGTCAATGATAACTACACAATGCACAACGAACGTGTCTGTTTGTGTGTGTGTGTGTGTGTGTGTGTGTGTGTGTGTCTGTACCTCCAGACAGGCCAAGTGAACATCTTTGATGATACAATGGCTCCCAGATAGAACCGACTGCTTCAGTAACAAACAGCTTAACTCCAGTGTAGCAAGACGAACCTTACCATCTACACACACACACACACACACACACACACACACACACACACACACACACACACACACACACACACACACACACACACACACACACACACACACACACACACACACACACACACACACACACACACACACACACACACACACACACACACACACACACAGCCTGAGTTTTACGCTGGAAGAACAAGTCGGTACTTTACATGGCAAAATAATTTGGATCTCAAAAATGCATGCGATTAATTGAAAATGTAAATGCCTTCATACAAAATGGAATCATGCTGTTACCACATGGTAACAGCAGTGGTAACAGCATGACTCTCATTTGGTCCACAGCCTGTTAAGTCAGTCATCTATGACAGGGGTCTTCAACGTTTTCAAGCCAAGGACCCCTTGGCTGAGAGAGACACGAAGACATATGTAATTGTATAAATGTGTGATACAGATTTTCATTGATTTCATAGATGGATTCATATTCTTGTTTCACAGCACTGTCGTTACTTACTAAACTTAGCCTTTCACTCTGTACTTGGTCTGCTCTTTTTTTTTTATACCTCTGCACCAAACCTATTTGCCAAAAATAGCAGATCTACAAGCTCTCAATGCCTTGCAACGTTCTCCTCAGAATAGGGATGCGAGGGTTCGAGTTGTTCATTTGAAAATAATTATCATATCACACAAAGATTTGGCGGACCTCCTGTAGTAACTCTGAGGACCCCCTAGCTGTCCCGAACCCCCTGTTGAAGACCCCTGGTCTATGACAAAGCTACAGTATGATGTCTGACTCCACATTTGGGCAAGCTTTCAGACCCCTATACGTCCTCCACTGTGTGTGTGTTTGTTACCTGGTAGTGCAGACTGGCTCATGATTCTGATGAGTCTTTCAACAAGGACCAGACTGTACGATGTTCTCTCCTGCTCAGGAACAGGAAGCTGGAGACGCTCCAGCAGCTCACTGTTTATACCTACAGCACACACACACACACACGCACGCACGCACGCACGGAAACACACGGAAACACACGGAAACAGAGAGACCGATACAGTCAAATATCATGAAGCTAAATATAAATGTTTTTCAACTACCTGTCCACAAGTGTTTTTCTAAATAGAAACACGTATCTAAAACTCTGATCTAATACAAACAAATAAATAAATACATTTTAAATTTTACCTTTGCTGTGGGAGACAGCATAGAGTAAGCAGAGGACAAATAGGGCATGGTAGTCCTCATTGCTGCAGTCCAACGCACTGTATACCATGTCTAAGAAAGGTCTATAGAGAGAGTGAGATGTGGGGGTTGGAGAGAGAGAGAGGGAGACAAGGGGGAGAGAGAGAGAGAGAGAGAGAAAAAAAATAAGGTATTACTTAGTTAATTTACTCTACGATTGTGTGTGGTTATATTTCAGAGTAGGCCTGTGTGTACATACCTGCTCCTCTGTGTGTGCGTGCGTGCAGCTGCGGCAGCGGTCTTCTCCTCATCTGTGATGTTCTGCTCGGTCAGCTCAGATACCTTACATTTCTCCATTACCACCATCTCTATCTCTGTGCGCGCAACCATACATATAAACACAAACACACACACACACGAGTAAAGAACGTCTTCTTTTCTTACAACACATGACACTGTATTTATATTCATATTCCACATGCACTCAAAAGAAATACACATGCACACCAGAAAGATGCACTTTTATCACCAGTGATTATGGGCTGATGAGAAACACGTCCTAGCTGTTGGTTGAAGAACTTCTATGTCCAAAACGTTCCTTTTCAGGACATTTTAAAAATAACCTACGGTAGGTTCCCATGGTCCTCATGTTTAGTCACAGTCACAGACTCTGTAATCCAAATGAAATGACTTGTGTAATTAGCTTCTTAAGCGCTGCAGTAGATTAGAGATTATCATGATTGATTATGTGTGACGTTATAGAGTAGATCATGTTTTCATTGATTATATTAATATCTAGACTTATGATACATCATTGATACTGCATAGCTTGTAATAGTCTAGAATGTCTCACTAGGACTGAGTAACTATTGTTTTGGTAAAGCCTATCTTGTAATGGTATAGCTCATCCCAGAGGCCTTGAAGCCACATGTATAACTTACTTGTCTGACCATTGCTCTTGGCAGAACTACTTTACCACTGCCCAGAGTGTTAAACTGTACTTCTGTCCATGATATCATGTTTACATAAACTTGACCACCTCCACCTAATATAATTGTCTTGTCTCCTCTGTTTCTCATTGATTATTGATTGATCTGAATTCCACCACAGAGCCATATAAGTCATTATCTAAAGGTTGACAGTTGGTGTGAAGGTGCGACTTGTATTCTTTAGATGTTGCTCAGTGGTTGCTGAAGTCCGCTCAGGGGGTTTGAGTGTTTGCTCACACCTAATATTTTTTAGAGGGAACATATTTATAAAATCCACTGACAGACTATTATGGGCACGTCATTGTAGTTCAATGGGAGAGATCAATATCTCCCACAGCAGATCGACAAGCTCACAACGCACACCATGCGAAGTGAGCAGTGCGGAGCAATTTCTCAGAACCAATTCCAATTGGCTATGATAGGGTAGGCAACCCGGCCTGGCGAAGACCTGTGCTCTGTGGGGGAATCTTCTAGTTTGTTTACTCAAATATGGCACTGTCCATCTGTCCATAACAGACATTTCCTAATCACAACTATAATGGACTGTGAACTATTATTCTGATTATAATATGATTATTATTAGTAATAGTAGTAGTATTTTTAAGTCGTTTCTGGTAGTAGTATTTTAAGTAGTTTCTGGTGACCTGCTAAAACATTTAATAATTACCCACTACACTGTATGTAACCACAAACACCATCGTCACTGTCGGGCAGAAACCTTGTATCTTCAAGTTTCACATTGGTACGCTTTTTTCGTAAAGTAAAGCCCAACTTCATCATACAAGACTGTCGCACAAAACTAGTGAAAATAGCAGATCTACAAGCACACATGTGCTTGTAGATGTGTGCTTGTAGATCGGCTATTTTCACTTATTTAAAATCATCTTTAAAATGATAAATACAAATGAACGGTTTTGGACATACATGGTTTCCACCCGAGAACAACGATATACATACTGTGTGCGCGCGCGCGCACACACGCGCACACACACACACACACACGTCACACACACACACACACACACACACACACACACACACACAGGTGAGAGAGACAGGTGGAAAGGTGAGGAGTACAGGATGGAAGGTGTGTGTCCATCACCGTGGAGACTGCGGTGGGCATGGTGATCCGTGGTAGCCATGGTGTGAGGGGGGGGGCCTCGTCTCAAAACTACCCTGAGAGCTTCTCCTGTTAGTTATAGTTACAATCTACAGGTTTTTATTCACCTTAAGATCTTCTCCAGTCAGTTAAGTCTACAGCAGTGGTTCCCAAACTTTTCAGGTCGAGACCCAAACTAGTGAAAATAGCAGATCTACAAGCGCACAATGCGACTTCTTAATTATAATAGATTTTGAGCCGTGCAAACCGCTCCTACATTTCACTTTGTGTGTATTAGTACAGAAGATCTCCATGTATGGATCACAGATATAAAAAACCTCCTCCACTGCTGCAGTTCATTGACGCGACTGGTAAAACAGGACTGGCGGAAGTGCGGAACTGTGGAAGGCACTCTGCCCAGCACTCTGCCCCCGCCAGTCCAGCGCCAGTCCTGCATCTGATTGGCCTACCGAGCGTCCCATTCTGTGACACCCAAGGAAGCGTCCTTCAGAATTCCGGAAGCTTGCTAATCCTCTTTTACCAACGCCCCAGAGCGGAGGAGGTGTCTACCTTTCTATGTCTATGGTATAGACAAAAGGTATTTAATCCAACACTATCTTCATCTGCTCAAAAAGTAGCACACCTTGTTTTGACCCAGAAACAGTTCAAAACGGATATGAAAAAATAAAAAATAAAAAAAAGAAAAACAGATCTGCATTGCCTCCCATGTTACATTTAGCAGGAAAACGCCCACTTCTCTGTTTCCTGGTCGTGCCTAGCGTCCGCAGTATAAACAATACCAACTAGTTATCTACTATCTCTGGAACGGTTTGCGGTTTGATGGATTGACGTGCAGACTTTTGTCATCGCCAGGCCATGGTGTGCGTGTAGATTGTGCACAATCTGCTGGATCTTACGTGAGATGGATATGCTGCGACTATACTTTTAAAAGGTAAGAAAAAAGAAAAAGCGTGGTAGGGAACTCCCAAGTGAAAGTTGAAAAACAATCTTGGTAGTAAATGAGTTAAGGTTGATTTATGCTTCTGTGTCAGTGATTCATAGTTCCATGCAGGTACCTGTTGACTGTTGTACCTGTTGACCGCCAAGCTATGAAGCAATGTTGTGTCATCATTCTTGAGAACCCAGGCGTAATTATGTGGCATAGTGGCGAAGAGATGGTTGGCTTTGCTTGATAAATTTAGTATTATTGACAAGAAGATTAAGATGCAAGAGGTAGAGACTCAGGAGGTGACCTGTGAGACCACTGAACATGGCATGAGACAGAGGAGCAGAAATGTACTGTGCTTGTTCGCCAAACAGGAACAGGAAGAGATTTGACGATTCAATCTATTGGTTGAGCCTGGGGACGTGAAAAAAAAATTGAAAATCGACTCGAAAATCGACTCATGCTCACCGCGACTCAAAAACGTATGAGTCGATTTTTTTTTTTCTTTTTTTTTTTAAAGTTTTTCCCCGAAAAATGTTTTAAACGCTTCAAAAACGTTATAAGCGTTAATGTTTTCCAAATGTGAGCGGACCGGTGTGTGTGTCTCTGTGTCGGGGACGAATGAACGTCTGTGTTGTGCATGCATGCATCGCAGATTCGCATGCATACGGCGCTAGTCAGGTCCGCGGACTACAGGTTGAGAAACACTGCTGGTCTGTTCGTGTGCACGCGTCATAGCAGTGCGCGCTCACCGCGCTGACTGGATGTGTTTTGTTTACGTGCCTGTGTGCATGCATGCTTGACACGAAAGCTCGCTTGTTAATGGCAGCGTCGCCTCGTGTGCAGTGATTTTGTCAAGATTGACAATAAAACAACACAAAATACATCGTCGTTAATGCGACACCCGTGGATGCGGTCGGGGAGGGAGAGATCGAGGCAGACCAAAGCTCCTCCACATTGATACACTTGCCTGGGGTGCCAGTCAGCCAGAGCGCTACCACTCCGTTCCATGGACTTTAAATTGTCACTCCGCTTCTAGTCTCTAGAGAACAGACTCTGTGCTAACGCAAGGAAGAGCAATTATAAGTATTATTAGGGCTTTGATGCCAGTTCTGATGGGTGCAGCTGCATAAGTTGTGTTGCTTAAAGTAATGCCCCGTTGTGTTGTTGTGCTCTCCTGAGTCTCCTCTCAGCTGCTGCTTAGCGAAAACAAAAAAAAAAGTGAAAAAAGTCCATCGACGCGTCGTTTTTCGGCCGCGACGCGTCGATTCGTAAATAATGTGTCGATTAACATCCCTAGTTGAGCCTGTTGTTCATCTCTCACATGTCCAATCACACTGCTCCTATCGATCTCACCCAGGAAGAGAGATTAGCGAAGCAGACAAAGCAGACCAATCAGAGTTCTTTCTGTGTTTGCCTAATCTATGTAAGGGTGTATGGGAAGGTGTTTACCTTCGCATACACCCTGAGGCCAAGGCAATGTCAATGCTATGGAGAATGCACACCATTTATAATGTGTCTGTGCACTCATGAGTTAATGGCCGAATTCCTATAGAAAATGACCACGGCCAGTCATTAACAGTGAAGCTGTTTCTCTTGTCAGTTTGGAGAGGAGGCAGCCTGCCCCCGTGGTGGCTGCTGGGTAGGCAGAGTGAATCATGGGAGACAGGGGAGTCTTTGATCGATGCCGGTGGGCAAACAAAACATTAAACCAAACACACACTCATATATACACACACGCTGTCCTGTACTCCTCACTCACCTTCCGCTGCATCCCCATTCGCTCTGCTCCCCTTAGAACTCACACCACCTCCTCCTCCTCCTCCTGCCTCTGTACCTTTTCCCTTCTCCCTCTCTCCTCCTCCTCCACCTCCTCTGACGTCATCCTCCCATCCCTCTTCTCCTCCTCCTCCTGCTCCTGCTCCCCCGGTCCTCTCCTCTTCCTCATCCTCGCCCAGGTTCTTGTAGTTGGGCCGTTTCTGGGTCCTCTTGCGCCCCCGATGGCTGGACAGCTCCAGGGAGCGTTCCAGGGACTCGGAGGGCTTGGTGAAACGTCGCACGGCTCCCCCACTGGCCTGGAGGAGAGGAGAGAATGGAGGGAGGGAGCGGGAGAGAGAAGGGGGGGTTAATATAAAAACTTTACTGTATGTCTTTTCCATTGAGACTTCTTAACACGTTATTTGCCATTGGCAATTTAGGATATTAGCAGATGCTCTTAATCTAGCGCGACTTACAATAAGCATGGTAATATATTAATACATCAACATCAATAGGTGAATTTATACCGTTTTTTTAAACCGGAAAAAGCTCACAAAACAGTGTCGATGCGATGCACTGCAAGCTTGTAGATCGGCTATTTTTTATGTGCGACCCGTTGTACGCCAAATCAAGGTTTATTTGTTGAAGCATCTGCAACAGAAGGTTTGAGAGGCTTCAATGTGTTTAGTTTTGCTGTTTGGTTGGTTTTTGACACTTCCCGTAAGGATATTTATTGTTCCACTTCCACTATATGGAATATGCAGATAAACTGTGAAGAAAAAAGAAAAAGTAATACAGTAAGTAACATTATGTAATATACAGTATATTGTTGATACCAAGTAATACATAATATATTATTACTTTTTCAAATGTGTAATAAGTAATGCTAACATATTACTCTTCCTGGGTAATATGCCCAACCCTGCTTTCAATATCAATAACAGATAAGTGATGATGGGAATGATAAGAATATAATGAAATGGAACAGAATGGAGAGATTGCAACAGGGTGGGAGCCTGGGAGGAGGAGAAAAGGGGAGATGGAGAGAGAGCCAAGGTGAGTGAGAGAAAGGATGAGTAGAGACACTGGTGTTTGCATAATATCATTTTAAATCTAATACTTTCACAACCCTGTTCTCAAGAAACCATTACTGCACCTTCACTGCGTTTAAGACTGGAAAGCAACGTGTGTGTGTGTGTGTGTGCTTACCTGCACACCTGTTGGGTCCTTACTCTAACACATGCATGTGCATGCTTGTACGCTAAGGCTGGCCTTACATAAGCAGATCATCGGGCGCGATGGAATCGAGTAGCATTAAACACTACAGGACAATCGTTTAAGATTCTCTGACCAGATAATCTAAACACGCTCACACTAGCCGTTTTGAAAAGTCGGGGGCACCGCATACTACAGGATTCTATCCAGATTGAGTCGGGCCTGAAAAAAGCAATAATACATAATATAGACTAACTAGACCTCACCCGTTCGAGGATATGTGCACCAAAATATGTGCAGAGTGTGGGTTAAGGGGAAAGTAACTGTAACTGGTGCGTGCGTGAGAATATGTGGGAGCATCATAATGTAAGGAGCAGCCCAAGGAGGAGTGTATATTTATGATGGATACAAATAATTTAGGAGCAAAATTAGCTGAATAGAAGTATGGGGATGTATGCGCTTGCTCCACATAGTTTTCCATACCCGTTGGAAGATGAGACAGTTGCAACACATCAAAAGCACCCGGTGCATACGTGACCCGCGCATGCATGCAACCCACGTACCCACGTGTGCGACCCACGTAACGGTGGACACAGACAGGTTTACAGAAGAGAGAAATGTGTACACACACACACGGTAACGAACCTGCCATGTAAAGTCACTTCTCCTCCCCATGCACATTCCTGTGTGTGTGTGTGTGTGTGTGTGTGTGTGTGTGTGTGTGTGTGTGTGTGTGTGTGTGTGTGTGTGTGTGTGTGTGTGTGTGTGTGCGCGTGCATGCGTGCGTGCGTGTGTGAGTGTGTGAGAGAGAGAGAGAAAGAAAGAAAGAAAGAAAGAAAGAAAGAAAGAGAGAGAGAGAGAGCTCATGCACATTCCTAAGTTTTGGTGTGTGTGGGGCTACAGATCCCATGGCCTGGAGGAACAGACCGTAACCCTGACAACAGGCTGTAGAGTCCACAGAAGTGGTGAAGAAAACGCTAATAAACAGCTTGAATTTGGGAAAAATGAAAATCGGGCTCCGTCACCATGTGTATAATGCTAATGGTCAATGCCCATGTGAAAGTTTGGATCAGTCGCTGAAGCGAGTGAATAGATAATGCATTGTGTGACCTACTGACTGACCTACTGACTTCTCTAATTATATGATAGATGAATACAAAATGTCACGGGGCTGTTCTGAGAGCTTCGCCTTGCAACACACACACACACACACACACACACACACACACACACACGCGCACGCACACACAAACACATTAATGTTATCCACTCAACATACCATCGCCTCGTGCAATGGAGAAAACAAACGCTTCAATATGGAATTTGTGTCCCATTTTGATGATAATATGAGTTCACTTTGACACGTTTCATGTCCATCCATGGATCTGTTCAACTCTCTGACTTTTACCCTCTCTACACTGCTAAACTAGTAGTAGTCAATGCGCTGCGGCTGCTCTGCTGCTGCTGTGTCTTGCTTTTGGTAGCGTTTCTGCTGTTTCTGGTTGATATAAAACAAACCCGCTCCCGTCCACACCCGTTGACTTTATACAACCTGAAAGGGGGGAGGGGGAGGGATCAGATTGGATCGGAAATGTATGCCAGATAATCAGGCCCGTTTCAGACACAGGCAGCCCGATTGTCGGGAGGGTAATTGAATGCCCCGATTGTCGGGTAACGTGCGGTCAGCTTAAGTGACACACACGCGCACACGCACACACACACACACACACACACACACACACACACACACACACACACACACACACACACACACACACACACATACTGTAAATAAAGGCTCTACCACATTGGTCAAAGCCCATTATCACAAAGCCACTTCCTTTTTATACGTTTTCAGAATATGACAGTGACCACAGTGCTGTGGGACACACACACACACACACACACACACACACACACACACACCAACAACAGGAACCAGCTGGTACAAGATAAGACATTCTGAGAATCTAAACGTTTATAGACTTACGGTAAAAAGTAAGCTCTGGTGCCTAGATATCAATTGTGGCTCATATCATATATGGGAAATGTCTACTTAATCAGACATGTCATGTACACATAATGGGGTTGCTAGCTGAAGCTGTATGATGTCCCTCCACATTGTGGTTTAAATAATCGATTCAGCCTATTGTCTAACAGTAAAATTGCTAAAGCTCAACCCCTGACATTATTTATAGACGGTAGTACAAAGATAAAACTTTCATCCATTATTAGCCAGTTTAAGCAACGCAACGTCAACGGCAGATGACAACGGCAACCGGAAATGATCCGCGCTCGATAAATAAACCTGCCGTCGCCCCAGCCGTCTCTACTACGGCAGAAGGTCCCTTCCCACGTAGCGCCTACTCCGTCTGCTGCGTGTACGCGTCGCCATGGGAACCAAAGCGTTCAGTGAAAGGGGTGGGAACCCGTTGCCGCCGAGGCTTTGCTTAACCATTTTGATCGCTACAGCGATTACGTCATAGCAGCCGTAGTCCGCCTGGCGTTGCCGTCCTGAAAATCATCGAGCTTAAACTCGCTATTGTTTCACGAGAGAACCTCTCACCTGTTATTTGTTCAAGGGTTTTCTGTAGAAGCCAGTCTGTGTAGAAAGAATGAGTGAATCACATAATGTGTAGCTCTACCCTAAGAGCAGTGACTGGCATGCAGGATTCAATGCCAAACCACCAGGCACTCTGACAGGAACTACGCTATGTAATAAGGTACGGTAGTTGAGGTTCATATACTTTGTAGTGGGTAAAGATGGCCATACCAAAATATCAGGTTCAACTTCTGGAAGGGCCAGTGTGTCTATTGACAGCCCAAGTGCCTGTATGGGTACTACCCAAGACCAACACATGTGTGTGTTGATGTTTAGTCACTCGAGTGAGAAAACACCATCTGGATTATCTGGATAACCCTGTCATTTAAATGTCAGATACAGTGCGTTAGGTTGGAGTGGGAGGTTTGAGTAGCAGGTAGAGAGAGTGAGATGCTGTATTAGTATACAAGTTCCAACAAATTGCAAGTCAGAAGTGTTTGAGATACTGGATTAAAACTATGGTGTTTTTCACATTTGTATCTCTTGATGGTGGTTCCAAGTACATCAAGAACAAGTTCTGTACAACTCCTCCCCCTGCAAACAGAAGAGAATTTTCCCCAAATACAGTGATGTACTAGTTGATAGAAGGAATGGTGGGATAGGGGGCCGCAGAAGAAAGAGTGGGGGAAGTATACGTATCACATTGAGTATAAATTAGGCTTTGATCTGCATGGAAATTACACACACACACACACACACACACACACACACTCACTCACTCACACTCACACTCACACTCACACTCACACACACACACACACACACACACACACACACACACACACACACATTACATAATAATTTGTCACATATCACAAGAAGGGGAAGAGGATAGGATGTCATCAAATGAAACTGCCCTATTTCATTGTATGTCTTACCCTAAGACAAACCACACACACACACACACACACACACACCTGGTGTACAGTGTCAGAAGCCGTAGGCCTGACCTCCTTATTCTAAGTGTTGTCAAGAAAAGCCTCTGCAATTCGTCAGCACCACCTCCTTCTGTAAGGAGCAGTGAATTATGGGAAGAAGCATGTCAAATGAAAAAAACTACTTCCTTGTTTGTGGTGTGAATGTTGGATTCATACTGAATCCTTACTGGGCGTTGCCAGAACTTGCCACATACTGTACACTTTGTAAAAACACTTAATGTAAGCATTTTATACTTCGTTGTACGATGGTGTCACATGAAAAACATAGACAATCTACAAGCTCACAATCCCTTGTGATGCCAACATGCTCACTTTAGGGATGCCAGGTTGAATAAAATAAAATGATCCACACACTGTCTTCACTTGCACAATAAGGACAACTTTTATTGAGGCAGGCAACGTTTCGGATGCCTGAGGAGGGTCCATGACCGAAACGCTGGCTTAATAAAAGAGTGAAGACGGCGTGCAGGTAATTTCATTTTATTCTATTAGTCTGATCCCTACCTACGCACCCTGAAGATCAGGGTTTTTAGGGTTAAAATCTCGTTGTGGCGCCCTCCTTTTCACATCCATCCCTCCCTCACTCTCTTCTCCTCTGTCTCACTGCCCCCCCCCCTCTCTCTCTCCCTCTACATGTCTTTTACGAGAAATGAGTGGTAAAGCCAAAACCGCAACTGAAAAGTCACATGTTTGACTTTGGGTGCCGTTGAAATGGTCCCTGCCTGTGCTAATGCCATAACATTAGCTAAATACATAAAATGTGAGTGTAAATAACAGCAAAAGAAAAGGTGAATATGTCAACATATTAAAGGGCAGCCCCACTGCCCTTTAATAAGTAGTTTTGCTTTTTTTTTTTAAATATATATTATTTTGTGGATTCAGAGAAAATGTTGATAATGTGATGCTTTCAGAATACCAGAACATAATAACAGACCATACATTTTCTCTTATTAAATCAGAAAATGTTATCATGATTAGGCTACTAGATTAGAACATTTCCCCAAATCAAACATTTATAGAGATACATTCAAGATTTTTGACATCGAGTCTCACCCTACTTGAAAAGTCCTGATATACAGACACAGTATGAAACCTCGGGTACATGTTTGCCACACACCGCTGCTGGGTATCAACCTTGTTTACCCTATGGAATGAACCACAAACTAGTTTCTCTGTGTGTGTGTGTGTGTGTGTGTGTGTGTGTGTGTGTGTGTGTGTGTGTGTGTGTGTGTGTGTGTGTGTGTGTGTGTGTGTGTGTGTGTGTGTGTGTTGCACCTGTTCGCAGACTGTTCTGGTAAACCACTCATGCTCAGCCAGTGCTGAGAAATAAATGGAGGTCAGAGTGGAAGACACTAAATCAAATATAGATACTGTATTTGCGGCGTCAAAACGGTGCATTTGCAAGCAAAATGATCGACTGAGGTAAGCAGTACAGGAACCCGGCACAGCTGCATGTCAGACAAAATACCAACACATACAATCTAGTGCATGCATGTGTATGTAGAAAGTGGCAAAAACTCTGCAAAGCAGCACCACACACACACACACACACACACACACACACACACACACACACACACACACACACACACACACACACACACACACACACACACACACACACACACACACACACACACACACACACACATTACAGGAAAGGGATCTGGGTTAGAGCCACCTCTGACAGTGTTCCACCATGTGACCTCAACTTCCTGCCACATCACAGATTAACAGGAAAAGCCTTCGGACGGCTACGGAGCCAACATCATATTTGTTTCTACAGACAAAATCAGAAAACACTGCACATAGTCAAATAATAAATAAAACAATATGTATAAACTGAATTATTTCAATTTGCAGGGAGATGCCGGGACACTTCCTCAACTTCCTTAATTGAACAATAACTAGTCTTACGTTACCAGACGACTATTCCACAATCTCCTAAAGCTATGACTGGAAGCATTTGAAAACTGTGGGAGGCAACAGTGTGGCCACGCAAGACTAAATAATAATAAGTGCTAAAGTAGTTGCTACGGTGTGCCTTTGAGCGAGACACTTCACCGTAATCACTCTGGTGCTCACTATGGCTGAGTAGGGATGGGACGATATGAAAATGTCATACCACGATTATTGTGACGCAATTTACGATATTATCACGATAATCAAAATCCATTATCCTTGCAAAAAAATTGCAGATCTACAAGCTCACATTGAGCTTGTACATCACGATAAATTAAATCTCCACGATTATCGTGAGTGTTTTTTATCACAATATACCATAATATCGCTTATCGTCCCATCCCTGTGGCTGACAGCAGAAAATTATGTTTGTGTTTAACTTATGAGGGTGAAGGGTGCTGCTGCAAAAGGCATGCAATGCCCCCACAGCTCCAGGCAAAAATATAATAATAATAAAATAAAATGTAAAAGAGAGCACATTTTTCAGCACGTTTATGGCACTTTAGATTGCATTTAAAAAGAAAACAAAAAAAGGTCCTGTGTGTGCATGTGTACATGCGTGTCTAATTTGCGTGTTTTAAGCGTGTGAGCCTGTCTGCCAGTTGGCATGATCAGCGTACAGGAGGACTGCAGCGATAATGGCAGCGGTACAAACAGACCGCTGCTCTACGCACGCAGAGAGAGAAAATAAATACATATATATCACACTACAAACCACATTCACTGAAGAGCCAGGCCGATTCTGTCACAACAGTCACATGTCAGCCACAAACACACGCACAGAATGGAGAAAAACCACAAGGGTTCTCAGAAACGATTAACTATTTCAGTACGTTACACCCACCTGGGTAGAAAAAAAAGAAGAAAAAAAAAAAAACAGATGATCAGAGGGGGAGAGAGCGAGACAGAGAGAGAGATGGGTGTGGGGGGGGGGGGGGGGGGGGGGGGGAGTCAGGGGGGTAGAACCATGGGTAATACAGACCACAGAAGTCAATGAAGAGAAACAGAAGAACAACACCGCAGATCAAAGAGCAGACAGCAGACTGACAGAATGGAGGGAGGGAGAGTGATGAATATAAAGTAGAGAGAAGAGCACGTGTCATTTACATATTGCTACACTGATGTGGTCTGGTCGCACAAGAAGAAAAACACTCAAAGACACTTCGCCACAAAGCAGGAGGAGCCGGGGATCGAACCTAGGGGCGGGCGATATGGTGATAATTATCGCTGAGACGATACAATGTCTCCACGATATGCCTTTTCAGAGGTATCGTTTGAGGGAGCCTTGTAAACAATCCTGTTTAATCGTTAATACAGAGATTCATTGCAGAATTCAATTTAAACCTGCATTTTGGTCTAAATCAGTAGTTCTCAAACTTAAAAATGTCAAGGTCTCCACTTAACTCTGACAGTATACAAATGAAACCAAATGGAGCCGTAACGGCCTAACGGGTCCATTTGGTTTCATGTGTATACTGTCAGAGTTACATACTTGTAAAGTTCAATTTAGACCTCCCAAAAGGAACCCAGAGAGTCTAGTTTTTGTCAAGTAACTTGAAAAATAACCATAAAAACCAACGTGAAAAAGAATCGTGATGGGGGCCCACTGGCCTACTGGTCCAGGCGCATACCACTGGATGCCTGGTGGCGTCGCTGGTTCGATTCCCGATCCAGACGACCTTTGCCGCGTGTCGCTCCCCATCTCTCCCCCCATTTCCTGTCAGTCTACTGTCCTATCAATAAAGGCATAAAAGTCGAAAAACAAATCTTAAAAAAAGAAAAAAAAAGAAAAAAGAAAAAAAGAATCGTGATAAAATTATGTATCGTGATACAGCTTGGGAAAATATTGTGAAATTGTATTTTTCCATATCGCCCACCGAACCGCGACCCTTTGGATTCCTAGACAGCCACACTACAGTACCCCCCGAGCCCCAGCTCTTGTGTGTCTCACCATGTTCTTGAACCCTGTGTGTGTGAGTGTGTTTGTGTGTATCTCACCGTGTTCTTGTGTGTCTGTGAGTCCGTCGGTGGTGTGAAGACAGACAGGTCTCCATTGAGGATGACATCAGCTAAAGAGTTGACCAGCGGGTGGTGGTGAAGGATCAGAAAGACCTGAAAACACACAAACAATATAATACAGAAAGATATATATTTCAGTTAATTGTGTCTTTCTGTGTGTGTGTGTGTGCGTGCGTGCGTGCGTGCGTGCGTGCGTGCGTGCGTGCAAAGTGCTGCAGGTAGGTTGCAGGTCCATTTCCTTTCACTGGTAAAATCTGGTACTATGGATATGAAGGGTTAGCCACATAACCAAAGTGACTCAATATCTGCCTTGCAATGGAGGCCAATTATTTACCAGAAGGAGATATTTGGTGAGGTTAGTGCAGGTGCTTTAAGAGAGCACTGGGCGAAAAGAGCAAGAATCCCAAAATATCGAATTTTGATTCTTTCTGGAATACGGACATTTCCGTCACATATCCTGACTTTTTTTGATATGCACCATATCTGGTCAAATATGAACCAAATATACATCATGAAGACAATATGGTGTACTAGGATACAAGCAAATATTTTATTTTTGTCATATATATGTTCCGTAAATGACCTTAGGTCATATCTGTAAATATCTGATCACAATATTCTTTCTAGAATACTTGATGTGTCAAATATTGATTCATATATGACCTAAAGGCATATCTTTACAGTGGATCTGCTAGAGAATACTGACCATTTATGAGGCATATTTAAGGTTTTGTTGACATCAACCATATCTTATCAAATATGGACAAAGTATACATCTCCTTGTCATATTTTGACAAGAATAATGACAATATCTGTAGCACATATATCATCAACGATTTTCATATCAAATATGCTTACCACAGATTTTGCCATTTGGCATGTTTTGGGTGAGATATTTAACTGATATTGATTGGTCATGAAGAACGTTTCTGATGCATATATGAGTTCCATAAAAATGCCATATCTGGTCAAATATGAACCAAATATATATCATGGAGACAAATGTTGTACTAAGATACAGGCGTAATTTTAATTTTGTCAAGTATATGTCCTGTAAATTACCTCAGGTCATATCTAGAAATATCTGATCATAATATTTTTTCTAGAATACTTGATGTGTCAAATAGTGAGTTCATATATGACCTAAAGTCATATCTTTACAGTGGATCTGCTAGAGAATACTGACCATTTCTGAGGCATATTTAAGTATTTGTTGACATCAACCATATCTCATCAAATATGGATGAAGTATACATCTCCTTGCCATATACAAAGTATGAATATACGCAATGCAGTGTATATGAATATACTGACAGCATATTTTGATAAGAATAATGGCAATATATCATCAACGATTTTCATATCAAATATACTTACTACAGATTTAGCCATTTGGCATGTTTTGGGTGAGATATTTAACTGATATTGATAGGTCATGAAACAGAACATTTCTAATGCATATCCTGACTTTCATGGAAATGCTAGATCTGGTCAAATATGAACCCAATATATATCATGGAGACAAATGTTGTACTAGGATACAGGCGTAATTTTAATTTTGTCAAGTATATGTTCCATAAATTACCTCAGGTCATATCTGGAAATATCTGATCATAATATTTTTTCTAGAATACTTGATGTATCAAATACTGAGTTCATATATGACCTAAAGTCATATCTTTACAGTGGATCTGCTAGAGAATAATGACCATTTCTGGGGCATGTTTAAGGTTTTGTTGACATCAACCATATCTTATCAAATATGGACAGAGTATACATTTCCTTGCCATATACAAAGTATGAATATACGTAATGCAGTATATATGAATATACTGACACCCTATTTTGATTAAAATAATGAGAATATCTGTAGCATATATCATCAACGATTTACACATCAAATATACGTACTACAGATTTTACCATTATGCCTGTTTTGGACAAGATATTTAACTGATATTGATAGGTCATGAAACAGTACATTTTTATGCATATTCTGAGTTCCATGGAAATGCTAGATCTGGTCAAATATGAACCCAATATACATCATAAAGACGATATGTTGTACTAGGATACAAGCAACATTTTATTTTTGTCATGTATATGTTCTGTAAATGGCTTTAGGTCATATCTGGAAATATCTGATCACAATATTTTGTTAGAATACTTCATATGTCAGATAGTGAGTTTATATATGACCTCAAGTCATATCTTTGCAGTGGATCTGCTAGAGAATATTGACCATTTCTGAGGCATATTCAATGGACGAAAAGATCTAGAATCCCCAAATATCAGATTTTGGATTCCCTATAGATACGGACATTTCTGATGCATATCCTGAGTTGTGTTGATATGCAACATATCTGGTCAAACATGAACCCAATATACATCATGAAAACAATATATCATACTAGGATACAAGCAAAATTTAAAATGTGTCATGTACGTGGTCCGTAAATTACCTTTGGGCTAAAATATCCAGAATCCCCAAATATCTGATTTTGGATTCTCTCTGGAATACCAACATTTCTGATAAATATCCTGAGTTTTGTTGATATGCACCATATATTGCCAAATGTGAACCCAATATACATCATGAATGTTCATGAATACAAGCAGCTGTTTAATTTTTTCATGTATGTGTTCCGTAAATGACCTTTGGTCATATCTGAAAATATCTGATCACATTATTTTGTCTAGAATACCTTTAAGTCTCTGGTAAATCTTGATGTATCAGACTGACTTCATATATCACTTAAAGTCATATATTTACAGCATAACCACTTCCGAATACAGACCATTTCTAATGCATATTTAAGGTTTTGTTGACATCAACCATATCTTATCAAATATGGATGAAGTATTCATCTCCTTGTCATTTACAACATATAAATATGACCTATTGCAGTATATAGGAATATACTGACACCTATTTTGGGTAGAATAATGATAATATCTGTAGCATATATCATCAAATATTCTCATATGAAATATACTAACTACATATTTTGCCATTGGGCCTGTTTTGGGTGAGATTTTTAACTGATATTGATAGGTCACGAAACAGAACATTTCTGATATATATCCTACATTTCATTGATATGTCATATCTGGTCAAATATGAACCTAATATACATCATGAGGACATATTTTATAGAAGGATACAGTTACATCTTTCTTCTGTCATGTGTATGTTCCAAATATCACCTTATGTCCTATCTGGACATATCTGAGCTCAACAACTTTTCTAGAATACGCATCAAATCTATGGTATGTATATGAATGTGTCACAAATACAGCCTATATTACATTCATATATCACTTAAAGTCATATATTTACTCTGGAATTGACACTAGAATTACTACCAATTCCGATATTCAATATTCACTTGGCCCATCCCATATCTAATCAAATATGGAATATGGAAGTATTCATCTCCTTCTCATATAAGAAGTATGAATATGAGGTATTGGAGTATTGCTACTACAGATTTTGCCATTGGGCCTGTTTTGGGTGAGGCATTTAAATGATATTAATAGGTCATGGAAATTCACAGAATTGGGTGATTTATACTGGGCAAAACAGACCAGTGTCATTGGTGTTTCATATTTGGTCAAATATGAACCCAATATACATCATGAGGATATTATATACGGAAACCAGTTACATCTTATCTTTGTTGTGTGTGTTCTAAATATCACTTTATATCTTATTTTTGTCATGTGTATTTCAAATATGACCGTATGTCCTATCTGGACATTCTGACGAGCACTATCCTTTTCTAGAATACAGATCAAATCTATGGCATATCTGAAGGTGTCCCATTTTCGATGGTTCGATTTTCTTGGCATAACCCATATCTAATCAAATATGGATGAAGTATGAATATGGCTTAATGCAGTATACTGTCTGGAATGTTGATAACCTATTTTGAGAAGATGACAATAGGGCCTATACTGTATGTAGCATATGATCACCTTTTGCCATATATTGGGCCTGTTTAGGGTGAGAGTTTTGGGTGACAGTCCAAACTGATATTTCATGAAAAGTGACTGAATCTGGTCATTTTTACTGGGTGAATTCCTCAACGTTTCTATGGAATACGGACCATTTCTTATTCTTAGTTTTCTATTACCTTGGAACCTTGGAAGACAGTGACATATGTCATTTTTCACTGTATTAGCGTTTTGTGAAGTTTGGAAGTTATTAGCAAATGCGGCCACAGGTTCTGTTATCAAGGTTATGTCCCCCAGGTTATGGGATCAGCTCTGTTGTCACAGATACAGTCCCATGCAGTGGATGGAATTATAGCTACAGGATGCAGTACACACACTCGACCCTGTCACACAGACAAGAAACAGACAAGAAAGCAGTAGCGACAGCTACTAAAAGGTCTTATAAAGGACTTGTGGAGCTGTGTCCACACAAGACCGCATTTATGAGCATAGCTTTGGATAGCATGTCCATAGAACAATGTTTATTCACAGGAGCAATGTTAAACCTTGTTATTTGCACATTGTTGTTTGCACATACCGGTATAACCTAGCAGCCCAAAACAATGTAAGTGTAGTGGGTTGACCTTTCCTGTAGGCAATCCTTAATTATGTGATGCTCCCTAATCACCCCTAATCAAGACAGGTGAGACACAGATGACTGCTAGTTTAATAAAAATGAAACACACCAGGCCATCATAGTAGATGGCTGGCTTGGGTTTATCTGGTGGTATGTTAGGTCACAGGGGGAGCGTGTCGCTGTTACTACATGTCATCTTTTCGACACCCGACTCTAACCCTCACCCTAACGCTAACCTCCGTGGAGTGAGTCGCTAACCCTTCGGTCGAAATGATGGTCGTTCGAAAGAGCGTGATTTCCCCGGTCACAAGTTCATGTCCATATTGGCATTCCCAGATATGGGCTTAATATTGATCACTCAGGGATCGACCACACTGGTTATCGTGAGACTGACACAATATTTATGACAACAGGGATCTTGGCAATATATGGAGATTGATATAAGGCATAACTGACACACGCACAGACGGACAGACAGACAGACAGACAGACAGACATGATCTGCAGGTGTTCATGCTAAATAGATTTTAAACTTTGTCTAGTACAAGCAATTGATAAACTATTATATATTTCCCAAACTGACTTCTCTGCTCCTCTCTTTCATTCTGAACTGTGAATTTATAGAGCAAAATCATGCACTATTCATGGTTGTGGTAACGACTTACTCAACATCAGGTAAATGACACACAGCCATGATCAAATGATCAGCCTCCACTCCTGAAGTTTAACTAATCATATACTGTGCACACAGTGAGTGCATAACCCAAAGAGTGCTCATATGTATCAGTATTGTATAATACCGATTACATCTATGGCATATCTTTGTGTGTCACAATTACAGTCTATCTTGGGTTCATATTATGTAAAATATCTAACTGATGCAAGTTACAAAAGAAATGGGTCGAGCTCAAGAGCTTTAAGTGGATACAGACTGTCTCACAGGTCAAAATGGGATTGGGCCTATAGATTCCAAAGACCTTACCAGAGAAGCTAAGCATAATCAGTCTGTTTTTATACCTTTAATAAACAAATTGAGTCAGCTTGTAAATGTCCTTATTTCTGTATGCATTGCAAAGGATTATGCTTTGCTGGGGATAAAAACAGAACATGTCTGGGTAAAGACCACATAAAGTATGCAGTTTAAGGGACAGTAAGGTGTCATTACAGTTAGGGACATCTGAATGTTTATGAAATTAAATTAATTAGGATCATAGCATTCATTGGACTATCAGCGTCTCTCTTGAATGTAATGGTAGTTACAGGTAAGCATGAGCATTACGTTAATCTTGGAAGTGAACAAGACGAGTATAACTGGGGAGTTTATTGGCATTGACATAGTGAACAAGGTATCTAGCAAGAATGTCAAAGTTCCTTGATAAGCAACCCCTGAGGACACTAGCCACTTCATTGGTCCAGCATACCATTACATTGGCTCAACAAAAAAAATAAAGATAGGCCGCAACAATGCCGATTATAAACGAATGTGGGTTGTCCTTAAAGTCCAAGACCATTTAAATTTCAATGTTTTGAATCCTAAATAAGAGCTAGTCTATCTAATCTGAAATGACAGGAACTTAGAGGACAAGTAGGCCTATATTTCTTCAGTGAGGGTATAACAAAATGCATTGTGGCCTGAACTCGGGCGATAAAGAGAGAAAGACAAACAGACAGACAGACAGACAGACAGACAGACAGACAGACAGACAGACAGACAGACAGACAGACAGACAGGCACACAATGATGCTTATCTAACAGTACACAGCAGCACTGCTTTGATAATGACCTCTGAATCTTGAACCCTAGAGTCCATGATTAAAGGCATATCATTCAGCCACAGAAGGGCTTACAGTACATAGGCTAGAAATGGCTAACTGTTAATGGAAAGGTCTTGACCTCAGCTGTCATAGGTCATTGTTGAACATCTATGGGACACCATCAAATGGGGTATACCCATTTAAAGATAAAAAAATAAATACAAAATAAAACTCACACAAAAACAACATATCCCATCATATCTCCTGGCACAGGGATCATCAATGTCTGTACATTGACACGTGGCGAGACTTGTCTTTGTCCATGGTAGATTTTAGATTTTACTTAACAATGTTGAAATTTTGATCATGAGACTAAATTTCTGTCCAAGTCTCCAGGGTTTCTTCAGGATATGTATGACACTATAGTCCACTAGTACAGTGGTTCTCAATTTATTTGTATTATTATTATTATTGTTAAGGACCCATAACTCTGAGAGTGTTTATGGGTCCATTTGGTTCCATACACTCTCAGAGTTACATACCTGTAATGTTCGATTTGGACCACATTCAAGGAACTTTGAGGTCCCTCTCAACCCGCTTTGAGAACCACTGTGCTAGTATACATTTGAGACTGGCACTTTGTGTGCTTCTGGTAACATTATTGTTCACTCCATGGCAAAAATATCGTTCAGACAAAAATGTCCACCCCAAGCCAGCATGACGATGAACCCTGCCTGGGGTATATCCACAGTTTAATACTGCATACTATTAACTATGAGGTTTATCAATGTAAAACATTATAGATTTGACATAGAACTTGTTACAAAGTGTACAACTCAGCCCAACATACATGTACACAACCCATTGTGGACGGGAACCCCTGTTTTATCCCTCAGGTGGGGAAAACATTTTTGTGTTGTTTTTCTGAAAACTTAGGTCAGGCTTTAGAAGGTATCGACCTTAGGTCTTAATGGGTTAAAAAAAAACAGTAAAGATATATGGAATGGCAACCTGATATTAACTGCATTATTTCTCGAAGTGGGGTCCTTGAGGGAGTTCCAGGGAGTCCCCGGCTAAAGGAATGAAATGGACCCTTATGGGTAACTCATAGAGTGTACAAATGGAACCAAAATGGACCCATTAACATTGATTTTACAATAAATTGGGGTCTCAGATAGAATGCCATAAAATGGGGGTCCGTACTTAGACCAATGCATGTCAAACTGGGGTTCTTGCAATTAAAATAGTTGAGAATCACTGCTAGACTCAAAATCTTCTCTAATGGAAATGTTTCTTCTTCCACTACCATACTGTATTCCTCAATGCTTCAGAAGCTTAATATAAAACTATCCTGCTTGAAATGAGTATAATACAATAAAAACATCATCATACAACAGACACAACATACAAGGTTATACAAGCAAATTATCATCTGTAATTAAATCTGATTAAAACACATTTTAATGCCTATCTTTTGGGATATTATAGTTTGGAGGAAACATATGAAATATGAAGGGAGGAACAGAGTATATGTGTGTTTATGGAAAACAGTTTGAAAGTCAACTACACTGCCCACAATGCAATTGCAAATGCCTGATTAGCTGTGTGTCATGTGACTGTGACGTGGCCAGCTACCATTGGCTCTGCTGAGAGCACACCCCCACTTTGAAATCCAAACAGCCAGCAGCAGTTACATTAATTTGTCACCAACAGCAAGCATGAGAGCTGCTTGTGTAAAAGTGATTTAGGATAAAGCTAAACTAAATAAAATCACTGTTGATTGTTGAACAGGAAGATAGGTTGCTGCCAATCTATTTGTGGGATAAAATCTACATTATGGAGACTTTTGGCACACAGAGAAGGAGTTTTGGAGCAGGGAGATGGTATGTAAAGCTATTTCAATTGATTGCTTTTGCTTCCATTATTATTATTTTATTTATTTTACAACTTCACTATTTAGAATTCATGCTTCAGTGTTTTCAGCCCTTTTCATGTCAAGGACCCCAAAATCCAAAATGTAGACTATGGCTGCAGACCCCTTTTAATATGTGACAGGAACCCTCATTCCTGTTAAAATGTTTCCATTATATAATGTTTCCAAGGTCAATTATTTATTCAGCAGTTAAATAGCGTTATTGTGACAGTAATCATTGCTATAGAGTATTTGTTTAGTAACATGTTAGGTTGAGAACCACTGCACAAGTGGTCCGTGAGGTGGTTCCAGCCTTCCAGGTGGTCCCCAGCTAAATGATGGGGAGTTGATAACCAAATGGACCCCTATAGATCTTTTAATTATTGTAAAATCAAACCAAATGGACAAGCTAAATTATTGTTACACATGATCTGTATTCCTTAAGTATTGGGTATGAGACTGAGAGGCTAAATGTCACTAAATGGTGGTCCATGGCTCAAATGCATAAATAATTGATATCAAAAAGGTTGACAAACACAGATTTGCCATGGTTCTCAAAGTGGGAGTGGGAGCTGATTTACAGGAGTTCATACTGCGTGTGTGTGTGTGTGTGTGTGTGTGTGTGTGTGTGTGTGTGTGTGTGTGTGTGTGTGTGTGTGTGTGTGTGTGTGTGTGTCATGAAATGTGATCTTACCATAATCTCAGTAATCCTTAATAATATTCCATCATATTCAAGGGCTTTTGAGAAAGATACATTCAAATTAGACCACTGCAGAGGGCAGGTGTGTTTGTCCAGCCACCAGCTGACACTAGTTTGAATCTGCATCAAGGCAATTATGCTTCTGCCCAGTCAAAATCATTTCAACAGAAAATTTACTAGTATTAGGCTACTTAAGTGAGTTCACCAACAAGTAAGACAGTAATTCTAAATTCACAACTATATATTATTTTCTCCCACATTTTTAGAGAACTATAATTGCTCAATAACAGGCAGGGTTGGTGACCTGGCAGAAAACCTACATTCAAAATGGGATGCCATCATGGAGAATATTGATGGGGTGGACACAAGGACTTCCTCATCCAAAATCCCATCAGAGTTTTCTGTAAGTACTTTAACATTGTTCAGGCCAAGGACCCCTTATCTGAGAAATATCAAGCAGGAACCCCCCATTACATATAGTGTATACAATTGTGTGTAGTGTATACAATTGTGTACAATTGTGTACTAAAATTGCATCGATGTTGACTCCATATATTGGTAAACAGTGCCCTCTAGTGTTGAAACAGGTACATAGTCAAATGTCTGCTGCATTCTGTGCAAAGTGATAACTCCCAATGATGCTGCTAGCCCTGCATCCTGCGTCCCTGACACATATGTTTAATAAAGGACACAATAAATTAAGTATCACTGCATCCCCAGTACGCATTCAACTCTATCCTTTCTGCTATCAGTAATTTCACTGGACCAGCTGAGCTGCATGTGGTGGTCTCCACAGCTGTGTTCTGGCACTCTGCCTTCTCCATGGCACATGATTTGACACCACTGTTTTAATGTCCCTGCAGTCCTCAGTCAAGCAAATCTACAGAGGCCTTGGAGAGGATCTTAGATGGCATTTTTACATTTTTATTATTTTTCCTTCTGAAAATGCCTTGCTTGGTGAGATGTCAATTTGTATAATGCTATGCTGAATGAGTGCTATCTTAAAAGTGTTTTTTTCCCCCCATAGATTCCGTACCGCACACAATGAGTCTGTGACGCAGGCTGAGGTGCAGGCCATAAAAGACGGCGACTCCCAATGGTCCACCTGCCTCATCAGAAGTAAGTATGATATTGCATTAATTTGGGGACATATGCCCTTACATTGGTTGTAATTTTAACTATAGGCTGTCCTGGCATACCTGTGATCCTAGTTTACTGAGTTACTACACTGTCTCTCTGCATGCTATGTATGTGTTAACTTTGCTCACTGTAAGTTGCTCTGAATTAAAAGCTTCAGCTAAATACCTAAATTGTAAATATGATTTTACACAGTAGAAGAAAAATGTAATATTGGTGCAAGTGATTTGTTTGAAAAGGTTTGTTTTCTATTCAAACATTAGTGATTTCTATAATGTTTGCTAAATTAAATAACAGGGGTCTCCCATCACTGCAACTTGATTCTTTTTAAATATGTTGAATCTAGAGCTGCAACAAAAACCTTTGGCAGCCCATACATCTAAACAGAAATCAGAAAACAAAAGGTGAGTTATACTGTCAGTTAGGACTGTTTGTTTGGATGTACGGGCTGTCAATGGTTAGTGGTGCAGCTCTAGAATAGATTGCAGATTTGTACATTTGGTCTCCTTATTTCTTCGAGTTATCATCCTTTTTAGATGCATTTATTTCATATTTAGAGTTAATTTAGTTGTATGTGTTGTTTAATTCACTAGAAGTTTGCAATAGAGCTATGAAAACCTAAAGGCCAGCAAGAAGATGGAGCTGGATGGGCCCATAGAGGACGTGAAGAGGAGGAAGATGATTACCAGCAAGAGAGATCGGGTGAGGTATTGCCCTGTTGTATTATGGTTGCATTTGTTTGATCATGTAACTTCAATTACCTTATGTAAGGGATATAACAGTGAGGTGGTCATTGCTGAGAAATGGTTTCACTACTCACAAAAACAAAGGCAGGTTTATGATCTTAAGTTTATTCTACAGGTCTGGGCAATAGCATTAATAGGTGGCACACTTGAGTGAATCAAAGATTCTGTCTGGTGGGCATATTCTATTTCCTGGCCAAAGGTGGATTTTACCCAAAAGGTGGGGTTCTGAGAGGCTTCCTACCACAGGCTTTCATGATGGTATCATGAAACTGCCTTCGAGTCAGTAAATATCAAACTGTTTACTCAAGTGTTGATGATTCCCAAATGGGGGTCCACTGATGAGTAACTAATGCAACATTGTTTTCTCACCCAACTGTAAACATATCAACATACAGCATATTTTTTTAACTGCTTTCATTGTGAGCTTGTAGATTTTAACAATAGTTATCAGTGGAACAGTCAACTAAATGTAATAAATCAACTCCTGCAAGTCCAAGTCCTTGTCAGGGTGGGCATCCCCAGTTCAAGTATGATTGTTATTTTTTTTCTAGACATAATATAGCCCCCATACAGTCATTTTTGATGGAAGCTGGCAGTAAGGGCTGCTTGTAGCAGTGAGTTGGATGATGCCTGTGACAAGCTGTTGAGCTGAAGTTAATGCATCTGTAAACCAATTGAAGTAGTAACTAATAACTACTTTTTCTTCCCATCTGTAACATGTAGAGTATTGTCATACAGTTCATATTGGATGAAAGTAATCTCTGGTTTTCCAGGGCTTTAATGCCTATTTCATTGTTACATTGTGTTGCCAAGAACAGGGTCAGATTCATTTTGTGACCTTGAATAAGTGTTTCATCTGGACCAGAATAATCCCTATTCTTTAAGATCCTAGTTGGTTTGGAGTTTGGAAAGGGTTGACATTAACTTGTTCCTGGTCCTTCTCTAGTCGCCAGCATTGATTATTGCCCTTATCTGTTTCATTCAACTTCCTCCTTAGTGGGCAGCAAGTTTAATGCAGGTAATCGCTTTATTGCCAGGTTTGACAAGAGAAACAAGGGACTTGGTATAAGTAAAACAAGCACAAAAGAACTAGGCTAAGTTTGACCACTCTAAAGTACACCGGCTATTTGAAAATGGCAGATCTATAAGGTTTGTTAACCATCTATGTGTGCAGTTAACCTGGTCACGTCTCCTCCTATCTATGCTGGCCCACAGCTGTTGCTCAGAGTGTGCTCAAAATATGGTTAGCTGTTTGATATATATTAAGTTGATTTTAACAAATGAGGATGGAAAGGCAGCATTCCCCTCTTTATCTGGCCGACATGGTGCTCAATGATGTAGACCAAGTCACATCATTAAGGTAACTTTCCACCAAACAGACTACAAGAGACTCTTTCCAGCTCCTTCAGACTGGCAGTCTGTCGCTTTAGTTTGCACAGACTAAGCACAAACTTTAGTCGTCTGAAAGAACATGTTTTTGTACTGATGTGTGTTGCCAGGTCTGCTCATAATAAGAGACTTTGGACTTGTTTTCCTGTATAGTCGCTTGTAAATATTCATAGTTGCGGGTTGCTTAGTTTGGACTTGTTTTCTTAAGTGTGGTTGCTTATTTGGGCTTGCTTTTAAGTACATAGACCTGTTCCCCATGTTTCACTCACAGAATATATGTGGCAACACCAAACAATCAAACCCACATTTTATTATTCAAGCTTTGCTTAGGAATTGATCGATTTATGTTGAAATAGATACAGTAATATGGTATTGGTTCAAATGTGCAATGGGAAAATGTCCCTGGCTTATTTAGGCTTGTTTCTGTTGCAGACTAGAGGTCCACAGAACTAGAGTATATACTTCCTCATTGCTGAAAGGCTCCCAAAGGCAGCTTTTTGGCGCTTTTCCACTTGTTCCAACGCTGCGTTTTAAAATATGTTTGGTGGGAAAAGGGGCTTTAGGGATGTCCTCAGTGGTTTTGATGTTCAGAGACTACTGTAAAATATATGCACAACCCAATATGCTGTCACGCATGAAGGTCACACGATGGCGCAAACACACACAGTATGCAAATTAAAAAAATATATATTGTTTTTGCCAAGTTAAATTATTTTCATTGTAGGTCTGTTTTGTCTTTACATGTACAACCTGCTGCACAATGTTTTTTGTAACACCAACTAACTTTAGAATGGAGCTCTGGTCTAGACAGAAATCAATGGCAAATATTTTACACAATCCAGGGCAAGGGTTTTTCCTTGGCCTCTAGGTAGTATGTTTGAACAATGTTTATTCAGTGGAGTTATAGTGAAAACGGACAACCAGTAGCAAAAACATTGTCTCCCTATGCCTTCGGCCTGGTTGAGGCAACAAGCCTAAAATTGCTTATCATAAGCAGACAAGGCAAAACTGGGGGCCCCATATCAAAGGTTTTCCTTTTGACCAGAATGGGTGAATAGAACATGTTGAGTCTAACCTCCTCTTCCCATCTGTTACACAGCTCTTCAAGAAACAGGTCGGTGTTGGACAGAAGATACTGTCCAAAGAGGACCAGCTATACCTCAGCGGTGCAGTCGCCAATTTCGTCAGTGACAAGGACAAAACTGTTTTCAAAATCAAATCACAAAAGTGGCGCTCATCACGGCTGTCCAAAAATGGCGGACTGTCAGAAGGTCCTGGATGACAATGGGAAGAAGGTTGTGCAGCCCAGGTCCACCCATGTTCACACCTATCGTGGACAGTTCACAAGAAGAGCCCCCCCTCCTGCCGAGGGCAAGCAGATCTACCTGCAGCAGAGTGAGGAGGACACCTCTGGGACTTAGTAAGGCTTGTTATAGGCTCTGTGTACAACTGTACTCTTGGGTTTTTAGAAGGGGCATAAATGTTTCCTGTTCAGATTCCCATGGCTTTGTTTCATTGGCTCAGCAGCAGATTTGAACCAGAATAACCAGAACAAGCTATGGAAGAACGGGAACCATTCATGCCATCTTCTGGAAACATGGGATTATAGTTTGCACAGTGCCAATTAACGGTGGTGTTCTGTTCATGCTTTTGGTTCTGATATGTTTATTCTGTCCAACACTGACCTGTTTCAAATAGTGTTCTTACCTACCTGGAGTGTGTTAAGTAAGAATTGGATGTGTTCTATTTATTTTACAGTATTTACCACCTGTACCCTTTTGTTTTACACTGTCCTTAATCAGATCTGTGCCACATCCAGATTGGAATCCAATCGGTATTAACATCATGTGACCATTAAAACCAATTGGATTCCAATCTGGATGTGGCCCAGATCTGATTCATGCTGGATTTGGCTGCCAGAGTAAATGAAAAACCTGGGATTGCAGTTTTGAACACAGCCAATCAAGGGTGTTCTGGTGTTTTTTATTTTTATTATTTTATTTTTTGTTCTCCTCGTCCTTTTTCTTTTTTCCACTCTTTCAACCACCAGTGTTCAAAAGTTTTACCACATGCACCCTTGTTTTTCAGTAATTGAGAAATGTTTCTTTTAAGGAGGTTTTAGCTCATTTTACTTTTACCATTTGTACACTTGTTTTTCCATAATTTAGGTGCTCTTAGGAGGGTTTTAGCCCCTATTTTATATTTGAAGAGGACTTAATATATGGTTACAGGTCGTATCAGTACAGAATCCTGAGATAAATACACCCCGTGTTTGGACTTCATATATGGTCACAGGCCGTATCAGTACAGAATCCTGAGCTAAAATACACCCCGTGTTTGGACTTCATGTATGGTTATAGGCCGTATCAGTACAGAATCCTGAGCTAAAATACACCCCGTGTTTGGACTTCATATATGGTTATAGGTCGTATCAGTACAGAATCCTGAGCTAAAATACACCCTGTGTTTGGACTTCATATATGGTTACAAGCCGTATCAATAAAGTATCCTGAGCTAAAATACACCCTGTGTTTGTACTTCATATATGGTTATAGGTCGTATCAGTACAGAATCCTGAGCTAAAATACACCCTGTGTTTGGACTTCATATATGGTTACTGGCCGTATCAATAAAGTATCCTGAGCTAAAATACACCCTGTGTTTGGACGTCATATATGGTTATAGGTCGTATCAGTACAGAATCCTGAGCTAAAATACACCCTGTGTTTGGACTTCATATATGGTTACAGGCCGTATCAATAAAGTATCCTGAGCTAAAATACACCCTGTGTTTGGACTTCATATATGGTTACAGGTTGTATCAATACAGAATCCTGAGCTAAAATACACCAAGTGTTTGGATTTGAAATATGGTCACAGGTCATATCAATACAGTATCCTGAGCTAAAATATATCTGGTGTTTGGACTTGAAATATGGTCACAGGTCGTATCAAGACAGTATCCTGAGCTAAAATACACCCAGTGTTTGGACTTGAAACATGGTCACAGGTCGTATCAATACAGTATCCTGAGCTAAAATACACCTGGCGTTTGAACTTAAAATATGGTTAGAGGTTGTATCAATACATTGGATATGAGTTATGACTCATCTCCAGAAATGACAACTGTCCATTTCTGATGAGATATTTGAGACACTGCCTGGAGTTATTTTCAGAATATGGCATGTGGTCGTATACAGTATCTGGGAAAAGATTAACTCCATATTCTAGCAAGAATAAAGTGGTCCCATATCGGGGGTTCGATATGCTCCGAACATGAAATGTATTTCACTTGCTGTTCGGAGAGTATCCAATCTGGATATCAGCACATATATAGTTACAGGTCATATCAATACAATATATGGATTTAAGATACTTCTGGTGTCTGGACTTGAAATATGGATAGTGGTCATATATGTACAATATCTTGACATTGGATATGAGTTAAGAATCATTTCCAGAAATGACAGCTGTCCATTTCTGATGAGATATTTTAGACAGGGATTAGAGTTATTTTCCGAATATGGCATGTGGTCGTATACAGTATCCGGGATAAAGATTAACTCCATATTCTAGCAAGAATAAAGTGGTCCCATAATGGGGGTTCGATATGCTCCGAACATGAAATGTATTTCACTTGCTGTTCGGAGAGTATCCAATCCGGATATCATCATACATGACTTGTATCTGGTAATATTCGGGCAACGATATCTAGGGATTCTTGGTCTTTTTGCCCAGTGGCAGCTACCTCTTATTACTAGGGCTGGGGAAAATGAGCACAAAATCAGAGAGATTAGTGAAATACGTGAACATCCCTCTCAAGGTAGGAAGCAAGCTGTTCTGGTTTACACAACACAGCGGATGGTGGTACAGTCCACAATCATTCAAACAGTTTACCAGACAAAATAGTAACGAGTTTGAGCATATCCTTAATTACGTTTACTTAGTTAAAATCAGGGGTTTTCAGGGGTCCAGAAGGTATTGCATGTGGCATTTAGTAATGTTGGAAAGTAAAGAATTCCCCCCACCGCCCTCCCCATTATTTATTTTATTTTGGAGAAACCTAGACCAAATCTGTTGGTATTTGTGGGAAATGATGAGCATAGTGGAATTAAAGACACTATAATTATCGTTATCAGCGGATAATAGGGCATTAACGACTTGTGTGATTTTTGCAAGTCGACTCGACTCAGTAAAAAGTTGAGTTGAAGTCGACTTTATTGTTTGATGATGTCATCACATCACACACGACCCCCCAATTATTTTGGGTGGTCCCCAGATGATTAATTTAATGTGCAACATTGTTTTCTCACTCAACTGTAAACAAACCAACATAAAGTTTAAGTATATATAGGGTAGCTTCACATTTCTAAAGTGCCAATTTAAGGACTTTTTAATACCTCTAAAATGACAAATTAAACATTATCCAAATTGTCAAATATATAGAGGCAGAAATAGTGAAAATAGCCGATCGGCTATGATCTTACAACGCTTCGCAATCACATCGCGAGGCGTTGTGAGCATACCATGTAGATCTGCTATTTTAACAATAGAACCATGTTATACCAAATGTAATGTAGCACTGTAATATTGGATCATTCCGTCCTTGACAATAAGCAATCTTACTGTTTGAATGCTGTACAGACGCACAACATGGAGCAAAAATAATGATACATAAAATACAAAGGTTTTTCTTTTCAACTTCGACTTTTTCTGGTGGGAGTCGACTTGTGTAATGAAGTCGACTTTTTCGTTAATGCCCTAGCGGATAACTACTACAGAAGCTCATTAAGATACACAGACTCTATTAGGAGGCACATGGATGAAACACAGACCCTTGTAAAGTTCTGCATGAGTTGTCGAGCAGAATTTCCTGAACATACAGCATAAGCAATGACATGGATTTCACCTATTGCAACTACATATCTCTGTCCAATCCATGTACACCACTACTGTATGTGGAGTTAGGTTGATTCTCAGGCCACGTTTACTCGATAACGGTCTCTAAAGGAAATGGCAACATTTTGTTTTGCGTTCTCACTTGTTATTGTGCGTCTATATGGAAACGCATCAGCAGAAAATGATGAAATGTGCATGCCACGTCGCTAGGTGGCGGTCACACACTGCCAGAGAGACAAGTGACGCAATATCCGCTCGACTTCCCATCACTGCTGCCTCGCTTGTTTTGTTCTTCAGTGCAGCGTGGCATGAGCGTGGCTCTACAGCTGAGCCGACGTCAGCCATGACATCACCGGTTTTGCTGGTTTCAAATTTTTTGCCCGTTTAGATGGAGGCGCGAGACAGAGCGTTCTTTTCACCCTCTGTTTGGCTGGTGGCTAGTGGTATCTTCCCAGTTTGTGTGGTTGTTTGCATGTGCATGCATGTGCGTGTGTGTGTGTGTGTGTGTTTGTCGTACTTGAGACAGAAGGTAGAGGGACACTTGTGGGTTGATCTTTCGGTCTTCAGACTAAAAAAAACAAACATGTATAGACATCAAATTCGACATATGAGTATGCATGCACGTGTGCAGACCTGTGCACATACATCCACCCCACCCACACAAAGACAGACACACTGCAGCACAACCATGTTTCTTTTTACATTCAAATGGAATCCAGTGTGTGCACTACGGGCAGTGGTCTGTTTACGTGATTGTTTTGCTTTGCATACATATATTTCCTTGATCATCTGAATTTCCATAACATGATAATGTTTACGGTGACACACACACGCACACACACACACACACGCACACGCACACGCACACGCACACGCACGGTAGCGTACCAAACTCTGGGCTGACCAGTGAGAAGACGTAGAGGGGCAGGAAGAGTCGGTTGAGGAGGTGGTCGGTCAGAACGTCATTGAGGAACTCACAGTTGATGGTGAGGATATCGTTGAGATAGTGGAGGTGGTCCAGGTGTTCTGCAACCAGGTCACTTAACTTCCCTCGGTTCCTGTGTCTGAGAGAGAGAGAGAGAATAGGCATTAAGAAAACAGGGGAGAGAGTTAGAGTAAACATTGATGCATCAACTTTAATCGACCATGTCTGTACTGCTGCTGTTAGATCAGCAGGATACCCAGGTCAGTGCATAAAATGTCATGTCAAATCACGTGACTGCTCACTGCTCAATAGAATCAATGATTTCACTACCCTTTATGGAGCTCAGTCAGGTTTGTCTCTAAACTAAGGAACTACTGGCACGTAAGCCTGTATAAGCACTTATGATTTTATGTGGACTATGTCCGCCTTTGTATTTCTATGTTATTTTTATGTGATATGGACCTGATTGATTGATTGACTACAGTTTATTTTTACTGGAGCAAAGCACAAATTTAAAATTGCATCCCAAATAACTTCCAAGTAATTTACACATGTACTGTTAGTCCCTGGGCATTTATCCTGATAGGGCATGAAACGTAACACCAGCCTGACACCTAGTGGTCACAATGAGTATAATACTTCACTAATTCTTCAGGCATACCAGATTC
>NC_137813.1:29657805-29785414 GCF_963921795.1 Nannobrachium achirus | reverse complement strand
AACAAGCCCCATAGTGAATTAAGTGAAATGTGCTTTAAACAAACAGAGAAGTAATGGCTGCTTTCTTCCAGGATATTCATGCCAGCAGAACTGGGAGCAACGATACCCAGCCCTATGAGGAGTGAATGGGGACCAACTTACATGAGACTGGAGTTAGGCAGATGGGGCGCGCAGAGGGAGGGAGGGAGGGAGGGAGGGAAAGGGGAGAGAGAGGGAGAAAGAGAGAGAGGGAGGAGGAATGGTTGAAGGAGGAACAGGAGGTGGGAGAGGGAGAGGGGGAAACAAACAGGGTTAATGTGAGTACTGTGTGTGTGTGGGCGGTGGGTAAATGTTGGGATTGACCAAACACACATCCCAGGGAATATACTGTACATCAGGATCAAGCTACACAACAATTGCAATTTCCACTAATAAAGAATATACAATATACTGTAGACAAAAATACATTTCAACAAGATTGAGAACTTGAATATGTATTAAATTGCCAATTTATTTTAAAGCATTTTGACAAAATAAGGTCCATATGATTTTTTCCTGGATCAAATTGATGCTTCTTCAGCAGAATCCTGACCATAACATAGACCATAGACAGCCATTCCCCACCCAATCAGGTTACTGAATAGTAATTCTAACGTTTCTAAGTACACCACCACAGATATCTAAGTTAATTATGAATAACATATTAACTATCCTCTTCAGTCAGCATGTGTACAAAGCCAGAGAGCATGGAGCTGTATGATGCTATAGTAAGGGAATATCTTAAAAAGTCCTGGAATAAATTCCTTACCAACTTTCAGCAGCTGTAACGGATTCTCCTAGGGAAACTGAATTTCAGTATTTGTGAGATGTGTTACTACAAACACATTGGTGAAGAAGATTTTTGGTAAGGAATTTATTCCAGGATATGACACTATTTCTGAAGATATTCCCTTCCTACTAGTACAGTCGTTCAGTAAAGTCATGCAGGAGCCCACAAATAGACCGTGAGACAGAGAATCCACAGCGGACCTTGATGCTGGAACAACATTATGTGCAGTCAGAGTAGACATACCCGAAAAGCCCACATCGGAAAAGCCACACAAGCTCAAAGTCCCAGCTCTCTGTGCCTGGCTCAGAATCACAAAGATTGCAGTAGCAGTCCCAGCAGGGAGAAGGGAAGGTGACGTAATCACAGCACATTGCAGAGAGCAACAGAAGCCTCAACAAAAATTACATATTTTTCAACTGAATAAGCACTCACCTGACAAGATTATTGGGATTTTTGGAAATAGGTCATTTTTGTTGAGTGACACTTATCGAAAGGGTTACTTTAAGGTCTGTTTGTGCTTAAGCAGGACAAAGTTGCTGTCTACGACTATTGTACCACTGTACTGTTGCTTTACAGGTGGTTGAATATTGGTGCTTCCATGGAATTAGTGTTTTATAGGGTTAATGTGTATGGGAATAGTTCAGTAGGCTTTGCATACCAGCTGCTGTGTGAAGTAAATGACTGCACAGCAAAATCTGGATGGTTAATGTGTGTGTGTGTGTGTGTGAGTGCGTGTGTGCGTGTGTGTGTGTGTGTGTGTGTGTGTGTGTGAAAGCGTTACCTGTTAAGTCATGCTCATGCAGCAGAAGCAGTAGCGAGAAGAGAACGGAGGACAAGCGAAGAGAAGAAGCAGGCGAACGCAGCATCCTACGTGTGTGCGCCTGAGTGTCTGTGTGTGCACACGCGTGTGTGTGTGTTCCCACCACTCACCTTTGTAGACGTTGAGTGTGATGGTGCGTACGGCGATGCGGACCATGCTTTCAGGGTGGTTGAAAAACTTAATGGCCTCGGTGTACAGGGCAAAGTCATTAGTGTGCTGTGTGTGGGAGACAGAGAGGGGGTTTGCCGGTGAGCACGGCATTGGCATGGCACAGCATGGCATGGCCACAAACGACCACAGAGAGAGATAGAGAGATGCTACCGCAGATAGACCCACTACATTAGTATCCTAGTATTTCATATAATAGTATCAAACATAATTATGCTAGTGACAATAATTATAGTCAGATATTATTAGGACTCAATGACAATAATCTAGTAAAAGCAGTATCATGCTCATCATGGGTATTATTCCACATTCTTTGCTGTTTCGAATAATTATGTATAGTAACAGGAGAATCATTGATCACGTGTCGTATTTTATCTACATTATGTAAGAAAATAGAGTGTTATTAATATGGAACAATATGACAGAAAATGTGTTTATTATTGTGCTGTATATCTACACAAAACATAGATGGTCTACAGCAGCTCATGTTATTAGTCAATAATGTGTAGTGACAACAGGGGCATAGTAGAATTTCCTTTCAACTTGTGGAAAATGTAATGGAAAATAAGTGTGTACTGTACACTGGAATGAGGAATAGAAGAGGTTACCTGAAAGCAGTTAGTTTAACATTTACATTTAATTAAGCATCAAATAAACCAGTGTATCTGATTTAATCTATCTGATACATTCCCAAAAGTTATGCTGTGTTTTTGTTTTGCTTTTATAGAGGTCTATCTGGTGAAAGAACAATCTTGATTGTTCTTTCTTGATTATTTATGGGTTATTCGTACTCTTGTCAGCAAAATCAGCAAGTATTGCTCACTCTGATTTTGACCGTACAAATACAACATGGTTGCCTTAACCATTAATGATATACTTTCAAACCTGGAGAGTAGAGCTACACAGTAAAATCCTGCACAGAAATTCTTTGAGTGTACTAATGGAACCAAATGGAACCATCTTGCAGTTACCTCTCTCTGTGAGTCCCTGTGCCCCTACCCAACTGTTCCTCATTCACCGAGACCTCAAGCCAATCACAGCTGAGGGTCAGAGTTTGAAAGTTCATCCAGAGGTCACGGCGAATGAAAATAATATGACCCTGATAACCCAAACCCAAGTCCAGAATTGACCTTCCTGAACATAGAATATGAGCTGTGTAGATCTGACAGGACCAGGATAAGCCAACGTCATTAGCTAACTAAACTAAGTAGTCAAAAATGTAATTGGCACGCCTGGATAGTCAAGCGGTCCTGGTACCTAGGCTGTTAACAGTGTGTTGTGGGTTTGACTCTTGATCCTGACACCCTTTGCTGCGTGTCATTCCCCATCTCTCTACCCATTTCCTCTCAGTCTACTGTTCAATATTATTAAAGGCAGAAAAAGCCTTAAAAAAAAGAAGAAAAAAAGGTAATTGGCCTCCTGCGCAGCCCCCAGGAGGGTTTTCCAGGCCTGTCCAGCTGGGAGGAGGCCGCCACGGGGCAGCCAGACAGAGGACCAGGTGGATGGATTATATGTCCTCCATGCTGTCCTGGGAATGCCTCTGGATCCCCCAGTCAAAGCTGGCTAATGTAGCCAAATAAAAGGGAAGTCTGGGATACCCTGCTGAAAATGCTATCTCAGCGACCAGCTAAGGTAGCACTTTCCAAGTGGTTCAAACTAAAAAGAATAGATGGATGGTGTCCTCCTCAGATTGACAAACATAGAATGTCACCGTACAACATTCCATCCATCCTTAGCTTTACAAGTGGTAACTCCAAGCAACTCAAAACCTCGACATGAATATTGCTTTTGGATCAACCTAAACAATCCTGTTGTTTACACCTGTCCAGGCCTATCAGATCTACACACCGGTATGGTTTTGGTTTCAGGGACAAGCAATTCTACCATGTACAGTACACCAATAACTTTCCCCCAAACACACAGGCCACTGCTGAAACAAACAAAAATAGGCTACTGAAGATGTTGGTGACTGTTAGTGTTGAGGGAGAGAGTTTGTAAGACATTCTATAGAGGAAGTAGCTGTTTGACACAGGAGGTCTCTAGCAAAGATGTTAAATATTAAAAGAACAGCCTTCTGTATTTCAAAAGAGCAACAATTATAAGAAAGCTAATTTTTATGTCATAAAACAGGTTAGTTCTCAGCTGTTCTTCAAAGGAGTGGAATCTCTATTTGCATAAAGTCAAAGGTCTCCATTAGTTAACTGTACAATTACAATGAAAACCAGCAGTAATATGGGTGCCCAGTGATGTCATAAATCCTCAAATGAGATGAATGTTCTTAACATGGTCAGCTGAGTGCAACAGTTGTTGTGCTCAGAAAACTCAACTCAATTATTTACACTCAGTAGGGAACACTGATCTCCCTACAGAGTGTAAATAATTAAGTTTGATAACCCTCTAACATTCTTTGCCTCTCTTCATCTATCCTTCTACTTACTCATTCCCCTGAATTAACTTTTCTGCTTCCAATGCTACACAGTACACACCGACTGTAGTCAATAAGTAAGTCTTCACTAAAAGCCACATTTTGGCAGGTTAACGGCCACCATTCCAGTGTCATGCTCTAAAAGGCCGTTTGGGGCTGTACAATAGTGCCGGTGGATGTGGACTGCTTGGATTATGGCAGTATTTGACAGTAGCTGTGTCTCTCTGCTTTTCCTTCTCCTTCTTCTTCCTAACTCAATCATTCTCTTTTCAAAGGAAGCAACGCTCCACACGTCACAGACTCTTCTCCCTTCTGGCTCCCAAACTGTGGAACGAACTTGCAATTGGAGTTAGAACTGCAGAGTCAGACTCACTAACAATCTTCCGCTGCAATCTGAAGACTGTAGCACTTGCCCTAGCCTTGACGACCTTGCAGGCTTATGCAAAGGCTAAAAAGGCTTACATAGCATATTAGGTATACAGATGGCAGGTTCATTTGTAGACCTGGCATCCAATAGTGCTTACAGATTATCGATTAGATTTATTGATATAATACCGTTTAGATAGATTGATGATAGGTTTACCTATGATCCTAGATGACTATTTCTTTGCATTTGATGCATTACCTCGTGTTTACCAAGCTAGCTCACTGGAAGTCGCTATGGATTAAGAGTGTCTGCTAAATGCCTAAAATTGTACATATAAAAAAAAAAAATAATAATTAAACCTAATTTACAAGCTCACAACAATTTTCATCATGGCAGGTGTTAAGGTTGTAGATTAGGTATTTTATTAATGTTGTACAACGAATTGCAATATGTAGGGCCTAAGTGGTTAACAGAAGTTTTGAGTGACATCACAAGTTCCTGTGATATAGTCTGTTTTAGCCCCAATTAGGGATGGGACGATACGCAATATTATCGTTTATTGTGATAAAAAACACTCACGATAATCGTATCGTGGAGATTTAATTTATAAATTCACCTTTTATTTGCAGAGCTGCATATCCGGTACCACTTAAACCCTCTATAATTGGTAAAAGGTACTTATAATATACGTACTTGATAGTCTTTTGCCAAAAGAAATGCCGATCTAGCTTGTAGATCAGCTATTCTTTGGCAAATGTTCCACCACAGGATAATGGATCGCGATAATATTGTAAATTGCGATTTCTTTGGTCACAATAATCGTGATATGACATTTTCATATTGTCCCATTCCTGGCCCCATTCCCTTCAGCCCTTCCTGGCCTCACCTCATTGTAGAAGAAGTGCACTGTGTGGTTGTTGAGTTTGAGTGACAGGGTCTTGAGGAAGGAGATGTAGTAGGCCATGATCTCCTCGTCTGAGAAGTCAAACTTATGGACAATGATGGAGTTAACGTGGTTGTTGGACAGGAGGTAATCTGAAGAGTAGAGAAGAGAACTTTCTTGTTTAGTTTTTTCTTGTTTTTTTTTGCAACTTAGTTTTTATTGTCAGGTTACATTCAGTATGTTAATCATTACACTTTGCAGTATTAATTGATGTAAACATGAGAAAACAGCTTCCAATAAATTCAAAATAATAATAGAACTTTCCTGTTTTGTCCATCATCAGAAAGATTTAGTTGTGCCTTCTGCACGATTGCTTTTCAACTGCAGATGTTGTTAATGAATAGGATACGCTTTGCTATTCATAGAAAAAGAGGAATATTTCAAGAGTTGAAATGGAGATTTGTTCACAAGTAGCACTTTAGTTTGAGTGAGTCTCAAGCATTCCATGAAAAAGAAAATACTGAGATTTTTCAAAGGACTTCACTCACTGACTAATGATCATTTCAGTGACCAGGCGATATATATACACTGTCATAAATATATTTAAACTACTCAACTGTTGATGAAGAAATCACATTGAAACGCAAGCTGGTTGTGGCAAATTTGATAAGAAATGTTGACCAACTCAACTGGAATGAGCGAGGGAGGAAGTTAGGTTGTGCAGGGGAGATAAGGAAAGGGAGGAGGGAGATACATTTCAGATCATGACAATTAAAGGCCATTCATGTACATACTGTACAGCAGGGGTGCCCACACTTTTTTGACCTGAGAGCTACTTTTAACATGACCAGCTCGACATGATCTACCCACCAAAGACATTAGGGGGTTTTGGTATATGAAACTAGCATTACGTATAAGACATTAACTGAGTGGGCTTTGGTATAACGGCACTAGCGTTACGTATAAGACAACGCAATTGTAATGAGAAATAGTGGAGGGAAGACTTCATCCCATTCTGTATGGAAGTGATTTGTAATGCTACTGACTCTTGAAAACAAAGCATTGCATTGTGGGAGTTTGACTACTTCAGAAGCTGACAGGCCCTTCTTGATGTCAATCAATCAAACCACCTTAATTCAAGTGATAGGTGCCAAAAAGAGGGGAGACAGTGTCTTATTTGGCAACTCCAAATGTGCACACTGAAGCCAATAGGACAATTTACCAGATCGGGGACTTAACAGGTGTTCATTTCGGACATATCTGAAGAATCACACTGATTATTCCAGTGGTTAGGTATTCAAAAATCTGAGTTGTGGACATTTGCGCCCCCCCCCCCCCCCCCCCCACCCCCACACACACTTACAGAGGGAGGTCTCATGGCTGATATTCTCAAACAGAATGTTGAGGGTCTGGAGGAGCTGAACACAGACGTAACGACCAGACTTCTGGCGCAGGATGTTCAAAAAGAAAGCGAACATGTTCTTCTCTAGGAAGAAGCTAAAACACAGACAGTATATGCACGCGCACAGTCACACACACACACACACACACACACACACACACACACACACACACACACACACACACACACACACACACACACACACACACACACACACACACACACACACACACACACACACACACACACACACACACACGATGGAGAAGAATAGAAGAGACATGAGTTAACATTGTCCACGGATTTAATAATATTTGCATAATATTCTCTTTAACAATGTAGCATAAAAAGATTTCCACTATTCACTGGAAGTGATAGGTGATTAAACACACAAACTGCGAGGCGTGCTCTGCCTTGACCACTTAGACTGCAACAAACTTCAAGCTGTAATTTATTTGTTTTTTATTTTTTCATTATTATAGATTGTTCTGCAACTGTTTGGGGGATTGAGGGAGGGGGGTGGGTGGGATAGGGAAAGGAGTTACTTTAGGATTGTTGTTGTTTGTACCTACATAATATGTGAACTGTAACTGTATACTCGCCCCCTGGGCTCTATGTTAAAATCGAATAAAAAGATTTGAAAAGAAAGATTAGCGTAGGAGCGTTGGATTGATTTTTATTTTTTTCATGTATTCAGACTCAGAGAACGAGGAAGATCTCCAGGCTGGACTTGAACATGCGAACTAAGTCGCCATTAACAAACAAATAAAACAATGAGACAGCATGGTGTCATCGGAAAGCTGTGACTGTAAATGGCAGTTTCAATTCCCAGACACAGATTGGTGAAATTGATCGGAGGAAACCACTTTTCAATTGCCCACGGTGGACATGAGCCTGAGTCACGCAACTGAATCTGCTTAGCCACTTTTAAATAGCAGATCGATACGCTCAAAACATGTTCCAATGCAATACGTTGTGAGCTTGTAGCTCAGCTATTTTGTCATACGACAAAGTAATAAGTGGGCTATATAGGGCTTAAGTCCAGTGTCCCGATGCAATTGTATGAATTACGGTGTCCAGGTGCCCCGGTTTGTTCAGGATTCAGGATTGTCATGCTGAATCCCAACAAATATTTGCAAAACACTACCACAGGTTTCAAGCTTCACTACCAAATTGGCTTGGTTATCACCAGAATTAAAAACAACTCTAATAAAGACAATATTATACTTGTTTTCAGAACTTACATACCAGTAGTCATGCATCACGTTATCACCAATATAGATGCCTGAAAGGTGCAGTCACTAGGTGTATAAGGCACCAAATTAATGTACAGTATGTGACATGTACAGTATACAATGTATGCAAGCACATACATACGTGCACTGCACTTCATTTAGCCAGTAGTAGATCTTACTCAAACACAGAGCTGTCATTCTGGTCCCCCCAGATGAGGATCTCTGTGATGGAACGAATGGTCTCCACCAGCAGGTTCCTGTTGTGCTCCGTCACCGTGGTGTTCTTGGTCAGTACATGGTACATATACCTGGTTGCAAGACAAATTAGAGGGAAAACAAACAAAGGTACATTTCTGTGGTGACTAATGCACAGTAGAATCCTCAGTGCTCATTTATTGATTGATTGATTGATTATAGAAAATAAAAGAAATAAAAGAAATACAAATATTTACTGTGGAAAAGGGGAGGTACGAATGGGCTTAGTCTATTTAGGTTTCGACAAGTAAATGTATTTATTATTATTATTATTTATTTATTTTTCAGACCGAAACAAGGTTTCGGTCTGACTTTTCAGACCGATTTTGAAGGATGTTAGGGATTTACAGTCCTTTAGGGCTTGCGGTAGGTATAGATGTGCCGACTGATCGGGGAGTGATCGCAATCGGCCGATAATGCCTCTATCGGCTTTGATCGGTATCGGCTTTGCCGATCTACAAGCTAGATCAGCTATTTTCACAAAATGTATCTGTGGGACTGAATGTAACCTCAGCTTCAACTCCTACAAGTTAAATTGGAAAATATACAATGTCAATGTTTTGTAATAAGAATCATTAAATATATAAATGCTGCCTCAGTTACACAATAAATAGAATAATTTGTGGATATGACACTGTGATCTGGAATATCGGTATCGGAAGATACTGATTCCAGTTGATCGGTGATCGGTATCGGGCCCAAAAATTGCAATCGGAGCAGTAGGGCGTTCCACATGTTAGTAGTACAGCAGGAGAACGAATTTGAACCTTTTTTAAAGGTCAAATCTGGGTTAACGTGATTTGTGGAGCTTCCTCTGGTGTTGTAATTGTGGACATCCTTGACATTTGAGGAAGTATTTTGTCAGGTACATGGTTATCTTGGTACTTGTTGTACACCAGGCCCATTGCAAGATGCTCCATTGCTACTGTATCCATGTGTACAGTAGCAATTGAGGATGTTACCGTGTTGTAGGTTATGAGGAACCCCATCCAACAAACCCCATGCATGACCCAACAATGTTACATAAGGTTGCTGTCATATTAGTTAATGTGTCATGAAGTCATCTTCATCACACTGTGCCAATGGTGACAAAAATCTAAAGTCACACACAACATGCCACATATAGCTTTGCTAGTAGACTAGAATGACTGATATTCCATACGTCTACTACTTGTATGGCAATGTATGTAGGTATATATCACTGAGCCATGATTCTATATTCTAAGGATATAGTGTTACTGCTTAAGTGTTTATTACACGCCCCTGTGCTGTAACACCTGCTGCAACAAGACAACCCAATAACGTTATTTAACTACGAGGACAATAACTAGTCCACATAAAACAAAAACAAAGATAAAGATGGATTAATAGTATACACAAAGCAAGATGGGTCAAAAACAACACCATGTTATCTAACGTTTTGGCAGGAACAACCCAACATCATCAACATTATGGCTAACGGTAGCTTAGCTAAACCGTGATGGCTGTGTATAATTTGTGTTCCCTACTTCAAATGATCCAAAGAATGGATGTTCTTGCTTCTGCCCTGTCCTCCGACCCAGCTCCGTGACCGGCCGAACATGGCTGCTGTTGGTTGGACAGCGATCGACGCGTCTTCTGTGTCGGCTTGTTGCTTGTTGTTATGTTGCTGCTGTTAATATTCTGTTGTTGTTGGCTCCATTAGCTCCCAGCCTCCCACTGCTGCTGCTGCTGCTGCCCGACCTCCCCTACACAGAACGTCAGCTAGTTAGCAAACAGAAGCTAATGACAAAGATAGTGTGGACACATGCAAGAAACGGATATATTGTTTTACCAGCAGATGGCAACCGAGAGCACGAGTTTAAATGAAGAGAAAACACTGGTGTTACTGTTTTCTTGTAACTATTAAAGCTCATTTCTAGTGAAACTATTGTGGTTGTGGATGTGAAGTGAAATTGTAGCTCTCACCACCACTAAGTATGTGTAGCCTACTAACTTATGATAGTCCAGTTGTAAAATATTTAAAATGAACCCCGTCCCCGTGGGAGAACAGAACTGTCAGGGCAATGTGACTCGAGGGTGCGTTCGGAAACCCGCACCGGGTGTGTGCTCAGTGTAGTGAGTGTAGTGGGCGTGGCGTTGGAGAGTGCGTTCAGTGTGGCTTATTTACGAACGACCAGTTAAGAGTCAGCTGTGTGCTTTTTCACTCTGAACTCTGAAGGTAAACTTCCTTAAAAGCAGCAGTTGCTAACGTAACGTTGATATTGAAAGGAGATGTAATTCATAATATTGGCATACCTGCTGTTAGTTTACATGTTGATGCGTGTGAAACTATCAAGCCCAAACGACCAATAAAGCTGTAAATGCTGCATTTGCGGTCATTTCCTCCATTGTTCACAGCTGAGAAGCGCTCGAGACACGGCGATAAAAACCAACCAATCAAAACACCACACTGACGCACCACACCGCCTAACCCCATCTTCTGAGTAGGGTTGGTGAGTGCGTGCACTCAACACACCAGTGCGCCGCGCACTGGATTTCCGAACGACAACGCACCAAGTGCACCGAATAAACGAACGACAACATGGCACACCAGTGCGTTGAGTGCGCATTTCCGAACGCGCCCGGTGTGGTGTCAACTGAAGGGTGGTCGCGGTGGCCTATCTTTCCTGCATCCAACATCTCTGGTGTTCATTGGGCCATGGTGAGAGAGGTTTGGGACTTGTAGGCCTAGCGCCGAATAAAAACAAAAACTACAACTCTACTCTAACCTCATCGTCCGACGGTGACGATTAACGTTTGCGACATGTTCTTAGGGGAGGGACCATATACTCTATGGGAGGGACCCAGAGTCATTGACGTCCATGTCGGAATGGAGAGAGCCTCCCGACGTCCAGACTGACCAATCATAATACATGGTGCAGGTGACCAGCCAACCAGACGGCGAGGCTTTGATGATGAGACATTTCGTTGTCAGACTGTTTTGATGCTGAAACCATTAGCAGCATAATAACACAAGAAGAGACCATAAATAACACCAACGGCTTGCTCTTTCTGATTATACCTCGTAATTTCACACAACTCGTCAACTGTGGATGTCTGTATACGGACAATGAAACAGGTCTGGTTGTTGAAGTCATCCTAGTGGGTTTTTTTTAGCCGCTGCTTGCTGCTACTGTTTTTAGCCCCATGTTGCAGATTGATCCGCAACCTTAACAATGTCAAGAATACATGGAGCCATCCGCAGCACGACATTCTGAGATACCCCGCTATATTTATAGCAATGAACGAGACGCGTCGGGGTGTACCCGGATCTGCTGTCGTCGTCTCCGTGTTGTGCACCACACAGATGAGCTGAGATTTCCAACGCTGGAAAGTTAGAACTTGTTGGAACTGCGGCTCAATCACTGCTGCAGTCAACACACGGGCCGACATGGACGCCTCCTCGGGCCCGTGAACCCTGCAGTGACACCCCAAACACAGGCTGTCTGTTTTTCTATGACACACTCCGTTTATGCTCGGCTAGATTCGGTGGAATCGCTCTTCGACGAACTCCCATATATGTTTTATCTGGGCTTGTTTTTTGTGAACGTCCTCATCCTCTACTATGCCTTTCTGATGGAGTACATCGTCCTGAACGTGGGTATAGTGTTTCTGCCTGAGGACATGGACCAGGCGCTGGTGGATCTAGGGGTGCTGTCCGACCCGGCCTCTGTCCCCTACGACACGGACACGGAACTGGATGCCTTTGAGGGCTACTTGGAGTGATGGAGGAGACAGAGGAGGTGGCGGCGATGATGAGAATGCAGAGGCCTGAAGTGACCTCCTCCAGTGTAATAATGATGAGTCAAAAGACAAATCAGATGCTGTTGCTGCCTTTTGACCGCACAGACCCATGTGTGACAAAGTAAGCCATCAACTCTGGGACAACAACAAATACATAATGATGTTGCCATGCCCATTAAGGATTATATGGTTAAACTATCTAATAGGGATACTTTGCCATATAAGACAAGCTGAATTCAACAACTATGCATGTATGTGAAAATCCCACCTTTCCTCAAAGAAACTGGGTTGCTTTTCTTTTCACAGCATGGCCATGTAAAAGAACAAGCACAACCAGCTCTCGGTTTGCCCTTCCCTGACAGAACAGTGGCTTTAGTTGTATAGATGAATAGAGAAACTAGTAAGACACCCGAGGGTGGAATGCGACCTCAGGGTGACATGCAACCTAAAGGGCGAGGTCGCGCCAATTCTTGACAATCTGGCCAACCACAGCGTTTCTCTGACGATTCTAGTTGTTGTCATTCTGGGGGGAGTTTGTTCATGTTTTTGTGAGGGTATCAACCCTAGGAGACACGGGGAGAACACGCAAACTCCACACAGAAAGGCCCTATCGCTCACACCCTAGGTTTGGTTGGCGATAGGGCCTTTCTGTGTGGAGTTTGCCTAAACATGGAGATGTGGTACAGAAGGACTCATATATGGGCATAAAAAGCATAGACAGAAAGGTAGACGCCTCCTTCGGCTAGGGGGCGTATGCATTGAGCAACTAAGGGAATCTTCGTCGCTTCCGTGTTCATTGCTTCCGCGTGCGTCACACATACGGAAGTCGGTAAGCCAATCAGAGGCAGGTAGGGGCTGGTCTTTACGTATGCAGCCTATAAGAACAGCTGAGCAGTGCAACATCGGAACTGGCTCTGTTGAATTGAATTGTGGTCCTTGGATAAGTCACGGAAAAGACATGCTGTGATTGGTAGTCACTTTGACTGACAGCGTTCCCTTAGTTTTTTCAGGAAGTCCGGACTAGAGCTTTTGCACATCGCTCCAATTAACTGCAGAGGCGAACGAGGCATCTAGCTCTTTATATCTGTGATAAAAAGTATGTCATGTGACATCACTTCCTGTACAGACAGTCAGACAGACAGCCATTGACTCCGACCTAACAATGGCTACTGTCTATGACGGTAGTCCCATATGACATGATGTACTAGACTATCTCCATATATAGTGTTCTCCACATCTCCATGTTTAGGCCAAACAGATTCGCTCCATTTCTCCATGTATAGGTCCAAATGCCCAACGTTGAGCTTGACAACGAAACGTTTTTAACACAGACGCCCCCATATTTACATATATATTATATAAAAAGTATGTCATGTGACATCACTTCCTGTACAAACAGTCAGACAGACAGCCATTGACTCCGGCCTAACAATGGCTACTTTCTATGACGGTAGTCCCATATGACATGATGGACTGGACTATCTCCATATATAGTTCATGTTTTTGTGAGGGTATCAACCCTAGGAGACACGGGGAGAACATGCAAACTCCACACAGAAAGGCCCCATCGCTCACACCCTAGGTTGGGTTGGCGATAGGGCCTTTCTGTGTGGAGTTTGCCTAAACATGGAGATGTGGTACAGAAGGACTCATATATGGGCATAAAAAGTATGTCATGTGACATCACTTCCTGTACAGACAGTCAGACAGACAGCCATAGAGAAACGAAGCCGTCATTTGTGCGTAATGACGCCCTCTAGGGGGTTCATGCTGGTATTGTTTTGTATTCAAATCGCCATTGGGAAATTTGCGATTGCCGCATATAAGGACTGTGTTAAAAAAACTAGACCAGGTCAACCTGGTTGTGCCAGACCCCCTGTCTGTCATCATCATTTATGACATCATGCCTTTTGTAGGCATGTCATCATCATGTCATCATCATATATACCCTTTATATAGAAAACCCGGACAGACATTTGCTTATGTAGGCCTACCCATTTCATGGGTCTGGCAATTAACACACCATGTGTGCGTTTCTGTCAGCGGGGGGGTTCTGCATAGTTTATGATATTCATTCATATCTGATATAGCCTGTTGTCAGAGAAAATGTAATCAACGCTGTCCTAAATGTTGGAAACTACAGAGAGACACTCGTGTCTGGGACAGACTGTCGCTGAGAGCATGTCCGCGCACATGGTGTGTTTATATTTTTAACACAGTTCTTATATGCGGTGATCGCAAATTCCTCAATGGCGATTTGAATACAAAACAATACCAGCATGAACCCCGTAGAGGGCGACATTTCACGCCATTTCACGGAAGTGACATCACACTTCGCTGCTGAATTGACTCCGACCTAACAATAGCTACTGTCTATGACGGTAGTTCCATATGACATATTGGACTAGACTATCTCCATATATAGTGTTATCCACATCTCCATGTTAGGACTCATATATGGGCATAAAAAGTATGTCATGTGACATCACTTCCTGTACAGACAGTCAGCCATTGACTCCGGATTAACAATGGCTACTGTCTATGACGGTAGTCCCATTATGACATATTGGACTAGACTATCTCCATATATAGTGTTATCCACATCTCCATGTTTAGACAGCCAATGACTCCGGCCTAACAATGGCTACTTTCTATGACGGTAGTCCCATATGACATGATGGACTGGACTATCTCCATATATAGTGTTATCCACATTTCGTGTAGCCGCCCTGTACAGGAGGTGATGTCACAACTCGCTGACATCACACTGACATCACAGAGGATACGGACGGTCACGAGGATACGGAAGGAAGGAAGGACACTCAAGCGACACTGTTCTTCAGAGTATATGCGACCTTCGGTCGCAACGACCTTCGGTCGCAATAAAGAAAATAAAAAACGTAATCTGCCACAAATACCACTATTCATGAAGTCAAGTGAAACTGCAATAATGTGTTTTGTTTGTCCATGATGATCGACCCTAATCCTAATGACTTTTGCCATGTTTCCACACAGGTTGTCTCGCCTCAAAAGCAGGTCCCCAAAGACAGTTAAGCACCGATGGCCATAAGGACAGCCTATTCTCTGGTTTGAAGGTTGTTTACCCTGCATAAGCTGTCAGTCAATTTGTTGCCAATCTAATAGCAATAGAGATGGGTTTAGCATAGACACTGAATGGTGGCTACAGAGAGAACGCTGCATCTCACCAGAGATTTGGGGTGTTCCACATTAGCCACTTTGCAGGCAGTTGTAGTCAGTGGCTGCCCGTTACTTTGTCCACCAAACGTATACAGAGTTCTGATTGTTAAATACCAGTAATACTTTTTTATGTGAAATACCACTGTGATGGATGGCAGGTGGCAGCAAATGTGAGCGATTTGACACATGAAATTCTTGGTCACACAGTACATACAGTATATATGTCTGCATCAGGGATAGAGATAGCCCCAGGAGCATTGCTGGGCACTCTGAGTCTGGACCCAATGAGAAGAACAGACTGGACAAATGATGAAATGAAGACAGCGCCCGGTTAATCTTTACTTTAATGCTCTGCTCTACCATGGCGCTCCCATGAGCAATTTAAGTCCTTGCAATGATTGCTGTGGCGTTGAATTCACTGCAGAAACTAATTAAGAAAATATCGTCATTTCTTAAATGCCTTCTGCCCACCCAACACCATTTGATTCTCTCAATCATGTGTACACATTGTTTTACTGAAAAGCGTTAACAAAATGAGTTACAACTGCATCAGCATGTCATGAAAGTGGAAAGATACTGTAATGTTAAAACAGGCACTTCTTATGTAGCCCCAAATATTTGACATATTCCTAATCCTTACAGATGTGTGTAAGCCAAAGGCTCCCATGATTTTGGTTGGGAGCTTTATATATTCTTTGAGGATTTCTTTGGTGGAATGTTGTGTTAATTACTTTCACTTTTTTTTTTTTTTTTATCTCAATCTATATAAGAAGATATGTTATTGGCAACAACAGGATACTTAAGTGGTTGTTATATGCTAAATGACGTATAGAATTGTGCCTACTTGTTTTAAGGTGGCCAGCTCCAGGCAATGAGTGGTCCAGTACTGCCAGCCAGGTATTAATTATTACCTTGACTGTTGTTACATCTGGCATTATAATTGGTCCATTGAGTAAACTTGAAATTCAACAGACATTTGCAGGCCTCTCCCAACTGGTGTTATGTTCCTGGGTTCTGAAGCCCCAGAAAAATACTCATGTACTTAGGGCTGTCACAATTATTACATAATCGTCTAATCGTGATTATTTGACATAATCGCGATTATTTTTCATAATCGTCATAATCGAGAGTCAAAAATAGTGGAAATAGCAGATCTACAAGCTCACAACGCGTCGCATCACGACGTGTTGTGAGCTTGTAGATCGGCTATTTCCATTATCAATGTTCTTTTTTAAGTAGTAAGTTGTCAAATATGTCAGTAATGTATTTGTATATTTAGGTTATGTGTCATATCTACCACATGCAACTTCAAAGCCTAAAAGCCAAACAGAAATGTAATTATCAACGACAAATACACAATTAAATCGTTAATCGCCAATTATTTGAGTGACAATTAATCGTCATGTAAAATGTAATATCGTGACAGCCCTACATGTACTGTAAATGTGGAGTGAACTTATCTTTTATTTGCCACTTGCCAGACACATTAAACGAACTACAAAGGAAATGTATCTACAAAAGTACAATATGAACAAATCATGCTACAAAGAAAAAAAAGAAGAGAAAAAAAACATTTTTTTTTTTAAATGTGTTGTTGAAATTAAACACAAGCATTTACTGGACTTTAAAGTCCAATGCTTTTCAAAATATTTGTATAAGCATGGTTCATGTTTCGGTCTGGAGTATCTTAACCTTTGCTGAATGCAGTTCCTCCACAAACATGGTTGTGTTTTTTTCTGACTCAGCCTTCAGTCAAAAAACATTTGTTGCTCAGCTCAAAATTATACTCGGTATACCCCCCCCCCCCCCCCAACTGAACATGGTTTATGTAACTTGGATATGATAATCTCGTACTGTACATGTATTGACTCTCAGACACGCATAGATAAAAGGGTTAATTAATAATAAACTATTTTAAAAAGGGAATGTAAAAAGGATTGTAAACTAAATAAATCATTAACAGTGTAAATATTTGCCATAGGTGGATCAAGTTTTAGGTAGAACTGTTCCATATGTGATGTAAAAGGCAGTATTTTTTCAAGTTGGTTGATACACACTGGGTCATGCCAAGATTACACTCCTGGACAATCCTTGTTTTGTAAGAAAACTGCTGAGGACCTGCTGTTTGTTGGTTTGTGAAAGACTATGCCTTGATGCTGTTTCCTGCAAATCGCTTGATTTTATCGGTGGCGGAGGTTTCTGACACAAGCTGTAACATCCTTTGTGATCTAGAGATGAACATGTGGGAGATCGAGATGGTCTGTGGACTGTTATATCTTTGTGGTCAGGGTGGGAAATTACATCCAGCCAAAGCACTGCGGCTGTGTGTCTGCCCGTGTACTTTAGGTCACTGGTTCCCAAACACTGGGTCGGGACTGATTTGTGGGTCGAGGACACATGTTTGTGGATCTAGTTTTTATTATTTCAAAACATTTTCAAAAAACATTCCCCATAAAGCTAATATTTTGAGTACTTTCATTAATAACTAAATAAAATACAAATCTAAGAAATTCCACAAATTAGAAAACAAATGTTTAAGAAGTAGTGAAAATAGTCCCGGGCAAAAGTCTAATTTCTCTTTTGGGTCTTGACTCTTGAGCTAAAAAGTTTAGGAAGCACTGCTATAGATGATGTCCTTTTGCACACCTTTCTCTGGACAGGTGCGTAGCAGATTCCATTAATAGAGAGTAGTCCTGCACACTTCACATACAATTGTATTAATGCAACCAAACTTCATCAGACATTGGTGCTGATGAGATGCCTGATGACGATTGGTTGACCGAAAGGTTTCATTAACCACTTTCAGCCTGGCATCCCTATTGTGGAGATGTCACTATAGTTGAAACCCTACATGCCCAAAATAACCCTATAATAATAATTATTATTACACGTATATTGTTTTTTTTTTATGTTGACATATTTCTCATACAACAAAGTATAAGTGGTTAATATATTTGTAATTGAAGACAGGGTGCAGGACTATTCTCTTTAAAAGGTCGGCCTGTATTGCTCTTATTGGCTACTTTAGCAGGTAAATTGTTGTCACCTTATTGTTTTGTTTTATAAAAGTCATACTTGACTGGTTGATAATGCAAATTGGCTGATGATGTCCTATTTTACATGTTAAACTGTGGCTTGGCTGGGGATGAAATTGTCAATCTTCCACCCTGATCACTGTCGTGGACATAAGGCCTGGTCCCAGCTGGAGCACCTCCACTGCAACTTTCCTTGCCTCGTGGAAATGCACACGTTATAATAAGCTAAGAAAGTTGTATTTTCTGAAGTGTACTGTATTAAACGAGTGAATGCAAGCATACTGGACTCATTTGTCTTTATTCTCATTACCTGTTAGTAATTTTGAAATATATTTGAAAGCATATTTGAAAATGTATGTAGGTATCAGCTTGGATAACTTTAAACATGGTTTGTTCTGTAATTCGTTTTGTCCACAAGAGAGCGCTAGTAGCCTCCTTGTCTGAAAGCTTACCCATTACAAAACTGCAACTCACAATCATCTGTAATGGCAGATAGGAGTTATCAGTAACAGAACAATATCCATAGACCTTCAAAAATCACAGCCTGTCACTTTTAAGGTTAACATATGTTTTCTTTTTACTGGGTGGGCACTATTGAAATTGTTTAACATTTTACTTCAAATACAAATGATTGAGGGACTCATTTGTATTCCAAATAAAAATCATACAAAGTGATTTAAAATACAAAAAGATCAGCCAGAATAGAACAATACAAGGTTAATCAAAAGAGGTAGTTGGAAGCCTATTTATGTCATCAACAGGGGAAGTGAATAAGGGTGAAAATAAGGTAGTCAGAGCACAGGGTGTGTAAACAAACTACTGTAATTTGTAGCTTGCATTTAAAATTGTACTTTTTCAACTTCATTCCAAGAGTTGTCAACCTTATAAAAGCCTAATGTACCCTACCTTGACAACAGCAATCTTATAACCTGCACAATAATGCAGCCCACTGTTAATGCTTCAATGCACTGCAGCTTTTACAGAACAGAAACCAGTGGGGAAGGAACTAAAGTTTTATCTTCACCCAAACAAACCTCCAAAATAATGACATATGCTGATATGCTGATACCTTCACAAATAAATAAAAGCTGAACATTTGTTTTCAACTGGTGAATGGGGGGTTTCCAATCAAAGAAGTGAGACAAGGACAGTATATTAAGCAGATGTGGGAGTTTGTCCAATGTTTTATTAATTCTTCAAGTACAAAAGGATTTTGAAATGCGAAGTGACATACAATCTTGCAGTTCCAAAAAAGGCTTACACAGAAGAATAACACAACATTTGTTTTGTTCTGTAGTTTTGTTCTGAAGTATAGGGCGCAATAGGTAATTTAATCAAATATTTGATTAAAAAAAATGATTTTAATGAAATAATCTGATCTACAAGCTCACAATGCATGCAGAGAAAGCTTGTAGATAGACTATTGACGCTTAACGCTAGTGTACAACAGTATAAAATAAGTGTTTAATTAGACTAATCAATGTAATAAATTAAAACAAATCTATTAGAATGTTTCTGCATTGATTCAGTACTATATAAAATGTATTAAAATGTAGTTGTAGCCCACAGTCCTATACATGTAAAGTTACTAATTGCAGAACAAATCAAGCTAAAAGTGGAGCAGGTATACAGTCACCCCAAAAATAGTGCACATCAATATATTAAAGCCCAATTCATACTACACTGGACAACCCCTCACATAACAAAATAGCCTATCTACAAGCTTTTAGATCTGATATTTTTTGTTCAGTGCATTACAAATACAATGTATTATTATCTTATGACGGAATATAAATTAAGCATAGGCGTGCAAACATGAGGGATAGTGCAAACATTTGATCCTTTTACTGAGGGACACCACACTTACTGCAATCTGGCTAGCCATCGTCAAGGAAAAGTTCAGTCGCTCTTTTAACTGGAGCTCAGTTATATCTCGAGCTCAGTTAGGCTGTTCTTGAGAGACTACACTTACTGTAACACATAGCATTGAATGGTGTGGAAAACACCATTATCATAATGACTGTGCATACAGTGGAACTGATATAATTAGCAATTTCTCTCTCTCTCTCTCTCTCTCTCTCTCTCTCTCTCTCTCTCTCTCTCTCTCTCTCTCTCTCTCCCTCCCCCTCCCCCCATCTGGTCAGTGTAGATACAGATAACTCAAATACAGAAAATGAAATACATACGGTACAGTACCTCTTCTCCAGCTCTGGGCATGAGGAAGTGACTGAGGCAAATAGAATACTCATTTCTCATGTTATGCCAGTGATTAGTAGTGTGTACGTAACTTAATCATGAGCCAGGGTCTAGAGACCTAAGCTAGCAGCACAGTGGAACATGGAAGGCTTTAGGATGTCCGACTAGTGCCCAACGATTCTGTGGTCCTGCTGTTGAAGGTGTTCAAATACTCCATAAGGAATACACTGGTTCCACATCCTGAGAGGAGAGGAGAGGAGAGGGATTAAGAGGCATGGATTTGACTCTACAGCAGGGGTTCCCAAACTTTTTTGTCTCAGGGCACCCCATAAATATTTGTTTTAATCCGAGGCACCCTTACATTATAATTTTCACTCCCAGCACCTTATATTTATAGCATATCGTCGTTGTCGGGTGGAAACCTTGTATGTCCAAAACCGTTCGTTTTGTATTTATCATATATAAAATGTACTAAACTAGTGAAAACAGCCGATCTACAAGCACACAACGCCTCGCATCGCGAGGCGTTGTGTGCTTAGTGTGCTTAGAAACAGCCGTGCTGTAGATCGGCTGTTTTCACTAGCTTTGTGCGACAGAGGTTTCTGCCTGACATTGACGATATTTTAGTGATTATGTTGCGAGGAAAACGTTGAGATAATAGCCATTTTGGTTAGAACTGACTGAAAATAACTTTGTACTTCAAGTTTATTAATGAATAAATGAATAAAAACATATTATGAAATTATCTCGCGTGCCTTTGAAAACCCCTACTCTACAGCACTGTTTCCCAAACACTGGGTCGGGGTCTCAGACAGATTTGTAGGTCCCTTAATTCTTTGTTTCCAAAATGTTGTTTTTAATGATTATTATTTCTAAATAAAAACATTCCCCCCCCAAAAAAGCTAAGATTTTCATGAATAAAAAAAAATGCAATGATGAGTAAAAAAGTCAAAGAAATTCTATAAAGTAGAAAACAAATGTTTAAGAAGTACGCACGCACGCACGCACGCACGCACACACACACACACACACACACACACACACACACACACACACACACACACACAGGGTGGTCTCACCTCAGGCTCTTCATCCATGGACAGTGTTTCAGGCTGCTTCCCAGGCTCTGTGCTCCCACATCTGTAAACTTGTTGTATTTCAAACTGTGGAATGCAGGCAAACCAGGCCAGTCAGTTTCATTCTATTGCAATGAACCATGTTCCTATGGAATCCAGCAGGGTGGCAGAATGACCAAGTGCAGTGGCATTAAATGGCATGCCATTCAGCAGTGGTGGAAAAAGTACTCACATTTTTTACTTAAGTTGAAGTATCGATACTGCAATATAGAAATACTCTGTTACCTATGAGAGTGGAATCCGTGTTCCACCAATGCATTTCAATGATAAGGGAGCATTTTTTTGCAGAAATCCTCTGCTGGCATGAAACCGCTTCACTCTCATTGAAATGCATTGGCGGAACGCGGATTCCACTCTCATAGGTATTTTGGTGTGAGAGCACCCTTAGGGTGCCCTCAAACCAAAACACCTATGAGAGTGGAATCCGCGTTCTGCCAATGCATTTCAATGATAAGGGAGCGTTTTTTGCAGAAATCCTCTGCTGGCATGAAACCGCTTCACTCTCATTGAAATGCATTGGCGGAAAGCGGATTCCACTCTCATAGGTATTTTCGTCTGAGGGCACCCTTACAAGTAAATGTCCAGAATTCAAAATGTACTCGAGTAAAAGTACAAAAGTATTGGCATCAAAATGTACCTAAAGTAGCAAAAGTAAAAGTACTCATTTTACAGAATGGTCCCATTTCAAGTTTTTCAAATGTATGAAAATCTTTTGAAAATAGCAGATCTACAAGCTCACAATGCGTCGCATCACGACAGGACACATTGTGATCTTGTAGATCGGCTATTCAAATGGCTGAAATGTATATGTTACAGTATGTTTGGGTAACTCAGTACGTTCATTGTAAGAGCGCTTGTTTTGTCGTTCACCACACACCAATCACCACCAGATGGCGACGACAGCCATTCACTAGTGAAGGCGCTGACGTCACTCGTTTGCGACTCTCTTTCTTTATTTACTAGCCTAGCTCGGCAGTGTTTAGCCATTAGCTTAGCCATTAGCTTAGCCATTAGCTTACTATGAGCGTTTATCGTGGGCTTGCCCAGGCCTTACGGCCTGGGCATAAATATAACGATTGCATTCACCACGGCTTCGTAACTCGCGCGGCCGGCCCTGGCCCGCTCTTCGCGGCCACTCGCGCCTGCGGCGCTCGGGGGCGAAGAGCAGGACCAAGGTCCGCTGGCCTTCGCGCCGCTTGCAATGTCGTGGACAATCGAGCGGCTCCGCCTGGAGGACGTTGTTGTGGCGACCGCTTGTTCCGCCCCATGCCGCACCACGAGTGCTCCGTTTCTCGACCGTACTGTTTCTCTAACAAACCGTGACATATATAAGGCTGAAGTGGTTAAAATATGTTTTGTAATAATAATCAAAATCTACAAAGTAACTAAAGTAACTATTAACAAAAGTTTTCAAATAAATTTAGTGGAGTAAAAGTACAATATTTGGATCCGAGATGTAGTGGAGAAGAAGTAAAGTAATTGGAAATTGAAAATACTCAAGTAAAGTAGGCCTACAAATCAAAATTGTAAGTAAGTACAGTACTTAGGTAACTTAATTACTTTCCTCCACTGCCATTCAGGTTTCCAAAACATATTTTGGGCATGTTATAACAGGAACAATTGGCAAAAATAGGCAAACATTCAGCAAAAATAGCCAATCTTCAAGTTCACAACATCTGTCCATATGACAAAAGCAACTAAATGACACATTTTTTAAAATCCTTGCCATGTATTTTTGAATAAACTATTTTCTACTTTGGACTGGACAGAGCTGCCTTGGATCCTTTCTAAGTTCCCCACTTCATTACACTTTTTAGATACGTCTACAACGGAATGGAACTAGACTTGTTGTCCTAAATTACTATACCCTCTCAAAAGAGCACCTGTTTACAGTTCTCTTTACCACTCACGGACCCACACAGCGCTTATCTTTTATCTAAATGACTAATGGTGACTGAAATGCTAATTGTTGTTAGTCAAAGCTAGACAACAGCAATAATGAGTCAAATATGTTTTTAAAAGGGGAATAAAGGTAAACGTCTAGCAGCTGCATACTAACAGTTTGAACAAACTGCAGATAACTTAGTGCTTTCCTATTTACTAGTGCAGTAAATAAAGAGTTATGGTAGTTGAGACAGAATGAAATAAAGCCATGAAAAGCTTTCTCTAGGCCAGGGACAGATAAATGATTGATTTTAGAGTTGTTTGTATATAATGTTAGTCTTACTCCACGTCAGAGAGGGAGGTCAGCTGAGGAAGGACGGCTGCCAGACTCTCTGCACCTCCATCGCTGATCACATTACTGTAAAGACTGAAACACACACACACACACACACACACACACACACACACACACACACACACACACACACACACACACACACACACACACACACACACACACACACACACACACACACGCATACAAACACGCACAAGAGAATGAAGCCGAATGTACACTGAAATCAGTGAACTGAAAAAAAAAAGAAGTCTGTGTGTATGTTCACATACATGAGCCACGCAAGCACACACACACACACACACACACACACACACACACACACACACACACACACACACACGCACGCACACGCACACACACACACACGCACACGCACGCACACACGCAGTATAGCAAAAATCAGGCCTGTTTGTGTGTACACACTGTGTACAGTACAGTATATACCTGAGAGAGTGCAGCGAGGACAGGGTCTTCAGGGCATGTGCCAGTTTCTCCATCCCTTCATCTCCTATACTGTTCTGAGACAGACTGGAAACGGACATGGGAAGAGAGAGGATGATTTCACCACCTCTGATTATTGTATTTCATTTTAAAAATTGAATGCTAACCACAGAATACTAAGTTTAAACTTTAACAGTTGAGAGACATTAACCGGTAATACGTATGTAAGGCTAATGTCAGGCTAATGGATATGGTTGGACACAATTTGTTAAGTTTTATATTGAGTCTGAGTCCTCAATATGAGAATGAACACAGGAAGTGGTGGGATCATTGAAAATGTTTGACATTTCTCATTTAATAATACAGTAGGATCGGGGCTACTACAGTTTGCAAACCACTGTTATTTACTACTTTTTTTGCCACTGTCCAAGTAAAACAAGGTTGCTGTTTGCTGACTTGCCTTCCAATTCCACATGACAACAGATACAATCTCTATTTTGATATAAACCTGAGCAAATAAAACCAAACCTAGGTGCCCCGGACCACTACGCCAGGCCAAAATGTATAAAAATCTTTTGAAAATAGCAGATCTTCAAGGTCATTGTGAGCTTGTAGATCTGCGATTTTCAGTGTGCAACCATCATACTGTATGACAAAGTATAAAAATACTTTCACTTCCCCATATGACTACGTAGGTCCGCACCTGTGTCCAACTGTCCATTGTACTGCTCATCAAATATGCACACATTTATTTCCTGTTTACTGCATTGTCACGGCCCTGCATCAATATATTCACTCCATATTCATTGTTGATAGACTGTGGGTAGACCGTGCACTGCACATATTAACTCATTGTTGACTGTACATCTCGAGTTACCATTGTGGTAAACTTTCCCTCCAGGCCAGTGTGGCCTCTCAAAGTTGTCAATTAGCCTACTTTGAGAGGGGTCTTGACGCTATTGATTACTTTTGACTCTGCAAACAACAGTGAAAAATCACACCCGTGTGAACTGAGCGGTGGTCGTGGAGGCTGTGCAACAGCACTACTGGGTGGGTGCAGCGGGGTTAGTGTGCTTTACAATGCTGTAGTTTCTTCACACACTCTAATTTATTTGACCCTAAAACATTCAGTTTGTTAATAATAATAATAATACTTGACCACACATGCTGACCCACCCTTCTCCCCTGTGTGTGTGTGTGTGTGTGTGTGTGTGTGTGTGTGTGTGTGTGTGTGAGAACAACAGCGCCCCTCCCTTAACATGTGTGGTCAGAAAAGGTACTGCAGGCTTGAGGCTACATACACGGACGGACGGACGGACGGCCGGACGGACGGACGCATACACACACGGCCACGTATAGGAGACGGTGTGACCACCGCTCAAAAACGAACCATTGTAATGAAGGAAATGAACTGATCAGATGGAGAGAAAGAAAAGCCGCTAGCCTCTACATTTAATGCCACAGCTGGTGAGAGCGCTTCACATAGCGTGACATCAGTGAGCTGCAGGCATCTGAGGCTCCAACTGCTGCTTCGGGGACCCTTGTTTTTAATTACTTTTAATTACAAGCCATTTATAATGTCTAGCTAGCGTGTAGACTAGAGCAAACAGCATGAATAACCATGGTAAAGACACAGAGAGCTTAGCTTGTGGGACTCACTTGAGAATCTCCAGAGCAGATAGGGACGCCAGAGTGACAGCCAATCGCTCCACTCCCCTGTCTCCTAGTTTATTGTTCTCCAGGCTGCAGGAGGACGGAGAGCAGGTTAGAGAGAGATTTTTGGGGTGTTTGGCCTTTATTTATAGTTTTCAGTAGAGACAGACAGGAGACAAGGAGAGAGAGAGAGATGGAGAGAGACATGCAACAAAGATCGTCGGGAATGGGATTCGAACCCGCAATGCGCTTTCAGGCTACATTGGAGCCTAGGTGCCCAGACCACTACGCCAGGCCAAAATGTATAAAAATCTTTTGAAAATAGCAGATCTTCAAGGTCACTGTGAGCTTGTAGATCGGCTATTTTCAAACAGCTTCTGTCACACACCCTGACAGAAGCTGTGCAGTATAAGGTTATTTACAAAGTTACAGAGAAGTATGAAAAGTGTGTATACTGACTCTAGGTGCTGCAGGCTGTTCAGGCCTGGGAGGAGTTGACAAAGCGTAGGCAGAGCTAGGGGACCATTCTCTGGACCAAGCCTGTAAAAGACACACATCACGCACAACATTAATCATCAGTAACATCAAAATTATGATTAAAAACCCCTTGTCAAGATCTTATTAAAAAAATATATAAATATAGTTTCATGACCTCTTAACCTGAACCCATTCCTGTAATTGTGGGCTCGCTGAAAGCGAGCACACGTATGTTATCTTCATTATTTATCTATCAGTCAAGTTCTCCTCAAAATGACGTAATCTATCAGTCAAGTTCTTCTCAAAATGACGTAAGACACTGCCTTTGTACCTTTGGACAGTACAAAGGCAGGGCCCTTAGCCAATGATGTGCAGCCAAAGGGTAGATATTTGTGCCCATACATGGTGTTACATGCAAGCCCACACTGTTTCGTAGGAACAGTATAAAAAGCATCTTGGACCTTGGATCTTAATACAGTATTTTTCATTTAATTATTTCATTCTATTTTGGTATTATGGCTATGTGTACAGTATGTACATCTTTTGAGATCCCTCACTGAAAACCTACTTGGAAAGATTGTGATTTTTCCCTTCACTAGTATCAAAACCGACATCGACATCATAGTCATCATCCTCATCCTCATCTTTATCAGTTGAAGCAGTAAAACCATCGTTATCACTCCCATCATCATCATCATCATCATCATCATCATCATCATCATCTTCATCATCATAATCAGTGCTGCTACATTACTCACACCAGCTCCAGCTTGTGCAGCTCTCTGACCGCTGGCACACCCTCTGCCAGAATGATCTCTGATTGGCTGGAACTAGGAGAGAAGACAATACTCAGTGCACAGTCAACGCATCGGGAGTTTTGTATAACGCGAGTACTGTATGTAGTTGTAGAGACAGACATAGAGAAAGAGAGAGAGAGACAGAAAGAGAGAAATGTGTATTTTATTCTATTACATTTGTATTACTTATTCGTTCATCCTACTCCTCCCAACCAACACTCTACGCTCGGAGTACATGCAGTGACCTCTCCACCCGGCTTCCATCCCCCGAACATGGGTCAATTGTGTTCTGACGTGGAAATCCTTACTTAATTTATGGATTCCAGTCTAAATCTCTAGTGGAATGGAAACTCTCAAGGAACAGTAACCGTGACTCAGCTACGATATTAAATGATAATAGAAAGATTTATTTACAGTGCTGTAACAGTCACAACAAACATATACGTTCTACATCAGCAAAGCGCACAGACAGATTGCCTCGCTCTCCCTGACTGTTGGCTAAAGAAACACCATAAAACATTTGATATCCTCTACTAAGCTGTGTGAATCGTAAAATAAAGGCCCACTTTTTTGCTGGCAGCTGTGTGACCTTCAACCTGTAGCTACTCCCTGTATTCTTACCTTATTGATTACAACTGGTGTTTTATTAGGTCCAGTTCACAGTGCTCAAACTCAAACTAGCAACACAAAGTATTCACTGCTAAACACATCAGTTCGTATAGAATTGATGCTTGACAAATCTGGATGTGCCACGCTGGATTCGAACCCACAACCTTTAAGGTGGTGGGCAGGTATTCTTTACCATTGCACCACCCCGAGTGCCCTTCCTCAGACAACCTATATTCAAAAGTGTCCACGGTATGTTGCTGGCAGATTGTGGAGCTAAAAGAATATAAATCATGGCCACATTGTGTTTTGGACCAATTACACAATGTTTGTTTTGTTTGGCTACTTAGAAACTCTTGGAACTGCCAAAACGAACTTCGTAAAGGCACTGCATTTATCTGCCGAATCTGTTTTTAGTGTGTTTATATCACCATACCTGTCCATCAGTCTCCTATATGTGTGTATCTCGATCAGCTTCGCCAGGTTTTCCAAGTGACACAGCTGTGTGGCTTTCATGGGGTCAAGCTTGAATTTGGACACTGCCCCTTTAAGAAGTGTCTCCTCCCCAGTTTGATCAAGCTCCTCCCATAGGGCTATGACACCAGCAATGCACACCCTGGAAAGAAACCCAAAGTTTGTCACATTAATGGAGAAATGAAAAGCTAATATGTAACCCAAAATATTGAATCACTTCAGAGAATACGGCATGTTCTGAAGATTGATATTTGTTCCTAGACCAGGTCTAAATCCCTCATTAACCCAGAGCTAAGTAGGGTTGCCAACTCCCAGAGTTTCAAATACGGGACACCTCCTTATACATCTGACGACACCTGCTGTGCCGTAGGCGCAGCCGAAAAATCGTGTATTTTCGGTTATAAAGTTGGCTAAAACGGGTATTTTCCTATATTAAATCATATTTTTCCTTTCACAATATTAATTCGGGTGTCTTTGGGCCACGTCCTATTACCTTAAAATCATGTAGTGTAGGCCTATATTTTATTTCTGTCAATTTTCCAAAACATATAGGTCTACCTGGTTCTCATGTGCCCACTCTCTGGTTACCCAACACTAGTTTAATCATATTGGCATACAGTAATAAACATAGGTTTTAAAAACAAAATCAACGCATGCTTATGTTATTTCACATACCAGCCTGCAGTCTGGGGTCGCTTTAGTTGGCAGACAAAACTACTGTAGTGCTCCCAGGAATACCATCCCATGGCTTATTTTCTGCTTGCTTGCTTGCCTGCCTGCTTTTTCACCTTGTTGTTTAGGCTATCACGAATTCATGTCTAATCTGTTTGTACACAATCTTCTGTCACACGTTTTTTTTAAAGACATTAAATAATGTTCTGAGCCGAGTACTGTCTTATGCTCGCTCGCACGCACTCACACAGCCTCGCAGGCAACTTGTGGAATGTGGACTGAACCTACACGTCCTACAGCCCATGTAGTCCAGTCATTTTAGGGTTAGACCTGGAACAAATTGCAATAGTAGCAAACTCAACTGATTTTGTATCCTCATTATGTCCTTAGTGAGGGGAAAAATGTCCCAAGGAATCCCACTGGGGCAAAGTTTTGAAAACGACCTACCTACCTTCAATTACTATACACGACTACAATATAACGGAAAAAATGACTGAAAAAAAAAATCTGCTTTAAGTGGGATATGAGGGGTCAAACTAGGTGTTTTTAATTATTCTGAATCCATTGCAAGCATTTGTTTTGCATGAAAAACATTCCTTGGGCTAAAAACGGACCCCAAAAGACTGAAAATTTATGAAAATTGATGAAAATTGACGTTTTGAGTGGCCATTTCTGGTCCAAGGAATGTTTTTCGTGCAAAACAAATGCTTGCAATGGATTCAGAATAATTAAAAAACCCTAGTTTGACCCCTCACATCCCACTTAAAGCAGATTTTTTTTCAGTCATTTTTTCCTTTATATTGTAGTGTATAGTAAGTGAAGGTAGATAGGTCGTTTTCAAAACTTTGCCCCGGTGGGATTCCTTGGGACTTTTTTTCCCTCACTAAGGACATATTGAGGATACAAAATCAGTTGAGTTTGCTACTATTGCAATTTGTTCCAGGTTTGGCCTAATTTTGGCCTAAAATGACTGGACTAATGGGATGGATTGGTGTAGGGGGCGGAGACTGTGTCTTAGCAACACTGTTAATGAGCCAATTAGCTGCCTACAAACAGCGCAGCGCCTCACTCAGCAATGGGATGCAGCAGAGTGGAAGCTCACTGACAGGCAGAATCGCTGACATTTCTCAATTAAATCATCCCGTCATTCATATTTATCCCCCAACCTTAAAATACGGGACAAAGAGCGTCCCGTATGAGTTCAATACGGGACACGTCTTTTAGTTTACAAAAACGGGACGATCCCGTATTTTACGGGATGGTTGGTAACCCTAGAGCTAAGTGATAAAGATAACGATAACGATACGTTGGCGTTCACATCAATTATGCCAGCTTTATCGTTGTGGTGTGGTGTGGACGCTACCATCCACTTCAATTGAAAACAATATTTTTTATCATTATCATTATGGTTATCTTTATCTTTTTTTTTTAAACATTATGTTTATTTAGTTTTTTGTTTTTTTTTTACTAAAAAAACAGAACAACATTCACATGGCAGGTTTTTTTTTTTTTTGTTATCAATTATTTTTATTTTCCATAATCAAAAGAAAAATGCAATTAACAGACAAACAACACAAACAATAGCAAAACAAGAAAAGGAAAAGAAGACCCACCCACCCCCTTTCCCCGGACCAACACGGAATGTACAATAGTGCATGCCTGTGCTAGGCTGTTACCACTATATAGTGATTTCTTGAATCATAGCCTTAAGCCTATCTGCAATGTCCGACCACATATTAATGTTTTCTTCTTTTGCTCCGTGTAACCTTGCTATCGACTGCTCTAAATATACTATATCTAGAAAGGTTAAGGCCCACTGGCGAAACGTTAACGTATGAGGAGGTTTCCACCGCGTAGCTACCATCTTCTTCGCCGCCGTTAATCCAGCAAAGAAGATGCGCTTGCGTATATTGTTTAGTTGCAACTGTGAGACGTCATTTAATAAAAATAAAGAAGGAGAAGATATGATATTGATACTAAAAATAGTTGAAAGTTTTGAGGCAACCATATTCCAGAATGACGACACATTTGGGCATTCCCAAACCATGTGAAGGAAGGTACCAATACTATTTGAGGCGCAGAGAGTGCAGTTGGATTATTCAAAATCCTCATAGCACATAGTCTGCGAGGAGTTAAATAAGTCCGATGAACAAAATTTAAATGAATTTGTTGATGGTCTGGATTTCTAGAAGATAGCCTAATGTTAGACCATACTGTGTCCCAACAAAAGTCAGGGTCCAAATTTGGTACATCATTCCTCCAAACAGTATCAACAGATAGGGGCCCATAACTACAGTCTAATAAAAAACCATATAGGGTGGAAACCAAACCTCTTGTTCTGTTACCATCACAGATAAACTCATGGAAGGGGTGCAATCTAAGGGGAGCTTGCCATGGGACCCCATAGGTCCTCATGGACGTTCTCAGTTGGAAGTAGAAAAAAAGGGTATTTCCAGGCAGATTGAAGATGTCACACAAATCTCGAAAAGGTCGTAAACCATTTCTATCAAATAAGTCCCCTAATGTACGAATCCCCTTAGCCCTCCACCTTGGAAAGCGAATGGGGCGATCCTCGATTAAAAGTCTTTGATTATTGAACACTGGGGAAAATAAGTTCCATTTACAATCAATCTTACACATCTTTTCAGCTGCCCTCCATACTGCCACTAAATGAGAAATGATAGGTCCAAAGCGAACTTTGCATTGATGTGTAGTTATGTTTGAATAGATAAGATCTCTCAATTCAACAGGCTGCACTAAACTCTCCTCAAGCTCTCTCCAAGAAACCTTATTTGCTGGGTTAAACCAATTTAAAAGGGGGCGGAGCGTGAAGGCCCAATAATAAAATTTAAAGTTGGGCAATGAAAGGCCGCCATCATCTCTAGCACGTTGTAATAGAGAAAGTTTAAGACGAGGGCGTTTCCCTTTCCACACAAACTTAGATATCGAAGAGTGAAGCTTATTCCAGTATTGCGGCGGTGGTGGCAAAGGGAGCATAGAGCTTACAAAGTTAACCCTAGGAAGAACATTCATCTTTATGATTGAAACTCGAGCTTGGAGAGAGTTGGGCAAAGATGACCATCTATCTAAATCAAGACAAATCTTATTTAGAGTGTCACCATAGTTGTTCTTAACAATAGCCTGAAGAGAGGGGAAAATATCTATGCCAAGATATTTGAATTGGCTTACTACTGGGATTATGGACGGCAGAATAGCAGATCTCATCTGATCATTTAGAGGTAGAAGGGCTGACTTCGTCCAATTAATTTTGTAGCCGGAAATGGAACTGAACTGATCAAAAATTTGAAGGACATGAGTAATTGACTGTGGTGCATTCTCAATGAACAGTAGAATATCATCAGCATATAGGGAAATGCGATGCTGTGTGTTGTTAATCGAAACAGGAGTAATATCTGCAGACTGACGCACTGTCTGAGCCAAGGGTTCGAGTGAAAGTGCGAAAAGGAGAGGACTAAGGGGACAACCCTGCCTTGAAGATCTGCCAATCGTGAATAGCGGCGAACAGATCTTACCGGTTAGGACCATCGCTGATGGATTAGAATAAAGTACTTTAACAAAATGTATGAATGAAGCACCAAATCCCATTTTATCTAGCACAGCCCACAGGTAAGACCATTCCAGACGATCAAATGCCTTCAACGCATCGAGCGACAACACTGCGGCGGGGGTCCTCAGCTCCTTAGCCCTATCGATGATATGCAATAGTCGTCTAGCATTATCAGAGGCTAGTCTAGTTCCTATGAAACCTGTCTGATCACAGTGTACTAAGGTGGTCATAAAACCCTGCAAGCGACGCGCAAGCACCTTAGCAAAAACTTTTAGATCAGAATTCAAAAGTGAAAGCGGTCTATAGCTTGCGCAATCTGTGGGATCCTTGTTCTTCTTCAACAATAATGATATAATAGCTACATTCACATCCCTGGAGAAAGAGCCACTTTCAATTGCATATCGAAACATGTCTAGCATCAGCTGACCTAGATCTTCCCAAAAGATGGCATAAAGTTCAGGGGGTATCCCATCCAAACCAGGCGACTTGCCCCTACGCATTGCGAGCACAGCTTCCTGTAATTCCGCCAGATGGAGCGGTCTATCTAAGGCTTCCGCATCCGCCTCGCTAAGGGTTGGTAACTGTATGTTGGATAAAAAATCATTGCATACTGCATCATCGTGAATGACCTCGGAGGTGTAGAGCTCATCATAAAAAGCACGAAACGTGGCATTGACCTCTTTGGGTTCTGTAACCATGGCTCCCGTTGTTGATTTGACACTAACAATATCAGCAAAATGCTCATTGGATCTAAGACGTAAAGCCAGTAAGTGACTGGGTCTTGCACTATTAAAATAGTAGTTTTGCCTTGTGCGTTTCATTTGAAATTCTGAGCGGCGCTTGAGAATGGAGTTAATTTCTTTCTTAACTAGCTCCCTCTGGGTTGCTGTACTAACATCAAAGTTATTTTGGAGAGAATTATCCAAAGTAGAAAACCGAGATTCCAATTCCACCAGTTTGGCTGACCTTAATTTTCTCTGAGTGGACGCATAGAGGGTTGTATTACTCCTGATAAAGCCTTTAATTGCATCCCAAAGAATTCTGGGATCCTCAACTGAGCCTGTATTGATATTTATAAATTCGCGCAAACCAGTTTGAAACTGAGCTACAAATGCCGCATCGCGCAGCAGTGTGGTGTTAAACCGCCATCTAGGAGCTCTATCTATAACCTGTTTCAGTGAAGCAACACACAGCACCGCCTTGTGATCCGAGAGTGACATTGGGAGCAACTCTACCTTGGCAATTTTATGAAACAAGCTAACAGGGGCAAAAACGTAATCGATCCTAGAGAATGAAGCATGCCTACCCGACAGAAAAGAAAAATCTCTAACCGTTGGGTTCATTAAACGCCAGATGTCGAGTAAGCCAGTTGAGTTTGCCCAAGCACGTAGTTCTGCAGACGCTAGTGCTTGTTCTCTGCTTTCTACCCCAGTGGATCTATCTAGGTTATGTTGCCATGTTGCATTGAAGTCAGCACCAACAATGATTTTGAAATCCGTCAGTTCCAATAAGGTTTTAGTTAGTAATTTGTAAAACTCTTTGTCTAAAACATTTGGAGCATACACAGAGACTAGTGCTAGCATTTTACCCTCCAAGCGGATTTTAGCAACAGCTATCCTCCCGTCACTGTCAGACCAATCACCCAAAAAATCCAACCTAAGGTTACGTCTAGCCAATATGGCTACTCCCTTGGTTTTGGAAGAAGCAGCTGAAAAGGCTAAAACACGATAATGTTTATTAGCCAATCGGTTGGAATGCTCTTTTAAAAGATGAGACTCCTGTATAAATGCAAAGTCAATTGATTTAGATCGCAAAACCCCCAAAATGCTGGTTCGCTTATGCGGTATATTCGCTCCCCTTACATTGAAACTTAGAAATTTATATTCTGTCATAATTGTGGTTCAAACCATACGCACAGCAAGCACAGTAGAACATTTTAGAATTTCCTAGTTGGTCCCTCACAACAAACCTTCCCAACAGAAAAACAAAACAACCCCAAAAGGAACAGAAAGGAAAAAGCAACATCAAACGAACATAAAAAAACACATAACATTGAAGCTTGAGGGGGAAAACCCCATTAGCATCAGAGTGCACAAAAACAGTTCCCCACCCCATCAACCTATTAGTCAACCTTCATTTCACTCTGTCAGAGAGTGCAAACAAGTAACTGCCCAAAAGTAACCATACATTGCCCTCTGGTGGTTATGTAAATATATAACAGATCACCAAAGTAAAAACAACAACAACAAAAAAGTGCCTTCTTGTGGCTGAATAGCTCTCAAACATTCCATCCGCTCAAATTATGATCAATCTCCCCACTTCATATCACTTAAATAAATGAGAATGGTATGTTAACATTTCTAGTAAAGAAGGGGGAGAGAAAAAAGAAAAGAATAAAGGGGAAAAAAAAGAGGGGACTATAACAACTGTAATAATAATAATCAGTCCAGCATTAGGCCCACTTAGAATGTGATAAAGCCCTATAAGCCACGTTAATGCAAATAACCAAACACTTGTGACAGATAAGTGGAAATAAGGCTGTCACCACGACACGGCACTAATATAATATTAATAATAAAAATAAATAAAAAAGGAAATCAGTGTATATGATATAAAATATATATGCACTTACATATGTAGTTAGAAATAGAAATTAAAAGCACATCCGGGGGGCCATATGCAGCAAAGCACACACCGTGTTAATGCATACTGCGCCACATACAGCCCCCCCTATGCATCCATGCATACAAACCACAATTACTAATTAGAAGGGGAAAAAAAAAGAAAGAAAAGAAAAGTCTGTATACATAAGTATTTACATAAAACACAGTTATGTATGATTAGGAAACCATATACAACACAGCACACAAGATGCATACTGCGCCATATACAGCTCCCTGTACATGCCCAAAAGGCCAGTGCAAACTTAGATAAATGTCAATCATATTAGTTAAGTCTGTTTCCGTCTTAAACAGTAAACTACCATACTTCAAACAGTGAACATACCCAATCACGACTACAAAATAAATATCCCCAATACAGAGCTCCCCTCTCCCCCATCAAGAAATTAACATTGTAGAAGACAACAAGTAAAGTAGGTAAATAACTACCCCCCCCCCCCTCCCCCCCAGACAGCGGATCCACGAGCACGTAGAGCCAACGCGCCACGAGATCGTACATCCGCCAGCTATTGAGATTAGAAAAAAAAGAAAAGAAAAGAACGAGTCAATGAGCCAGGGAGAGAGAGAGAGAGGAAAAGCAGAGATAGGTAGAGAGACATAGAGAAAGGGCGGGAGAGCGAGTGGTCTCTGGAACCGCGGAGCCTTCACAATTTAGACCATATTATTTATATCTGTTTCGCCTTAAACAGTAGGCTACATTACTCAATACAAAGGCCAAAGCCCAGTCTCGCCCTCCTACCCGAGAAAGTAGCGTTTTAGGAGGCATAAACGAACCATAAACTAACAACCAACATAGCCGTCATTACCTAACAGAAAGAGAGAGAGAGAGAGAGAGAGAGAGAGAGAGACACACACACACACACAGCGAGAGAGAGAGCCATAGAGAGAGAGAGAGAGAGAGAGAGAGAGAGAGAGAGAGAAAGCCGAGATAGATAGAGAGACACAGAGGGAAGACGAGAGAGAGAGCAGGCTCCGAACCGGGACACGGAACACGTTAGACAAAGCTTAACAGAGAGAGATAAAAACCCTCTAGACCTATATAGTAAGCAGCACAACGCTCAATAAGAGCAAAGAAAAAGAATACAATAATAACAAGAACAATGTCCATTATATTCAAACAAAAAAGACAGTGAATTATGCGTATAGCTTTAGCAGCCCTAAATCCTCTCTCCTTGCGGTAACCTAAATTAAAACGAGTAACACCCATCTGCTTACAGATCTTATTAAAAAATAAAATATATCTTATTCTTCAATACAAATAAAATAGGCATTATGAAACGAAACACTTGAAAACACAACGTCAAGTCAGATGATGAGTCCAAAACAATAAGTAGGCTTACATTAACAACTCACCCTTTGGGGAGGAGGAGGAGGAGAGAGTGAGGAAAGAAAGACGCTGCGTAAAAGTCATCTCCAAAGTCCCAGCCAGCTTACCAACAGTCCATTAAAGGCAAAAGGATATCACATCGGCAGAATGTGTTTGAAAGCACGCGATCACGAAAGCAAAAGTGTCCCTGGTAAAAGTTAGTTCTCTGTAACTGTCGTCTCATCATCCTGCGTAGCTAGAGTCTCGTCCGCAGCACCTGGAGTCTTGAACTTATCCTTGCAAAAGGCCAGAGCTTCCTTGGGTGAGTTGAAAGTAGAAGTCGCCTCATCCACGGTTATCCAGAATTTGCTCGGGTGCCTTATTCCGTATTTAACTCCTTCCGCGGTGATGGAACGTAGGAATTCCTTTACTGGCCCGAAAGCTGCCCTTCTCTTTGATGTTTCAGCAGACCAGTCGGGGAAAATATACACCTTTTTGCCATTGTATGTCAGTTGGCCTGCTTTCCTGGAGAGCTGGAGTATGCGTTCCTTTACCCGGAAAAAATGGATCCTTGCCAGGAAAGCCCTTGGCTTATCAGAACGTGGATTGCCGGTCCGATGAGCACGATCCACCTCCGGGGGGGAGTCGGGAAACTCGTCGGGGAATGTTTTCTGCAAAAAAGACTGGATAAAGGCCACTGGGTCAGCCTTTTCTAGCCCAGGAGAGATCCCAATCACTCTTATGTTGTTCCTACGACTCCGGTCTTCTGCTATGACGAGCTTCTCCTCCAGATTAGCACATCTTCTCTCCAATTCAGTGATACACATCTGCAAACTGTCCATGGAGGAACCAAAGTTCTCAATGGCCTCCCCATGTTCAGCCACGGTCGTGTTCAGCGTGGCGACTGCAGGACGCAGCTCCTTTCCGAAGTCATCAATCTTCTTCAGTAATTTCTTCTCCAAGCCAAGCATCATGGGTTGAATAAAACCATCCATAAACTCTTTCAGTGATTCCTTGAGGACCTCGCGCAGCATGCTCTTTGTAACCGGAGCGTCAGCGTCGCCCTGCATTGCGCCGGCCATGTTGTCAGCGTTTGCGGTCGGAGACCTGGTACTCCTCGACCTCGTGTTAATCGTATTCGGCATGAAACACGAAACAACTGCAAAAACAGACGCTCACCAGTGTTTTGGCGTTTAAAGTCTCAAAAGAACTATAAAGGCAGTACAAAATGGGCTTAAAAAATGTGAAAACTTTGCACCTCCACAGAGCTCAACAAACGCGTCCTACTCGGTCGCCATCTTGTCGGAACTCCATTCACATGGCAGGTTATCTTTATCTTTATCGTTATCGCGCCCAGTGGGAAAGGGCCTTAACTGTAGAATACAGCACAGTAATTGTCATCAGTCCAGTCGTGGGTTTGTCTAGAGTAAAGGATAGCTTTGGGGCTAAGGATAGCCCCAGGCTATAGCCAAGTGGTTCGGGTTAGGGTGCATGGCACTCCCTGACTCTCTCCTTTCCTGTCTCTCTCCACTGTACTATCAATAAAGGCAGGGAAGCCTGAAGAAATAACTTTAAAAAAAGAAAATTATAATAATAATGTGGGAGAGGGTGGCATTGGTTTGGGTGACTATCCTTTAACAGAAAGTGCAGCCATGTGTCGAAATGACGTGTCCTTAAATCACACTGTTTAAGAGTTCAGGTACAATGTCAGATAGATCAACAAAGGTGGAAAGATGAACTGTACCTGTATGTATGAATGCAGCTGTGGTCCAGCAGAGCTTTGAGTCCAGACACGCGTATACCAGTCTCCTCTGCACCCAGACACAATCTCCTGCCCGCAGCTCCAGCTTGCTCCAGAACCTTCCCCAGCACCAACACGTCAGGCGGATAGAGCGGAACGCCACAGAACATCAGAGTCTCAGGAAGGTTCCTCGCCAGGTGGTCGAGCAGTCGCACACCACACCTGTTCCTGCCGCCGTCACCACGAGGCACGCTCGCCTCGTGAACGTAGTGACACGCCTCCAAGAGCTGGGCGGGGCTTAGGTCACCGTAGCTGACGCCCTCCATGTGTTCTCTTACTAGGGTCCGCTTGGCGACCACTGTGTCCATGGAGGGCGTGTCTGTGTACAGGTGAGATTCCTGCAGCTCCGCCCTATGGAGGAATAGCAGGCCGACGGCCAATCGCTGAGTGAGGTCAAGCTCCTCCCTATGGGTCCGGCGACGCACCTTGGGGCCTGACTGGAAGGGAACAGTCTGGAGGAGGAATGCACGGTCTGATACAGTCCTGGAGAGAGAGAGGGAACAAGGCAGAAGGAAAAGTGAAAAAGTGAAAAAGAAAAAGGAATGTAAAAACAAGGACAGGTAGGAAATGGGATGTGAAAAGAGATATGGAAAGTGAAAGTGGTTAAGTCTGACTGTAGGTTTTATAAATATTGAACCAATACCTCCAGATATATGAGGGAACCACTCGAAAGTGACTACATTATACAATATATATGTTTTTTTACTTATATTGTTATACCTTCAGATTATTTCTAACAGTAAAATAAGAGCTGGCCTAATTGTCTTTTCAAAACCATGGAGTTTATCTTGGGACACCTCCTGAAATCCGTCAATGTACACATTTATTTTTAAATATTTTATTATGACAAAAATATTAAACCTAAACCACAAAACGAAAATAGATGAACAAACAAGTCATACAAGTGACATACATAAACATTTGGCAGATTTTTTTGGTCATTTCCTAACCTATATAACTTTTTTTGTTTTGAACTAAAAATTGTGTTTTACCTGGACATAGACAGATGCACAGCTGCCAGGAAACTCTGCAAGAAGGGGTTGGCCCAAGACAGAATGTAGTCATCCACGACAGCATTGAATTCATTGTCCTGCATTTCATAGCTCCTTCCTCCTCCTCTTTTTCTTGGTCTCCCTCTTCTTTTCTTCTCCTTCACCTCTCCTCCACCTCCTAGTCTTGCTGCTTCACCCTGCCCCCTCCTCGGGTGGTGACAGTGGAACAGCCCCATCCTGAGGCCCAGTGTCCTCAGCGTACTGTAGCTGCTTCGTCCCACAGGGACAAGGGAAGAGTTGTTTCTGATGCCATCCCAGGCCAAAGAACTTAGCTGGGACAGAAACTCTCCCTCCTCCTTCATAACTTCTTCTCCACCTCCATCTCCCTCCTCGTTTACTGTCTCCTTTCTCCTCTCCACCTGGGCGTGAGAGCGAGCGCGTGTTCTAACATTGCTCGGAGTGCGGGTGCGACGGCGCTGTGAGCGAGCGGTGCCTGGCTTGTGCTTTAGGGTCTCTTCTCTGGAGTGTGTCACCGTCCTCGTCTGGGTGTCTGCGTGTGTGTTCCGATGCCCCCGCCCCACTCTCACCTTGAGCGCTTGATGGCAGAGGCCAGTCAGTGTGCCGGGTAGACCCTCTGAACATTGGGAGTGTTCTAGAACCGAGCACACCAGTCGGCACAGCCCGGGGTTCCAGCAGAGGCTCTGCATATACCTGCTGCTCTCCAGCCTGTCCACAGCAGAGGCCCTGAGTGCTGGATCGCAGAAGTACTGAGACAGATAACCTTGTACTTCTGCTGAGCCAAAGCCACCAAGCTCCAGAAGGCTGTCGGCCCGCCGCAGCAGCTGGGTGGCTAAGCCTCGCGGTCGGGAGGATATCAGGAGAGTGGAGCCTGGCAGGAGAACCCTCTGGAGGATGGCAGAGTACAGCTGTCTAACCGTAAAGCTCTCTTCCTCTGAGTCTCTCTGTAGTGACGTAGCCACGTCCTTCTCCAGACCCTGGAGCAAAACCTCGTAGTCCCGCAACTCTTCGAAGCCATCAAAGATGATTAGAAGGCGTTTGGGGGCTTTGAGGACCTGAGTGAGGACGCAGTCAGGGTCTGACCAAGCAGCAGTGGTGGGGGAGAGGCGGAGCAGGAGGGTGTGAAGGCTGTACGTCGGTTCGGTTAGGATGAGAGCTTTACCGTCCAACAAGAAGACAAAGTCAAATTGAGGGAGGGAGCCGCTGGACCAATCGAGACAGAGCTTCTTGATCAGGGATGTCTTTCCCATGCCAGCGTTGCCTATTAACAGTACACAGCGTTTGCGATTGGTTCCAGCTGAGTCCACAAATATCTGAGAAGAAAAAGGTTGGGAAAAGTGTGGTACAAATGAGTTACAATGAGGTTTATTTTTGGTTTGGTTTTAAGATACAGTTATACAAATAAATGCAAAACAACAACAACAACAACAACAACAAACAGAGGGCTTATAATAATATCTCACCTTGAAATACACCTTAAAAAAGGCACACACCATTGAAATATTGAGTTGTGCTGTTCAAGATTAGGCTTATTCACAGATCCTACAAATCTGTGTAAGTATAACTATAGCTAAGGTCCCCTGTGGGCACTCTACATATGACATAAGATTAAAACCATTTTATTTAATGATAATAATCAAAAGTAATCAAAACTCCTCCTTGAGCTCATCCAACGAGACCTGACCCTCACCTGGTTCCGCCTGACAGAGTTGTGTTGCCGCTCTGAGTCTCCCATGGGGACCAGTTCCCTGTCCAGGTACCTATGGGTGCTCCTCCCTGAGCAAAGGATCGTTCTCTCCACAAGCGGTACATCCACGTAATGAGAGGTCAGGCTAGCACCCACATCCATTTCTTGGAAGGTTTGTTTCACGTGAACTTTGGCTTGTTGAATGCAGTCCCTCACACAGTCTGAAAGCATTATCTGGGCTGCAACTAAATCAGAACTGTAATGAGCCACTGTAACAGTCATACTATATATGCTTTTATGTGATCTATCTGGTTGCAAAGTGCAAACCCATTCATTGTAATGGACAATTTCTACACTGCATGCTTACTCTGCCGTACAACAACAAATAGGACCAATCGGCTATTTTCAGCACCATTGTATGACAGAGTATCAATCAGGTTTTAGAGGTAACACCTTTATTAACCCTTGGATGCATGACCTACCAATACCTACACTCTTCCATGAGTGGGGTCAAAAATTACCCCAATTAAAATCAATGCGTTTTTGCAATAAAGTACTTGCTCTCACACATAACTCTGCCATACTTTTGCCTAGCAACGTGATTTCAACTTTAAAACGCTCACACAACTTTTGCCTTTTTTCCGCCAATTAGCCCTATTCACGGCCCGCCCACCCAGCATCCCCCTGGTGCTGAAGTCACGTTTTGAAGGGTAAACCCTGCTAAAAGCCCATAGAGTTAACACAGAAATCGCAAATTTAATGCAATTTCCGAATAGTAAAGTATAAAATCCGTATTTTATACTTTACTAGCATGATAGATAGATAACACAAGATAGTAAAAGGCACAAAGCATTATAATTTACTTTACCGTTCGAAATAATGATTTGTTGGCTTTAAGTCCAGCTATTTCTGTTATAGTTTCCCCTTCTAAACTGACGACAGCACCAGGAAGTTGCTGAGTGGGCGGGCCGTGAATAGGGCTAATCGGGATGAGCTGTAATTGTTGAAGCCCCGCCCCCTCTGTCAACTAAACGCGTGCAGCAGCTGTCACACTTTGCTGTCACACTTTGCTCTCACACGTAACTCTGGCATACTTTTGCGTAACAACGTGATTTCAACTTTAAAACACTCACACGACTTGGCACTTTTTACTGCCAATAGGGACGAGCTGTAATTGTTGAAGCCCCACCCCTTCTTCCCTCCTATTGGCTGGGCTTTAAACATCCATAACTCCAGTTTGCAGCATGGTACCGTCTCGAAACTTGGTGTCTGGACTTAGACGGCCAATATGGACAAGCTGTAATTGTTGAAGCCCCACCCCCTCTTACAAATCTGTTGTTTCCATCCGCCCTGGTGGTTGCTTCTCGCCCTTAGGGCGTCTTACTGGTAATAGTAGTAATAGTAGTAATAATAGTTGCGACCGTAGTAGTAGAGTCACAATCTGAAGTTCTGTGACCATCCTCTGTGAATTATGTTTTGATGATTGATTTGATGTCCATGGACCCTATTTAGCCCCCAGGTCCCTCGCAAAAATCCTGGCATTTTCTAAAAATGAACTTTTGATCCAGATGAAATAGAATCATGTATAAAGATGCTTTTTCATACAAGTCAACCATGAGTATTCCAAATCTGACACCATTTAAATCATAACACCTCCTTTGATTAGCATAATGCATGTGTAATTAGAATATTTTATGCATTATATGAAACAACTCAAAGCAAACACGTGGTCATTTTCTGTTGCGTTATTCTAAGTACTTATTTTTACAAATATTATTATTCCTGTACATCTGACCACAAATGAGGCAGTAAATATTCCAATTAAGTGCTCTTTGTTCATGTAAAAAGAAAGAGAATAATCCATATCAACTCTGAGATTACTATGTTAATGTTCTCTAAACTATTCTGATTGTAGCATTTCATCATTAGTGCATACCGGTACATAATAAATAAATGCTCCACAATGTTGAATTGCTAAAAATTGGAACAAACCATATAGGTTAGCATGATATGAAATACAAAACCTGAGAAATTCAACCAATAGCTTGAGGCGAATGAACAACCCAGTGTATGGTTTATATTTAACCCAGTGATATAGTTAATTTCAACCAATAGATTGGGGCAAATGTACAACCCAGTATATGGTTCACATATAACCCAGCGATATAGTCAATTTCAATCACTATTTTGGGTCAAATGATCAACCCAGCACATGGGTTAAAGGGATACAACCCAGCACATGGGCTGAGACAACCCAGTCCTGGGTGTGTCCTATAGTGACCCAGCAGCTGGGTTATGGTTGGGTTATTTTTCAACGCCTTTTCATGCCTAAATTGCCTAATACATCCTAATACAGACATAACCGATGTGCATATATGGAAGAATGATGAAACAGCTATGCTCCAGGGTCGTCCTTACGATAACTAATGACCTATAGAGTTGAGCTACCTGCAGATCATTTAGTTCAAGTATTACTAGCGATGGATATGAATAATATTGCCATAGAGACCGGACAACCTATATTTCAATATATAAAACTAATATATTAGTACTATATAATATGTCTCCAAGAGGAAAAAATCAAACCTTGGTTCGAAGTGGAGCCGTGAATTTGAGCACTTGCAGATCTATGTTTTTGATTCTATGTGTTCTAGATCTATGAATTCTATGTGTTCTAGAACTATAAATTCTATGTGCAAATTAATCGCATATTTCTTATCTGTTCTAAATCTACCTTAAACAGATATTACTACTCATAACATGGGAGTAGACAAATACTTGCTTTATGCAAATGCAGCATATTTACTATTTTTGAAATAATAACAAATACTGTCCATAATAGGCCTAACAAACATATAACAAAAATATCTGCTTCCATTAGGACAGATTAATAGTGAAAGGACCACCGCTCATTGAGGTGCTGCATGCCTGAAGAAGGTATATGACCAAAAGCTTGCACTTTATTTAACTGAAAATAAAGAACATGATTTTGCACACTTTTGAGTGTGTGGAGGCTCCCTTAAATCTTGGCTCCCTTATATTTCATTAGGACAGATTTAAAATAAACGTTTATACTTGGCATTCAACCATCCCTATTCTAAGGGGATAGTCTTGTAGATCTGCTACTTTTGGTGACGAGAGTTGGCGTATGGAAAAATAACTCAAGTACAGTGCAACTCAGGGGTGTTCTGTGACGCTAGAGTGCCACCCATAGGATGGAGTTCTGAACTGAACAGAACGCAGATAAACTAGCTGTTATGTTATGATGTTAACTGTAGAGACACTGTGATTACTCATTGGAGATGTGTGGCACACAAGCCATATGTGCTCGTGTACAATTTGGAGCGCTGATGTTCTTGGGAGGGTGAGTGTCATGGGGCTCGCGCTGTCTACAGATGTGCCGTTTCAACGCTTCGGTATTTGCTGCGCGCGACGCCGTCAGCGGTAATATTGTAGTTTTGATTGTGGTTGTCTGCTAGAAATATCTCTGCCGTTTTGTCTGTCTCATACATAGAGTTATGGGGTCTCATACTACTAGCCCTGCTGCTAGCAGCATCTCACACGGACTGTCTGTTGTCAGTGCATTTGCTTCCGCCGAGGCTCCAACATCACTGCGTTAATCGCACGTTGTGTGTGTGTGTGCGTGTGTGCGTGCGTGGTGCGTGTGTGGTAAAAGTCGCGCATGCGTAGAACCTGTTCGAACTCAACGAAACATCCTTTTCCCACTAGACGGGACAAAAGCTGAAAGCTGTGCACAGGGAGCTCATGTGCTCTGCACACGGCTCCAAAAACGCAGATCCAGAGGAAAAACGCAGATCCAAAGAGAACAGTGTGACACAGAGGAGGATGCAGACCAAAAGACAGGGTGAGGAAGAAGACAAGCATCAAGTTAACCAATCCGACTGGGAGGGGGAGATGCTGCAGAACAAGGAGAAGGAGGAAGACACACGGTTGTTATTTGCATCCTGTTTTCACTGGCGTTGGGCCCGGGCTCCTAGGAAAACCTGATCTTGAGCCTCGAGGGAGGCACAGGTACCCGGACATGCAAGATCCTGTTGGAGAAGTATCAACACCCAGTGTCACAGCTCGTCCATATGTATGTATGTATGTATCTCTGTCACGCCTGACACTGTGGTTCTATGGGTTTGTTGCTCTGACATCATGCTCTGATGTCACTGTGATGTCAGGGGAACCACTTTAACAGAATGGGTTTGCCGCTCTGACATCACGCTCTGGCTTCACTGTAATGTCACACTAACAGAATCCCTTTTATTCATACATTGAGATCCCTGTCACTGTCCCCTGCCTGTCTGTAGAACCAGCCACTCAGATATTGGCTGTCTTGGCCATATATGGATTCTGTTAGTGTGGTATGTGGCCGATGTGGTCTCCATATATGGGTATTCCCATATGAAGACCTGTTAGATATGGGCTTAATATTGATGACATCAGGGAACTCCATGTATGGGCATAAAACAGAGCGTGATGTCAGAGCGGCAAACCCATTCTGTTAGAGTTGTTCCCCTGACATCAGACACCAGAGCATGATGTCAGAGCAACAAACCCATAGAACCACAGTGTCAGGCGTGACAGAGATACATACATACATACGGACAAGCTGTGACGTTCACATACTAAACTTGCGACCTACGGTCACAACTATTATTACTACTATTATTACTACTACTACTACTATTACCAGTAAGACGCGAGAAGTGACCGTCAGGGCGGGCGGAAACAACAGACTTGTAAGAGGAGGCGGAGCCTCAACAATTAGCTCATCCATATTGGCCATCTAAGTCCAGACACCAAGTTTCGAGACGGTACCATATGCTGCAAACTGGAGTTATGGATGTTTAAAGCCCAGCCAATAGGAGGAAAGAGGGGCGGGGCTTCAACAATTGCAGCTCATCCCTATGGCGGTCTAAGTCCAGACACCAAGTTTCGAGACGGTACCATGCTGCAAACTGGAGTTATGGATGTTTAAAGCCCAGCCAATAGGAAGACAGGGGGGCGGGGCTTCAATAATTACAGCTTATCCCTATTGGCCGGAATAAGTGCCAAGTCGTGTGAGTGTTTTAAAGTTGAAATCACGTTGCTACGCAAAAGCATGCCAGAGTTATGTGTGAGAGCAAAGTAGTTTATTGCAAAAACGCATTGATTTTAATTGGGGTCATTTTTACCCCACTCATGGAAGAGTGGGGTAGTGATACAAAAACTGCAATTTCTTCAAATTAATGAAAGAATAAATAAAAATGCAAAATGTCTCATGTCACAAACATGTTTTATGAGGAATACCTGGAATATGAAAATATTAACACTTTTACTTTTAAAGATTTTTAAGAATAACAACCCCTGGGGTCATTTTTGACCGCCAAATCTAAGGGTTAATTGTTTTAGCTGTGTAAGCAATGGGACTTTTATAAAGCTACACCTATAATAACTTACTTGGAACATCTTTCACAGTGGGGGTCAGAGGAGACGGAGGAGACGGAGGGAGAGGTGACTCTCTACCGGAAGACAACTCTGAAATACAACACGGAAGGTCCTGTCATCATAATGTGCTAAAGGACTGGACGCCTTATTCTGTGAGTAAGATCTAAACCCATAGAGGTCAAGCTTAGAGTTTAAGAGAAGAACAGAATTTGTCACATCTGATATTTCTTTTGTGAGACGACTACAACCAAAACATTCTGTAATTATTCGGTTCTGGATTTTCTATCATCTGCAACCCTCTTACACATGAGAGAAATCCCATTTTGGTTCTACACGCCACTCACTTCTCAATCAGGTGTGAGAGAATGGGCACTATTTTAATCATCATCATTTACTTCTCCAATAACTTTATTGACATTGTCAACAAATCTGTGTCCTATCCAACACCAGAGTTGACATATCTCAGTGGAAAAGAAGGGAACTAGTTATATAATATTAACATTTCCAGCCATACAGTTAAAAAAAATATATTATGTATTTATTAAAATAGGTCCTGGATTGTAGGGTTGAGAATAGAAACCTGTAGAAGGATCTCTATGCTCACCAAGACTACCGACTTGAACTCATACTGTAAAAATTTGAGTGGGATCTTTCAGAAACTCTCCTGCTTATCATAATGTTTTAATTTATAAAATACAGTTCCATTCAATTGTATTTATTGTGCCAAATCACAAATTGCCTTACTCATTCTGTGCCAATGACGTTTTTTTTCCAATAGCCCTGGGTGCCAATGACGGTTTTTGTGTTTTTTGTATAGAAAAGTTTTTTTGTTTTTTGTTTTATTTCAAAAGATTTCAAAAAAAAAAATCAAAAAATCCTGGCACAGCTACCTTGGAGCCATTTTGGCATTTGGCACAGAAAGAGTTAAAACACTTCACATTAGAGTAGGGCAGTCAAGACTATAATGTTGGCTTTCGACACTCATTGAAACCCAACATTACCCCAAGAGTAAATCCTTGGCGGTGGCGGCAAGGAAAAACCCCCTTTAACGAGAAGTAAAAGTGAAAGTTAAACTTCTGCATAAACAAATACTATTTTCAGAGAAAATCACTTACTGTAGTTACACCAACATTGTTCTTGTAGGCACTTTTGTTGTCATTGGTGCTGTATTTATAAAGACTCCTATTTCTATTTGGCCACACTAGGATATGCACAGTAAAAGCAGCCAGTCTGTATGATGTGGCTTCACCACAGAACACTACATGATGATTTGTGTCAGAGTCTCGTTAAATAATTACCGTATGTTGCCTGTCATTAAAGGATTTTGTTTTGCAAGTATCGTATTCATAACATAAGGCCTACTTCAGAAATATTCACTCCCCATCTCTCTCTCTCTCTCTCAGTTTAAAATGGAATGGAGTGACACAGGAGTGATATTGTCTCTGACTTTCTAAAAAGACACTTCTTGCTACTGTATACAGTCAAATGATACTGAAGAGGCAGGCAATAAATGAAGACGATGGGACTTCAGACGTGTTACTTAACTGTACTGGGGAAAAGGAATGAGTCCGGAAGAAGTACTCACCACTGCTGGGTGAGACAGGGAGGGTTGAGTTGGGAGACAGGGCTTTGCTGGTGGTGTCTGACAGAGAGCCTTGTGGAAAGGAGACCAACAGGGCTGGAGCTACAGCACCGTCCACTACAAACACAAGATACAGTCAGTGGTGGAAAGTACTACAATTTTTTACTCAAGTAAAAGTATCAATACTGCAATGTAGATGTACTCTGTTATGTAGTAATTCAAAATTGACTTGAGTAAAAGTACAAAAGTATTGGTATCAAAATGAAGTTAAAGTACCAAAAGTAGAAAGTACTCATTATGCAGAATGTCCCATTGTCCCAAAATAGCAGATAAATAGCAGTATGGGGGGAGGGTTGGGGAAAGGGAGAAAAACTGAAGATTATGTCTTTACAGTGTTGATGTAAAATGTATATTGATGAAACCTATGTGTAATGAATAAAGATATTTAACAAAAAAAAGAAAATAGCAGATCTACAAGCTCGGATCGCAACGCATTGTGAGCTTGTAGATCGTGTGAAGTCGCTCATCAGATCGACTTCACACATGATACTACACGGGGAAATCCCTTTAAGGCAAACGCCGATAAGGCAAACTGGGCAAATGTAGGCTACTGCCCGGGTCTCCTACCGTACTGATACGGTCTCCTTCTGCCGTCCCGGGCCTCCTTTTGTTATGGTGAAATGAATAAAGAATTTTGAGCAATACAATGGTTATATGTCACAGTTATTGTCCACGACATTGCAAGCGGCGCGAAGGACAGCGGACCTTGGTCCTGCTCTTCGCGCCCGAGCGCCGCAGGCACGATAAACGCATGAATGGAATTAAACGCGATGCAGGTGAGCTCACATTTCACCATAACAAAAGGAGGTTTAGTACATTTTGCCTTATAGGTACTTTGCCTTAACAGGCTTTTGCATTACGGGACGTGCCCATACTACACTTCCTTTGGTGCTCAGCAATGCACCAGCTCCATTTGAAGTGGAGCGGATTAACATTTCCCAAGATATGTGAAGGACAGATGGACACATTTGTCCTAAGCAGAAGTGAAAGGGCAGTTTTGACGTCAATTCATAAAGTGAAATGACTTTTGACTTTTGGCTCTGTGTTGTTTAGATGCCCTCCGTGTGTTCAAATGTGGGGTAGTTCAGAAGCTGCAATCATGATTTTAACCAATAAATATATCACAACAAAATAATAACAACTGCAATATAAGTATACAACGATAATACAATAAAGTATGGCAAATGAAATAATCATACAACAGGTTAGATGATCAGAAGTTAGTTGCTAACAGTTGTCCACAGGCAGAGGGGGCAAAGTGTTCTGTACTGAGGAAGCATAAACAGTGAAACTCTATCTATGCAAAGGTTAGATGGAATGGTGAGAAAAGCATCAGTGAGAGGAACAGAGAGTGGTGGTGGGACAGTAGACTGGCTGGAAATATGGAGAGAGAGATGGGGGAGTGACACACAAAAGTCGGCAGGACCGGGATTCGAACCTGCGATATGCGGATGTGTTCCAGCCTGACAGGAACACCCACCTCATATATAGATTTAACCTTTATTTAAACAAATAAGCTAACGCAATGCTTAATTATAGGAAGACTTCACCTTTTTCAACTTTATCTCCAAACCATTTCAGTTTTCTTGCTCTGTGTCTCAGAGACAGGCAGTAGAGAGTTTGAACATTATTTCAAGCTAATGGAAGCTACAGCAGTGATGAATGTTTTGGCACTATAGAATTAGGGGCAGCCATAGCTGAATGGGTAAAGAGGCCGTCTGGGATATATATTATCTATCTATAAATGCGACAAATCTCTGTCTGTTTGTTTGTAATCCGCGTATCTCGAGAACCGTTCGTCCCACCGGCTTCAGATTCGGCACGTGCGTTCCCCGCTGCGGCACGGAGTGCAGTGCCGGGCCTCGGCCCGACTCGGCATGCGGTTTTCCCGAAGCGGCGCGAAACGTTCGGAATCTCCTTACGCGGAGCTGATTGTTAACATCAGGCTGTTCCTGAGGAAATCGGCACAATCGCTGACTCATTGTGACATCACTTCATAAAAGGCTCTGACATCACGTACGCCAGGAGTCAACAAAAAATCTCTGTGAATGTGTAATGTATGTATGTGAATCTCGAGAACCGTTCTTCCCACCGGCACGCGCGTTCTCCAGATATGGGCATAAAATTAATCCCCGAATGCGGAGCTGATGTCTGACAGAGTTTTCCGCAACCGGTACTGTGTGTGCAGAGATCTCCATATATGGGCATAAGGGGACAATGGCAAACAGATGGTCAAAACGGGTCCTATGACAACAGGTATATTGGGGTTTGCATTAAAGGGTGGGGACAAAGGCTAACAGAAGGCAAACAGATGGTCAAAACGGGTCCTATGACAACAGGTATATTGGGGTTTGCATTAAAGGGTGGGGACAAAGGCTAACAGATGGTCAAAACGGGTCCTATGACAACAGGTATATTGGGGTTTGCATTAAAGGGTGGGGCATTCATGGGGTCCGCTCCAAAAAAGAAAATAAAAGAGACAAAGACAAACATAAGACAAGCGACAAAGCGTGGGACTGGGAGGATGACTTGAATGATGCAGATTTAAGCAGGCTGTGTATTCTGCTTAAAGAAGAAACAAACAAAAAGCGACAGAGATCTCATATATGGGCATAAAATGGACGCAGATAAACAGATATCTCCATATACGGGCATAAAGGGACACAGACAGACAGATACAGAGATCTCCATATATGGGCATAAAATGGACGCAAATAGACAGATATCTCCATATATGGGCATATGGGCATAAAATGGACCCAGAACTATATCTGCAGTGATCTCCATATATGGACATAAAATGGACGACGACAGACAGACAGATACAGATATCTCCATATATGGGCATAAATGGACACAGGCAAACAGATGGTCAAAACGGGTCCTATGACAACAGGTATAATGGGGTTTGCATTAAAGGGCGGGGCATTCATTCCCTATTTACATCGTTCCCGAGTTGGCCAGGTCGCCGACTAGACGCTGGGCCGCCCGAAGGGCGGCCCAGCTTCTAGTTGGTTATAAATGGGGGCCAGAGTGAGTTGACAGACTGAGGACTGATATTTGGAGATACGGTTGAAAAAAGGTGTTGTTCCTCCAATTGAGCTCCGTTTTCTCTTTCTCACCTGGGGACAATGGAGGAACCTGGGCTCCACAGGATGGTGGGGGTGCAGGCACTGTAAGACAAACATAGCTTAGAGTATGTAGATGTTGTACACGCATACACACACACACACACACACACACACACACACACACACACACACACACACACACACACACACACACACACACACACACACACACACACTCACCCAGTATGAATCTTGATGTGGAGGATAGTGGCACAAACTGTACAAACTGATAGCCTGGGCTTTCTGGAAAGGTGATAACCTGGATGCGGTGATGGATAGAAGACTGGAGAGAGGGATGGAGTTCTACAATACTTGGTGGAGGAGTATTAGGGACCTGGTCCTCAACAGGGCTCAGTTCTGATCCTTTATCACTGCCTGTCAATTTAAAGATCAAACCATTTTGTTAGATGACCAAGGACTTTACAGAAGTGTATAACAGCTATTGTTGGAAATATTCTGTACAGTACCACATAACCTCCTTTGCACAAATTGTGTATTTTCGAGTAAATGGTAAATGGTAAATGGTGCATTTATATAGCGCTTTTAATCCAAAGCGCTTTACATAGATTGTGCATTACATTCACCCATTCACACACACATTCATACACCGGTGGAGGAGGAAGCCATGCAAGGCACCAACCTACTCACCGGAGGCAATTAGGGGTTCAGAGTCTTGCCCAAGGACCCTTCGACATTAACTCAGGGGGAGCCCGGATTCGAACTGGGAACCCTTCGGGATTTATACCCTTCGTGCTCTAATACCAGTACAAGGCTTTAGTGTTGTTTTGGGACACAGCAAACATAGTATAAACTAAATAAACAATGGAAAATTCAGGTAATGGCAATTTGTCATCTTCCCTTGTAAAGGGAAGCAGAGGAGAGAGTTAATGTTATGGTTTGATTAAAAGAGATCCCATTACTTGAAAAGTCAACGTCCTGTTTCTGTGACCGCAGCAAAAGGGAACCGATCAAACAAGCAAGAGAACTCATTTGACCTGAGCTAAGTAATACGTTGTTTACATCGATCTCTTACAATCCAATCCAAACCTTTAATCTTAGCCTTCATTAACCAAAATCAATCAAAATATGAAACTTAATTTGTGTAGTGCCTTCTTACATAATCCTTATATTTAGTTTACACAAACCTTATTTTGTTTTAACATGACACATTGAAGCATGAAATGATAAAGTAAGTATACCGGTTCCTTTGTGACGTTTTGCTCTGCAGGGAGTTCTCTGGGCAGCACACTGTTCTGATCCAACACCTGGACCTAATGTACAAATATTCATGTAATCTTAGCTTTCATTAACATAAATCTTAATAATAATCTTTATTTGCACACTGTATCACGTTTCTACATGAACCTTACATTTATATGAACCGTGTTCTGTTTAACATGGTTCACTGAAATGGAAATGACAGAGTAAGTTCACCTGTTCCTCTGCGGCGTTTTGCCCTGCAAGGAGCTGTCTGGAAAATATACTGTTCGAGTTTGCCACCTGGACATACAGATAAACAAAAATGAAACAACAGTGATTAATCACAGTGTTCATTGAATTCTGAAAGTCAAATGTGGGTCTATTTTTCATACTCGATGCAGTTGACAAAAATAAAATAAAAATAATGCGGTTGTTGGACTATGATTCACCTCACAGACAAAGACACACCTTGTTGGATATCATTTCCTGAAACTTGACACATACATACTCTAAATGCTGAATGCTGCACTCAGTGTCTAGATATGGGGTTAGGTTGTGAATATAAAAAACAGTTCTAGAGAAATATTATGACTACTGTAACAATAACGTCAGATTATTTTAAGATGAAAATCCTAGCTCCTCAGGGGCACATGCAACCATAAGGTATCCTACAGATATACCTACTAAATGGAATACTTGGTTACAATAACTGGATATGATGCAATTAATTGTAAATATTGGTTACAACTAGTGGATATGATGAATAGATGAATTATAAATAATAAAAATAAATATATTTAATAAAAATGAATATATTGCGAATACATGGAAAATTTACCCCCACAGCAGTAATTTACACACCGGGAGTGTTACGAGTAAATTATTCGAAAATGTGTCGCAAATTATTAATTTGATGATGCCCCATTCATTAATAATTACGCCACTTTATCGCCTTATTATATTCATGTTCTGTGTGGATGCATTAATTTCACAAACAGCAATTTGAATTAATGTGCATTAAAGTAAGTGATTTTCTTTTGTTAAATTAAGAGTTAGAAATCTCTACATTCAGATGTCTCTACATTCAGATAATAAAAATGAGTGTTTGTTCAGTATCAGGAAATCTATGATTCTGTTTATGAAACAGATGAATAGGGAGACCCCTGTTACTGAACTAACACTATATCAATGATTACTATCAGAATATGGAGCTTCAGCGTTTTCGAAAGGTTCACTCATCTGTACAAAGGCTAGCTATTGTTACACTACCGTGTCTCCATCAGAGTCAAATTACACTGATGAAGCTGTAGTAGCGTGCTGATCTTTAATATGACTGTTATTAAGAATCTGACTAAAGTGCAAGTGTGTCACACGGATTCAGTAAATGTAATACTCCACAGTTTTTCCATGTATTTACTTATTGGTACCACAAAATAAAAAGCAACACAGATTTTATGGGCAAGGCTGTAGTCATGGACATAAAAAATTACAATCTCCCCACTGCCATTAGGATCCACTGCATAATTGACATATTGACATGCACTTAATGTCACAAAGTTGACAGTGGAGCATTCATTCAAGTGAAAAGTTGGTTTTAAATGTACAGTACACTGGTCTGTGTGCAGGCTGTAACCATGTAATTTTTATGGAAAATGTTAAACAAGACTGAAAGGGATTATGGGTTTATCCAATGATAGTAGCATTAAACATTGCCAAGTGGTTCAGTTTATGCTGAAATCTAGATCTTATTTTGAATACAATTTTACCAATCTGTATAGAATAGTTAATACAACTAGTTAGAAAATCTGCAGTGGCAATTCAGACCCTGGTGTCGGGTACGACACCTAGCTGGTGCCTGATGCTCATATGGTCTATATTTCCTGTGTGTTTTCAAATCTCGGACAGGACAGGACAGGACAGGACAGGACAGGACAGGACAGGACAGGACAGGACAGGACAGGACAGGACAGGACAGGACAGGACAGGACAGGACAGGACAGGACATGAAACCCTTTAAAATGAGCTGGTTGGTTGTACAGTAGTTAACTTGTGTTTATCTACCTCTTGGCCACCTTCTCCTTTGAGACCTTCTGAGTGTCTGCTTTTCCATGGCTATTGGTGTGGCAGTTTTACCTGCTGGCATGAAAGAGGAAGTGAAAGTCAGTGAGAAGGGAGTGTCTAAACCTGGAATTACCATTCTCAACCCATTCGGACAGAAACAAAAAGCACATTATGCCACTCCTATAAGCCAAGGAGTGGCTTAAATCCAGTGTTGGGAAAGTTCACTTTCAAAATGAACTAGTTCAAGTTCAAGTTCAAAACTTCTAAAACGAACTAGTTCATTTCCTAGTTCATAATTCTACATTTTGAACTAAAGTTCATGCATGGTTCCTCAAAATGAACTAACTTAGTTCTTTTTCGTTCTTTTTTTAACCATAATATTTTTATACTTTTGGCTATTCAAATACAGGTACATGTATTTTTTTTAGACGTTGCTGCAAGCTATTAGGCCTATTTGTCAAAATCATTGACACAGCCCATATAGAACCACACACAGCAATTATTTCATCCAACTTAACATTGAGGTGCCCACAATATTTAGGTGCCCAGTGCCCAGTCTTCCTCACCCTTATTGTGAAGGCAGACGTTTCTAACCGTTCGCGTTGGTTAAAGTAGCTGATCTACAAGCTCACGTTGTCTCGTCACATGGATGCGATGCGTTGTGAGCTTGCAGATCAGCTATTTTGGCACGCAACACACGTCACACGACCAAGTAGTCAGGCTTTACTTGGGTGGGAGACAATGTAACGAGGAGGAGACTCAGCACCGCTCAGGCGCTCACATATCAACGTCCCGTCCGTGAGGTCTGCGAGCCTGTAGCTGGGATGTGAATGCAAAGAAAGACGAGAGGACAGGCGACCGCGGACCGCCACACGAACGGGCTGAACGGGCCGACGAACGCCGTTCACGGACGTCAGAAAGAACGCGTTCGATAATAACGTTCATCAAGCAGAAACAAAGAGCGTTTAGTTCACATTCGCCCAAAATATGAACGTGTTCATGAACAATCGTTCATTGAACGCGTTCAGGTACAACACTGCTTAAATCACATTTAAGTCTTTCTAATCATGTGGCTCACTTGGTTGTTTATTGCTGGAAGCAATCGTCATGGGAATTGAAAAGAGAAGGAAATCTCTGTTATGGTACATTTGGTTAATACCTGTAAAACTTATGATTTTACAGGTAAGCTTACTTCTCCTAGTAGCTTCAAGTTTTCCTTGAATCTAATCTTAAGGGAACCCCCGTTTCACCGTCACAATGTTTCAGTTGTGGTCTGATGAGGGTCCCTGCAACAAACTGTTGAAATATATAAAATAAAATAACGTTTTCTCTTGTTTATCTATTTCCTGTTTAACTTTCTCGCTTTATAGTGTATCTGTCACTAGTAATGCAGCTAATACATAATTAATCAATCAATCAATAATAAACAGAAGCCAGTCCTTACTGATGCTGTCTTCCTCACAGTCCAGCTTGTCCCAGCAGGTATCTGGAGAGACAGACAGTGGGTGATCAATCCAAGGGTGACAAAAATATCAGGGAGGGACAAGTCATATACTGTATGTTAAGTTGCTTTCGGGTGTTGCGCTCTGAAAATAGCAGATCTGCATTCTGCAAGTTTACAGCGACGCGTTGTGAGCTTGTAGATCGTCTATTTTCAGCATGCAACCAAGCGTAAAATCAGTCATTACGACGCCATCAAGGCCCGCCAATATACATTTTAGTCAACTAAATTAACTGTAGATTTAGTCGACTAAAACATTGTTTGCCAGGCTTGTACATTTTCCCTACATTTGCTATTGTAGCTTGTCCTTTAAAAAAAAAGGGCAAATAAAGCATTCAGATGTCTACCTTTGATGAAGGCTTCGATCGCACCTTCATCATCCTCCTGCTGAAGACAATCTGGGAAAAAAGAAAAGAAAAAGAAAAGAAAAAATATGTTCCAAGCGAGATTAGGGAGATGATGAAGATAAATACTTTCAGAAGATGAAGATGATGAAGTAATGGGAAAAATAAACAGAATTTCCCTGCAGGATTAATAAGTTCTACAAAGATGCTGAAAATATTAAGTAGATTTAATTCATGTTAGCTGTCAAATCTAATTAATAAATTGCACTAAAGTCATTCAATGAAGCATGGCAGAGTGAAAGAAAAGGCATTCCGCGAAATGATCCTTATCACCCTGACCTGTTCAATCTTATTTATTAATTCTCAACTTCAACTAAAAAGTTTTATATTTACCAGGCATATACATTTTCCATACATTAGCGAGTTTAAGCTAGATGGTTTTCAATACGGCAACGCCAGGCGGACTACGGCTGCTATGACGTAATCGCCGTAAAAAAAATCAAAATGGTTAAGCAAAGCCTCGAGGGCGACGGGTTCCCACCCCTTTCACTGAACGCTTTGGTTCCCATGGCGACGCGTACACGCAGCAGACGGAGTAGGCGCTACGTGGGAAGGGACCTTCTGCCGTAGTAGAGGCGGCCGCGGCGACGGCAGGTTTATCTATTGAGTGCGGATCATTTCCGATTACCGTTGTCATCTGCTGTTGCCGTAGCGAGCTTAAACTGGCTATTTACTATTGTAGCTTGTCCTTTCAAAGAAAAGGGCAAATAAAGCATTCAGATGAGTACCTTTGATGAGGGCTTCATAATTCTCATAATCTAGACCGGCATCATCCTGCAAAAGCAAATCTGAAAGAAAAGAAAGTTCCAAGCAAGATTAGGGAGATGATGAAGATAAAGACTTTCACTAAATGAAGATGATGAAGTAATGGGAAAAATAAACTGAATTTCCCCCTCAGGATTAATAAGGTCTACTACAAAGACGATGAAAATATTATGTAGATTTAATTCATGTTAGCTGTCAAATCTAATTAATAAATTCAATGAAGCACGGCAGAGTGAAAGAAAGGGCATCCCGTGAAATGATCCTGATCACCCTGACCCTGACCATCTTATTTATTAAAGGAGTAGTTCACCCCCAAATGACTTTTTTTCTATTGATTACTCATGCCATGGAGAGTAGAGTTCAATAATATTTTTAGTTTTTTGTCACATTCCTAAGACATAAATGTGATAACAATAAATTTACCCCCATTCATTTCGGATGGTGACCCGTTTCGAAACGGGTCACCATCCGGAATCAATGGGGGTAAATTTACTCAAATCAAATTTTTGTCTTAGGAATGTGACAAAAACCAAAAGATATTATTGAACTCTACTCTCCATGGCATGAGTAATCAATAGAAAAAAAGTCATGTTGGGGGTGAACTACTCCTTTAATGCTCAACTTCATTGAGTGGTCGAGTATCGGCATTGGTGTTCATGAAGAAGTGGGATCCAACAGCTATTGTCCCTTCTACAGTCAGCACAGGGATTTTGGAAAAGCTACATTTTGAGTGAGTTAAAATGGACAGCAATACAAATAATGTCTTATTTCCCTTCAGGGGTCGCCACAGTGAATCATCTGCCTCCATCTCACCCTGTCCTCTGCCTCCTCTTCTTTCACACTTAATTTCCTCTTTCACTACATCCATACGTCTCCTCTTTGGTCTTCCTCTAGGCCTCCTGCCTGGCAGTTCCAACCTCAGCATCCTTCTACCAATACTCACTATCCCTCCTCCACTATCACTCGTTCCATCCTATCCATCCTTGTTACTCCCAGAGAGAACCTCAACATTAGTCTCTGCTACCTCCAGCTCTGTTTCCTGTCTTTTAGAGACCATACATACAACATACAACCATACAACAAAACTGGTCTCACCACCGAATTCCCTTTCATTCTTACTGATGCTGATACTTTCTTATCACACATCACACTGTAAACGTTCTGTTTTTGTATTGCACACCATTATGCCTTTTATGGTACTGAGTGTTAGAGTGTATACGGTACTACAGTACCCAGCTGGTATTGCGCTATGCGCGGGCTTTTCCCATAATCCCTAGTCAGTCTATTGTGAATGGCAGTGGCCACAGTGTTGTTATTTTGCCTGTCGTTATACTCAGTAAAATATATTAATACCCAGAAGAAGGTTGTCGTTATTGACTTATCAACACCACACCTGACAATTTTCTCCACCCATTCCAACCTGCTTGCACTCGTTTCTTCACCTCTTGTCCACACTCTCCATTGCTCTGGAACAAGACGGGGCTCAGTGCTGATCCTTGATGCAGACCCAATTAATAATAATAATAATGGATGCCATTTTTACAGCACTCTTCTAAGCAAGTTGCAAACTGAAAGCGCTTTACAATGGTCCATTCATTTATACATTGGGATGTGAAGCTGCAAACAGTCGACACCAGCATCCTCACTTCTCACATTCACACACCAATAGTGGCAAGCTAACGACGGACTCATTGGAGGCAATGTGGGGTTCAGTGTCTTGCCCAAGGACACTTCAACATGTGGAGCAGCCGGGATTCGAACCACAGAGCCCCGGATCATTGGACGACATGCTCTACCTCATCATGAGCCACAGCCGCCCACACTTTCACCTTGAACTCCTCTGTCACACCTATAGCACACCTCGCCATGTCTTACAACATCCATACATGTCCTGCACCACTCTAACATACTTCTCCGTCACTCCACACTTCCTCATACAGTACCACAGTTCCTCTCTCAGAGTCGGCACCCTATTGTATGCTTTCTCCAGATCTACAAAGGCACAATGCAGTTCCCTCTGACTTTCTCTGAACTTCTCTCTCAACATCCTCAAAACAAATATTGCATCTGTAGTACTTTTCCTTGGCATGAAACCATACTGTTGCTCAGAAATGCTTACTTCTGCCGTTAGTCTAGACTCTTGATTCTACAACTCTTTACCATAACTTAATTTTATGGCTCATCAGCTTTATTGCTCTATAGTTGCCACAACTTTGCACGTCACCCTTGTTCTAAAATCGGCACCAGCACACTTCAGGCATCAGGCATCGTCTCTCTCTAAGATTTTCTACTGCCACCTCTCCTAGACTCTTTCATATCTCTACAAATGTTTGTTTCACATATCATCAGGACCAACTGCCTTTCCACAATTTATCCTCTTCAATGCCTTCCGCACTTGTCTTAGTCCTCACTAATCATAGTCCTCACTAATCATTGCAACTTCCTGGTCCACCATGGCCACCTCCCAGCAAGCACGGTCAGGACCTGGACCAATCAGTGACGTCTCGATTGAGGCCAGATCACGACTAGTCAGATCTGGCCTAGAATATGACCTGATTCCAACCAACATAAATCCTGCCCACAAAAATGGATGTCTTGGATTAATCAGAGAGGGTCTGACCGAGGTCAGATAAATATCATAACTAGTCAGATATGTCCCAGAATATAACCTTACATGTTCATATTTCAACTAACATTACAAACAATAACAATAATCCATAAGTCCATATGATGTCCTGGTAATGACGTCAAGATCATCCCCATATGGGCTGTGATCTGGCCTAATTCTGAATGTCACCGGAGTCACTGGAGGACGTTATCATAACGTCATCATGACGTCATTTGGCTTGCAGGGCTCCTCTAGTCTTTGTTTTCTCTCATTGACTTAGCTTATTCATCAACTCTTCAAAATATTCTTTCCATCTGGCCATGACACTTCCCGCACTGTATATTAAAAAATATATACATTACTCAGCCAAGAATCGCCACACTCCAACTCCGAGTCCTGCATCCTGGTACCTATAATCACAAAACGTGCGCACATGCACGCGCGCACACACACACACACACACACACACACACACACACACACACACACACACACACACACACACACACACACACACAAATTAGCATATAAAGGTGTAAACACTGATCATTAACATACATTTTGGGCATGTCATATGGATGATATTTTTCAAACATTAAACTATGTGTTGACAAGAAAAAATAGATTCATCTTTTAATGCTTTTAATACCCATCTGTTTCTGTTGTTTTACTCCCTTTGATAAACCTGTTTTTCACATTGATGAAGAGCATACTTTTCTCAGTTCCTCATTGCATTGTTAACAGAGACACAATGCCATGGAAGTCATACAGAGAGTGTGCAAATAGAATATGCCTCAGACCTAAATAGACCTCCCAGTGTGCCCTGGGGCATGTTAGGTTTGGTGTATTTTTGATTATTGTTTAATTGAGCTGAATTTTAAATCTAAAATAAAATGGAAACAAACTGGCTTATTGAGAACAATAACTTCTTTGCTCTTGCTATGTAGCCTGCTTCCAAACCATAGACCCCGCCCACTCTGTCTGAAATCAGGCTGCTATGGTGGAGGGCATCCAACTGCATGATTGCTACTATATAGACCTATATATATATATATATATATATTTACACACACACACACACACACACACACACACACACACACACACACACACACACACACACAGTATAATCCATCTAAAGCTATCAATCTAAAGCTGTTCCTATACACACTAATCTCAGTTTTAATTCATGGGTCCATCCTATATTAAAATGGTCTAATGGGAAGGCCACAGCCATGTCACTCAAATTCAATTCAATTCAATTCAAAAGACTCATACGTGAACAGTATAAAGGCTAATTTACATTTTCAACATTTTAAATTAGGCTACATATCTTATGTTGCAGCACTTTGCACTTAGGCTAATCAATTAAGCGCCCATGGCAATGAGTGAAGTTTTAGAAAATAAGCAGCATATCTAATAATATAGAAATAAAACACGTATTGTCCGTAAAACAATGTTGTAAAGCCTTTAGTTGAGAGTGAGACAATGTGCCAATCTTGTCGCTGCTCCCCCTCCCTGCATGCATGCATGGCTGGAAGTCCCCCAAAGTACCCAAACCTAACCTGGATGGGACCTTGGCTTGAATTCCCCTCAACATTTAATAACGTGGTCTTGTAAACATATCAATTACATTCAATGAACCTATACTGGCCTACCACAAAAAACAACTTAATTGTAGGATAACAAGCGAAAGGAGAAAATTACATAATTGCGCAGGTGCGCATAGACGCGGCCATTCGCATGCAATAATAAGGCTAGACTATTCAGTGGTAGAAAAAGTAGGCTACTCAATAGGTCTACTACAATGTAAAAATGTACTTGAATAACGTACAAAAGTATATACTTAAGTACTAAAAGTAAAAGTACTCAGCTATGCACTAGGCCTATAGGCCTATCTTGTTTCAAATCACAAAATTGCTTTGAAAATAGCCGATCTACAGGCTCACAAGACGCATATTTTCAAATAGCCGCATGGATTAAGTGGCTAATGTATGCTCTCCAAAGTAACTAACATAACTATAAAGTTTTCAAATAATGATAGTGGAGTAAAAGTAGCCTACACTATTTGCCTCTGAGATGTAGTGGAGTAGAAGTGTTAAAAATTGGAAATAGGCCTACTCCAGACTCCAGTAAAGTAAAAGTACCTGAAACTGTAGCCTATGTAGCTACAGTACTTGAGTACATCATACATGAGTAGCCTATAGGCCTATGTATTTCGTTACGTCACCCCACTGCCAACATACTGCAGAGTAGACTAATGTTACCTACCTGGCGGGGTTTCCTCCTGCAGCGTCTCCATGATCATCCTATGGATGCTGCCTGGTCCTATCAGAGCTTGCAGCCATATAGTTCCTGTGCGTCAAGGAGCGCACTGCGCGCAGGAACAATGCTGGCGCTCCATGCTGCGCGCTCTGGCTTGTATAGGCTCTGGAACAACGCTTTTACTTTCGTTCTTGGGTGAGCTCATATTCAATAGACGCCACATATATCTTGTTGGATTGATGTGATATTTAATTGTGATACCAGTGGTGGAAAAGGTATAGCCTACTCAAAAGCCTTTACTTAAGTAAAAGTATCAATAAAACAATGTAGAAGTACTTAGTTACAAGTAACAGTGGAGAATTCTAAATGTACTTGAGTAAAAATACAAAAGTATTGGCATCAAAATGTACTTTAAGTTAAAAAAAACAACAGAGAGATTCCACAACAGTGACACATGGGATCCATTTATGCATTTTGTGAACAACTTGCCTGGGCTTGAACCATAACAATACCAGTTACTAGGGTCTGTCCCGACTCCCTCCCCCCCCCCCCCCCCCTAATATAGCACACACTGCTTTTTATTATTGTACATATAACTTTGTATGAGTAGTTTTGTGATGTCTGTCTTGTTTGTAATGTAAAGTTATGATGTTTGTCCTGTTTGTAATGTGATAAGTGTTAATAAAAAAAAGGAGACGTAGGCCTACCGATATTCAGTGATTGGGTCTAATGATCAAAACGAGAACATTATAATGGTGTAAAAGATCTATAAAAAACTAAACATTTCCATGCTGTAAGGCCAGTGAGGGACAAGATGACCCCCGGCCACTTTCATTATCACTGAATACACCTTTAAAGTACCAAAAGTAAAATTACTCATTATGCAGAATGTTCCTTTTACATTTTGCAAATGTATAGCCTACAAATCTTTTGACAATAGCAGATCTGCTATTTTCAAATGGCCGAAATGTGCACAGGGTTGAAGTGGTTAATGTATGTTTTGTAATAATAATAAAAATCTACAAAGTAATATAGCATCATGCTGGGATCCTTTTAAGTAATGAAATTAGATTGTGTATAGTAATAAAATTGATCTTTTGTATTTCGATGTTCTGCAGCTGGGAGTCACATGTGTTGCAGGTCAAAGGTAAGAGTGACTAAGAGCCAGGTCCAAATTACTAGATGGGTATGTATTGATTATCTGGCTAGGCTAGTCTGGCCATATACTCTGGCAACATGCACTTAGGGTATTGTCATGTGGACTTTGACTTTTGACTTGCAGCAATGGGCGAGCAGCTGAGTGGGAGAACATATCTCACTGTTGTTCATGGAAGGTGCAATTGAGACCAAGCACTTACAGAGATACTGGAAGGGGGTTGAGCATGACGCTTTTGTCTAATTAGTTTAACTAGCCCTTACCCGTTCAAAGATATGAGCTCCAAAATGATGTGCAATGTGTGGGTTATGGGATGTGCACTGTGCACACAGTATATGAGGGATGGAAAGTAACTTTAACTGGTGCTTGCATGATGTAGGAGCATCAATGTAAGAAACCTGTTTCGTGTAATGGCTACAGAGATACTGCCCGCCTGCACACACACACACTCCCCCCCCCCCCCCCGTGTGTGTGTGTGTGTGTGTGTGTGTGTGTGTGTGTGTGTGTGTTTGTGTGTGATTGTGCATGGCCTGAACAACAGCGCCCCTCCCTTAACATGTGTGGTCACAAAAGGTACTGTAGGCTAAATAGATATAGATACACCATAAAAATGCAATTATACAGCATACGATTTGTGAAAGTGACAAACGGGCTTCACAGTTATGTCAGGTGTGTTCATATGCTGATGGTGATGCGATTTCAGATCAATTGCTCCAGCCACTGAGGAGAAACGCGGTTTCAGACAGACACTCAGACAGACAGACATTCGCAAAATTATAGTATAGATGGTGTCCCTTAGATTTGGACACCTACCCCCCTCTTTTCCTTCTGTGTGTGTTGCGTTTTAATGCTCATATAAAAGGTGTAACTCACAATGATGTTTTGGCTTTCCTACTCATGATTTCAGAGAGAACGGTGGTAGGCCCCCTGTCCTGAGAGAGGGCAGGCGACAGCTGTAATACTCGTGCTGCTTTTTGTAAAGATATGGTTTGTGAACTTAGAATTAAATCAGAAGATCTAAGACATGGTGTGGACATTCCTTCTTCATTTTCCTGATCAGATGCAACAGTAACTAAAGCTGTCAAATTATTGAGTAAAAGTACAATATTTGGATCCGAGATGTAGTGAAGTATTGGAAAAGTGCAAATACCTAAAAATTGTACTTAAGTACAGTAAATGTACTTAGTTACCGTACTTTACACCACTGGATACTGCCACCTCACCTCAATGTGTGGGAAATATCCCATGGCCATTATAGATGAAGTCAACATTGGGTATTTTACTGTGTACCAGTAAACAACCTTATCAGAGTTTATTGTGATAAACTACAGTAGCTGGTATTTTCAGTCCAAGGTCAATTCAACACAGAACTGCTCACATATCAACAATGTGCACAAACATCAAGTTCTAATACAGGATACTGTTAAGAACTGAGTTTGAGTTAAGAATAAAAATAGAAAATCTGTCCACAATGAAAAAAGAATAGGAAGAAATTAAGCTTTAATTCCCTCTCTCTCTCTCTCTGTCTGGGTTGTTTTGGCTTCACATACCTGTCATACCGGTAGTCCGGTACTTACCATAAAACATACCAACAGACAGACAGACAGACAGACAGACAGACACAGACACACACACACACACACACACACACACACACACACGCATTCCTATCATGTCATGACATGACCTGTTAAGCACACGCACGCACGCACGCACGCACGCACACACACACTTTTATCTGTGTATCGTTTGTGAGGATCAAAGTGACATAGAGCGGGAGACATGATAGGGGAGGAAGGAAGGCTGCAGTAAGTTAAAACGAAAATAGAAGAGAAAATGACTTGTTTCCTCAGGGGGGAAGAGAGAACAATCTATCCTGTTCTACATCTCCTGATTAAACTGGAGGCAGAGGAGGCATTTTGCACATCCCCTCTGGAAATGAAAGTGATATATTCATATTCTATATTCTAATAACAAACATATTTGTGCAATAACTAACATCCCTGGTAAAGTTACCCAGCAAACTATTGGCTTTGTGGTAATGGTACCAGATGTGGTACTGACTTTCATGCAGAAACAGACCTAATTAAATACAAGTACTTCTTTGCTCTCACTGTGGTGCAGCATAACTACAACCCCAAATGCCTGATTGGTACTAAAATATATAATATATCTAAGTTGATATACTACAATCCTTCACAATCTAATTTTTGGGTCCATTTAGATACATTTGTGCACTCTCTGAGATAAATGAACAAGGATTTTGCTGTGTAGCCTATATTCTACCAAAGTATTTTGGAGGCTAATTCAGACTTGGCTCAAGGCGTAGGACGCCCCTGCCATGCATAGTCCAGTCCATGGCTGCTGGGAGACGTCCCTGACCGCTGCCCCACCATCCTGAGATGTTCTGGGAAGAAAGGGGAGAAACATCAGAAAAGGATGGCTTCACTCTGTAACTCGCAAATGCTCAGACCATCCTGCCACCAAGAATGACCAGCAACCAACACCTTAAGTAACTCACAGATTCTTCTTGTAGAAAAGCATTTGTGATATTTACTTCACGAGGCAAATTTAAGGAAATTTCATCAAGATTAACTAACTGTATATAATTTAAAGCTGCACTAATGTACCTCTTATACCCAGGATTTGAACTCGGCGCTGACATTTTAACCATTGCTTGCTCGGGATAAATTGAATCCGAATCTGTGTCTGTGTCTAGGTCAGACATGACCTTTGACATGATCTAAATGTCTTAATAGAAGAGCAGGGAGACAAAATACAACCACCCCTATAGTATAAGTTATATTGTATTAACATACTCTACTCTAGCATATAAATTGGACAAAATAAATGTGTATTCATTAAAAACGTGACATAGTGCCGCTTTAACTATCAATTGCAGGCATATACAGTGTATACACACCGTATATAATCTCTAATGAAAGCATGTCAAATGCACTCCCTATTTAGTTTCCAAGGTTGTGCAGTGAGTATAGGCAAACTGCTCACCCATTTCCCACCATTGTCCCAAAATGAAACAGAAAGATAAAGAGGCAGTCACAGACAGTTAAAAAGGAATGCCACCTCACCCACCATACGTAGTCATAGAAACTGTGTTGCATGTTTATACACTAGTAGACTGCTGGGCAAGCGCTGGAGCTTTGGCATGGGATCAACTTTAACCAAAAAAAATGCACAGACCTGGTTGGTTGTTTAAGTTGGACAAAATGTGGCCTGGGTGACGGCAGACTGCTGTGCGAGCGCTGGCGCTTTGGCATGGAATCAACTTTGACCAAAACTAGACTGCACTATGTTGAGGTGCCAACTTGCGCCTTGTGCACTCATGGCCACGTATGGCCTACTTGTGCGCCAGCAGAGAGCGCCCTATTATTGCGAGCAATATGTCCATATATGGAGATCACTGCAGTTATAGTTCTGGGTCCATTTTATGCCCATATATGGAGATATCTGTCTATCTGCATCCATTTTATGCCCATATATGGAGATCTCTGTATCTGTCTGTCTGTGTCCCTTTTATGCCCGTATATGGAGATCTTTGTGATTCTGCATCCATTGTATGCCCATATATGCCATATATGGAGATATCTGTTTATCTGCGTCCATTTTATGCCCATATATGAGATTTCTGTCGCTTTTTCAAACAATCGTGGGTCGGGTCGGGTTGAGGCCGAGCACTGCACTACCTGCTGCGGTGGGGAACGCACGTGCCGAATTTGAAATAGGGAATGAATGCCCCACCCTTTAATGCAAACCCCATGAATGCCCCACCCTTTAATGCAAACCCCAATATACCTGTTGTCATAGGACCCGTTTTGACCATCTGTTTGTCTTTGTCCACTTATGCCCATATATGAAGATCTCTGCACACACAGTACCGGTTGCGGAAAACTCTGATGTCAGACTTTATGCCCATATCTGGAGAACGCGCGTGCCGGTGGGAAGAAGGGTTCTCGAGATACGCGGATTACATACATACATACACATTCACAGAGATTTTGTGTTGACTCATGTGGCGTACGTGATGTCAGAGCCTTTTATGAAGTGATGTCACAATGAGTCAGCGCTTGCGCCGATTTCCTCTGGAACAGCCTGATGTCAACAATCAGCTCCGCATAAGGAGATTCTGAACGTTTCGCGCCGCTTCGGGAAAGCCGCGAGTCGGGTCGGGTCGAACATTCACAGAGATTTTGTGTTGACTCATGTGGCGTACGTGATGTCAGAGCCTTTTATGAAGTGATGTCACAATGAGTCAGCGCTTGCGCCGATTTCCTCTGGAACAGCCTGATGTCAACAATCAGCTCCGCATAAGGAGATTCCGAACGTTTCGCGCCGCTTCGGGAAAGCCGCGAGTCGGGTCGGGTCGAGGCCCGGCACTGCACTCCGCGCGGCGGCGGGGAACGCGCGTGCCGAGTCTGAAGCCGGTGGGACGAACGGTTCTCGAGATACGCGGATTACAAACAAACAAACAGACAGACAGACAGAGATTTGTCGCATTTATAGATAGATGACATCAGGGATCTGGAGTGTGACATGTGACGGACGGACGGACGGACAGACAGACAGACAGACAGACAGACAGACAGACAGACAGACAGACAGACAGACAGACAGACAGACAGACAGACAGACAGACAGACACAGACACACACACACACACACACACACACACACACACACACACACACACACACACACACACACGCATTCCTATCATGTCATGACATGACCTGTTAAGCACACGCACGCACGCACGCACGCACGCACGCACACACACACTTTTATCTGTGTATCGTTTGTGAGGATCAAAGTGACATAGAGCGGGAGACATGATAGGGGAGGAAGGAAGGCTGCAGTAAGTTAAAACGAAAATAGAAGAGAAAATGACTTGTTTCCTCAGGGGGGAAGAGAGAACAATCTATCCTGTTCTACATCTCCTGATTAAACTGGAGGCAGAGGAGGCATTTTGCACATCCCCTCTGGAAATGAAAGTGATATATTCATATTCTATATTCTAATAACAAACATATTTGTGCAATAACTAACATCCCTGGTAAAGTTACCCAGCAAACTATTGGCTTTGTGGTAATGGTACCAGATGTGGTACTGACTTTCATGCAGAAACAGACCTAATTAAATACAAGTACTTCTTTGCTCTCACTGTGGTGCAGCATAACTACAACCCCAAATGCCTGATTGGTACTAAAATATATAATATATCTAAGTTGATATACTACAATCCTTCACAATCTAATTTTTGGGTCCATTTAGATACATTTGTGCACTCTCTGAGATAAATGAACAAGGATTTTGCTGTGTAGCCTATATTCTACCAAAGTATTTTGGAGGCTAATTCAGACTTGGCTCAAGGCGTAGGACGCCCCTGCCATGCATAGTCCAGTCCATGGCTGCTGGGAGACGTCCCTGACCGCTGCCCCACCATCCTGAGATGTTCTGGGAAGAAAGGGGAGAAACATCAGAAAAGGATGGCTTCACTCTGTAACTCGCAAATGCTCAGACCATCCTGCCACCAAGAATGACCAGCAACCAACACCTTAAGTAACTCACAGATTCTTCTTGTAGAAAAGCATTTGTGATATTTACTTCACGAGGCAAATTTAAGGAAATTTCATCAAGATTAACTAACTGTATATAATTTAAAGCTGCACTAATGTACCTCTTATACCCAGGATTTGAACTCGGCGCTGACATTTTAACCATTGCTTGCTCGGGATAAATTGAATCCGAATCTGTGTCTGTGTCTAGGTCAGACATGACCTTTGACATGATCTAAATGTCTTAATAGAAGAGCAGGGAGACAAAATACAACCACCCCTATAGTATAAGTTATATTGTATTAACATACTCTACTCTAGCATATAAATTGGACAAAATAAATGTGTATTCATTAAAAACGTGACATAGTGCCGCTTTAACTATCAATTGCAGGCATATACAGTGTATACACACCGTATATAATCTCTAATGAAAGCATGTCAAATACACTCCCTATTTAGTTTCCAAGGTTGTGCAGTGAGTATAGGCAAACTGCTCACCCATTTCCCACCATTGTCCCAAAATGAAACAGAAAGATAAAGAGGCAGTCACAGACAGTTAAAAAGGAATGCCACCTCACCCACCATACGTAGTCATAGAAACTGTGTTGCATGTTTATACACTAGTAGACTGCTGGGCAAGCACTGGAGCTTTGGCATGGGATCAACTTTAACCAAAAAAAATGCACAGACCTGGTTGGTTGTTTAAGTTGGACAAAATGTGGCCTGGGTGACGGCAGACTGCTGTGCGAGCGCTGGCGCTTTGGCATGGAATCAACTTTGACCAAAACTAGACTGCACTATGTTGAGGTGCCAACTTGCGCCTTGTGCACTCATGGCCACGTATGGCCTACTTGTGCGCCAGCAGAGAGCGCCCTATTATTGCGAGCAATATGTCCATATATGGAGATCACTGCAGTTATAGTTCTGGGTCCATTTTATGCCCATATATGGAGATATCTGTCTATCTGCATCCATTTTATGCCCATATATGGAGATCTCTGTATCTGTCTGTCTGTGTCCCTTTTATGCCCGTATATGGAGATCTTTGTGATTCTGCATCCATTGTATGCCCATATATGCCATATATGGAGATATCTGTTTATCTGCGTCCATTTTATGCCCATATATGAGATTTCTGTCGCTTTTTCAAACAATCGTGGGTCGGGTCGGGTTGAGGCCGAGCACTGCACTACCTGCTGCGGTGGGGAACGCACGTGCCGAATTTGAAATAGGGAATGAATGCCCCACCCTTTAATGCAAACCCCATGAATGCCCCACCCTTTAATGCAAACCCCAATATACCTGTTGTCATAGGACCCGTTTTGACCATCTGTTTGTCTTTGTCCACTTATGCCCATATATGAAGATCTCTGCACACACAGTACCGGTTGCGGAAAACTCTGATGTCAGACTTTATGCCCATATCTGGAGAACGCGCGTGCCGGTGGGAAGAAGGGTTCTCGAGATACGCGGATTACATACATACATACACATTCACAGAGATTTTGTGTTGACTCATGTGGCGTACGTGATGTCAGAGCCTTTTATGAAGTGATGTCACAATGAGTCAGCGCTTGCGCCGATTTCCTCTGGAACAGCCTGATGTCAACAATCAGCTCCGCATAAGGAGATTCCGAACGTTTCGCGCCGCTTCGGGAAAGCCGCGAGTCGGGTCGGGTCGAACATTCACAGAGATTTTGTGTTGACTCATGTGGCGTACGTGATGTCAGAGCCTTTTATGAAGTGATGTCACAATGAGTCAGCGCTTGCGCCGATTTCCTCTGGAACAGCCTGATGTCAACAATCAGCTCCGCATAAGGAGATTCCGAACGTTTCGCGCCGCTTCGGGAAAGCCGCGAGTCGGGTCGGGTCGAGGCCCGGCACTGCACTCCGCGCGGCGGCGGGGAACGCGCGTGCCGAGTCTGAAGCCGGTGGGACGAACGGTTCTCGAGATACGCGGATTACAAACAAACAAACAGACAGACAGACAGAGATTTGTCGCATTTATAGATAGATGACATCAGGGATCTGGAGTGTGACATGTGACGGACGGACGGACGGACGGACGGGCGGACGGACGGACGGACGGACGGACGGACGGACGGACGGACGGACGGACGGACGGACGGACGGACGGACGGACGGACGGACAGACAGACAGACAGACAGACAGACAGACAGACAGACAGACAGACAGACAGACAGGATCTGCTGGTTTTCATATGATGGTCTAGCCAAAATAAACAACCAGGACAGGCAGATGAATGATAAAGAGCAATATGGAGAATGCTCAGATTTACTTCCCCATCCTGCACACAACTCCTCATCAGTGTTGAGTCCTTCATCAGCGTTGCGGTTGAGGGGTCGTAGGAAGAAAGGGGTCTGGGGTCTCTGCTGCAATGTGGATATAAGGCCACACACAGACAGAAACGCTTCCTTGTGTTTAGGACATTGATAAACATAAACATAGACAAAGACATAAATCCCAATAAATCCCCATAGATAGATAGGGTTACATGTCTCCATTCCGACATGTCTCCTTTCCGACGCTAACCCTATCTCTAACCCTAACCCTAAACTTAACCTCTATGGAAGTGTCGCCACTCCGACAATAAGAAGTCAATGTCGGAGTGGCGACATGTCGTAATGGAGACATGTCCCCGATAGATAGATAGATAGATAGTTAAAAACAAATGAAGTGACCTTTACAGTCAGTACTTCATAAGTGTCTCACCCTTAGACAGGCGCAAGTTGGTACCTTGACAGAGTGCAGTCTAGTTTAATTGGTGCTCATGAACAGCTGGATTGAACTAGCCTGGCGTTGCTCATAGTAATTGGAGGGGGGTGAGTCGGGCTGGAGCCTGGAACCCAGGCTAGGATTGAACATCACATTGTGGTTGCTGTGGTGTTTTTCCATGCAGACAGTGGCCGTAAAATTATAATCACTGATTTACAACTGATCTTCTCATAGTATAATTTGTGGTTCTAGTTATTAGGATTCCTGGTTTTATTTATTAGTCCTGTTTTTATTTGCACTGCTGCTATGTCTTTGTTTAGGGTGTTAGCATGTCTCCATCGTGGTCCAATCCAAAACAGATATCTTTTTGTGTGATTTGATCCACATTGGCGTTTATCTATGAAGTCATGTCATCAACATGGATCTGTCCCATTTCCCATATTACCTCCTGATTGGCTGTGATTCTAAACTTTGCCTACTAAAGTTTGTGTATGCAACATGGCGGTCACTTATCTCCTGATTAGGGAGTCTTACTGGTTATATAACGACAGAATGCAGTATGTAAAGTATGTAAATTAAAGCATTTTACTAAACTGATTCTTTCAGGAAAAATATGACTGGCAGACACCCATGACTGGCATACACACACTGACACATCTTCTCTAGATTGTTTTTTGATTAAGCAATCTTTTCATTTATGTGGTATGTGCTGTGAATCAGACAGTAAGTGACTGGTGCACACAGAGACAAAGCAGTTTCATTTAATGACTCACAACATTGTCAGTCACCAAAGAAAGTGATATGCTGTAGACGATGAGAACCAATGCATGCCTCAGTTCCTACAGTATTCATCATTATAGGAGGGAGCAGTTGCAGGTTAAATACCTTTGCTCAAGGAAGATTTTTGCGTGTGATATTGTAGTGCCTATTATTATTGAGAACCTTTTAGGGGAGTTAAAATATGGTAAAGCAAGGTTGTTAACTCCAGCACATCTGATGATTATCACGTCATGCTAGGAGAGCTAATCATTGTTATTACTTATTATTATTATTATTAGTGTGGTTTCCCAACAGGGCAACACACTATAGCACTAGAGCAACTTTATTTCTAGATAAACATTTAGCCAGTGAGGAAGCAGCATTCTCGGTGACCTTTATCCACCTGTTTCCGCAGGAATTTACTGCAGAATTATGTGTGGGACACATCCAGAGCACAGCTGACATACAAGCTCACGTCGCGTCGCAGTTGCAGCGATTGTGAGCTTGTAGATCACACTCTGCTGCGATGCTGGAAGTGCCGCACACCTTCTGCGCAACGAACGATGGGACGTTGGAAACTTGTGGATAGATGATTGGTCAAGCTTCGCATGACATTCTGGCTATCCAGACTACAAATAGGCAACCACACTTGCAATTCCCCAGAATTACATCTTTCTAGTTATTATTAAATAAATTCGACTAGGACATGGTGCTTGTAATTGTAGGTTTATCTGAAAGACGTTTTTTATTTTAAATAATGTCTGAGTCACATTGTGGTGACAGTAGGCACATGTGGTAAGGATCTAATATGAAGGAGGATGCAGATGCGAGTTTCACATGTGTTTTCCAATTACCCTGGAGGAACCACAGCTACTGTACTATGGTTCCTCCAGTCACACACACACACACACAAACACACGCACGCACACACGCTCAGGGGTAGAGAAACCGTTATTAGAGCATGAAGGGTTCCCGAAGGGTACCACGCACACATAGCTCAGGGGTAGAGAAACCGTTATTAGAGCATGAAGGGTTCCCGAAGGGTTCCCAGTTCGAATCCGGGCTCCCCCTGAGTTAATGTCGAAGGGTCCTTGGGCAAGACTCTGAACCCCTAATTGCTCCCGGTGAGTAGGTTGGTGCCTTGCATGGTTTCCTCCGCCACCGGTGTATGAATGTGTGCGTGAATGGGTGAATGTAAAGCGCTTTGGATAAAAGTGCTATATAAATGCACCATTTAACATACACACACACACACTCACACAAATTATACATTTCCTTTTTTTATTATTAATTAGCAAATGCATTATAGCTAAACCAATGTGAAGTGAAGCAGAGGCTGAGCTATAACAAAGGTTATCTACCAGAACAGGTAGAACAAGGAGAGACAACATTCAGGACTGATATATATAGGAAAAAGCACCTTCGCAGTAAAATCCTCAGTTAAATTATCAAATCATTCATTCAAGTCAGAGTGTACAAATGTAACCAAATGTATCATTACAGGTCAGTTTTGTTACATTCATACCCTCTCAAGAGTTAAATTAACTCCCATTAGCCCATGGCTCTATACTAGGTCTGCTTCTTTTGTTCATCAACTAAAAAAAAAAAAGCTGATCTACAAGCTCACAATGTGTCACGTTTTCAGCTTGTAGATCGGCTATTTTTGCTGAATGTTCGCCTCCAGAAGAGGGGCTTATCACTCAGGATTTTACTGTGTAGACAACAGGGATATATTGCAGTCACAATACTCAAAGTACATTAACTGACTCCCCCCCCCTCATCTCAGAAACAACAAATTCAGAGGTAATTGAAAGAACTGTGTTGTCTCCATAGTAGATATCCGGAAGTCAGAATTGTCTTTAGCTGTGTAAAATTCAATGTTTACACTCCCAGAGTAGTCCTGCTTGAAGACCAGACACCAGACACCTACAGTAATATGTAGAAGGGGTGGAATCCCCTTTGACTAAGTGATACTGTACATCTTTTGCTTCCCATGCGGTAGACACATTGCACAGATAGAAATCTCACTGGCATTCCCCTCCCACCCCGCAAAAATAATTTTATGGGAAAATTGGCAGCGATTAACATTAACGCGACAATATTATTTCTCATTCATCATTAGTGAAAAGGGCACTAGATCTCATGTTTCAATTGCCTGTCTTCAATGGCCCGTTCAGGATTATAATGATAAGGACATGAACTTGATAAGGCATCACAGCTCTCATCTGGATACACCTAGTCAGAAGTGATACCCAACCTGCCGCATGTTAACACACTAAAAGAACAGCGTTTCTCAACTGGTGTATTATGACAACTCCATGCTTGGGCGACAAGACTGACAACAACACACATGGACTACATTGTTTCAGAGATTGCACTGGAGAGGAAAACATTTGGTCCATCAGTTGAAAAATGCACTGGAATGATGCCAGCAAGGGGCTCTAATGTGGCTGGATGGACAGCGCGTTGACACCATAATTACATCGTCCCAGGTCAAATACAGCTGGAGGCCTGTGTTCTCGCCTCTCTGCCCTTGGCTTTCTGTCTCTCTACAGTTTGTCTAAATTAAGCAAGTAAGCAAACCAAAGTATTTAAAAAAAAAAAAAAAATTATGCTGCTAGGGCTTTGTTGCTGCTATTCATGTTTCTGTGATTTTGCGATGTGGCGATGCAGTGATGTTATAGTGTACGATGATGATCTGTCACCCTCTTCATCATGTGGTCGGTCCTCACGTCCCCATCCAACATGGTCACCGTCACAGCTGCTTCAACTGGCATTCTGCTCCTTTGCCACGAAATTGGAGCAATAGTTCTGGATACCTATACAGTAAGGAATACTAAAATATTTATTCAAAAGCAAAATGTAAATGTTCATGATTGTATTAACCAAGCAATCAGGTACAGGACAAAAATGGAAAAATAGTCTACTGGACTATGGTATATGGCTGAAGCAGTGACTAGGCAATGATATCTACTGACGCTGGTATGGTCATTTAACGTATGTAGATGTGAGTGTGTGAGAGAGAGAAATGTGTGCATGTATTGTTCACTTTGGCTTGTATAGTTAGTTACTTTCAAGTGATTTTTGAATTATCTATGAATGCTTTTAGATAGGGCGAACCATAAAGGAGTAACTTTATGTTTATCTGCTATTGTATGTACTACTACGTTGTTTTTTATTTTATGTAATACTACTTCTACCAATACTTTGTTACTTTTTTCAAATCATTCTATGGGATAACTTTATTTATATAAGTAAATATCCTTGTGTGTTTACTCTTCAAACACTTTTGTTTCATTATTAGTTTTGAGTACATATCAAACAAGCTGTATTGATACTTTAATACAAAAATGTGCAGCTTGTGCCCATCTCTCAAAACTGAAAGTAATGTTTTTTTTTTATTTAAAAGAAAAAGAAGAATAACTTTGTTTTGGGATGTGAAATTGCTGATGCTCCAAGTCTGCTCATCATGACTAACATTTCCTAGACAGGATTTGTTTAATAAGTATAATTCTTTAATTTATTTCAATTCCATGAAACCCTTTCCTCACGTACAAAGGCACGCTTCCCTTTTTAACATTCACTTCTTTATTCGCTTCAATAAGGAATCAGATGCATCTAAAACTCCCAAGTCATCAAAAACTGACCATGGGAGGCAACAACAAATGTCTGTCGTCTACTCTGTGGTTTGGTAATCGCCGGCGGGATGAAAAAAGCATATCCGAACAGCGTGCCAGTTCCAGCACTGATAACAATGTTACGCCTGCTGCGACGTAGCCGTCGTTAGGTACCGTAAAACTACACCCTCACAGGGTTTAACATTACTAGTATTGCGTAGCCATCACCAAACACATCCTTCTATCGTCGGAAGCACACAAGTACAGTGTACACACACACACACACACACACACACACACACACACACACACACACACACACTAATAGTATATTCATACAGGATACAGTACGTCAGACAGACAGATTATGTACATTACAGTATGTGTTATGCATTTCTTTCCTCCTCTATCCAGACTCACTCTGTACTATGCTGAGGTATGCCTTGGCGGCAGGGGAGTCGGGTGCTTCAGTGAACAAGGACTTCCCCTCATCACAGCTGCGTCCTATCCGGGGGTCAAGCGGCACTTTGCCCAACAATGGGAGGTTCAGGTCCTCGCACAGCCGCTCAGCGCCACCAGTGGTGGGAGGGAAGATCTGTGACGTGTTCTACAGAGGGAGCGGGAATGAGAGTGTTCATTTAACTGTGAGTCACTTTTACCCTGTCAAAGTTAAATTATCACTGATAATTTTACAGTGTTATTACTTATGTTATTACACACGCGCGCGCGTACACACACACACACACACACACACACACACACACACTTTGTCTTGTGTGTGTGCATAATTATGTTGTGTCTACATGGGTGTTGGTCGTCATTTGGGGCATATATTATGCATTGTTAAGTTCAAGTTCAAGTTCCTTTTATTGCCACACAACCACCTCTGACATAGACAAGGAACAAGACATAAAACACATGAAGACATTTAACTGCCACAACCACCCCATCCATGAAAACAGATGACGTGAAGTGGATGCAGCAGTAGGTGGGGTTTCTGTACCTTGCATTTAGGACAGACAAAGCCACTCATGTTCTCCACCACTCCGATGATGGGCAGCTTGACCTTCTTACAAAATCTGATCTCCTTTCGTACGTCCTGCAGCGATACCTCCTATAGAGAGAGAGAGAGAGAGAGAGAGAGTGAGAGAGAGAGAGAGAGAGAGAAGACAAGACAGACATAGTGTGATCAAAGGACAAAATAAGATGGGGTTGGGAGTTTGGAAGAAACAAGAAACAAGTTGTACGGTAATTAGAAAGATGAATGGTGAGAAGAGACAGAGAGGGAACAATGGGGAAAAGTCTCAGACAGATAGAGAGAGGGAATGGGAGAGAAAGTCAGAGTAAGTAAGATTATCGTTACATGCCGCTCAGCTCCATTGGCGAGAGAGAATAGAGGGTATGCGCTTGACATCCTCATCATACCTGGAAGTTATGCGGGAACGCCTACTGAAAAGTCCTATCTAATTGCATTAAATGATGTTAAACGACGTAAACTAACTTTGCCACTCGATTTGCCATTCACTTTATGCACGCGCATACCATCTATAAGTTAAGAATCCCGAAGTATTGGAAAAACTACCATTGACGTCAGACAACATGCATAATGCTGTTGTATCAGCACAACAGTGTGCAACAGTCTACAGACTCTACACAGAGGAACGCTACACTATAGAGTTCACAGTCTATTTGATGTTGTGAGATCAATGCCTCCTTAAAACCAAATAAAACATCTAGACTAAAACGGGACCAGACTCGAGTTTGCTCTGTATTTTGGAGGTATTTGTACTTTACTTGAGTATTTCTAATTTCCAATACTTTGACTTCTACTCCACTACAACTCAAGTACTAACCAACAAAAATCTTTGATAATAATAATATAACTGCCCCAGACACGGCAGACGGTGTCCTCCTCCTGAGTTCTAAACAACTTTATTTCAGCATCAAGGCTTAAGATTACATGCTGTATCATTTAGGCCCTAAATGATGCTGGCGTTCTGCATTTCGCCTCAAGCAGGGCGGTTTGAGGACATCATATCCTGCTTGGTGGAGAGGAGCAATCTCTTCTTGTTGTTGGCGTCATACATGACCTTGTTGTAGAGGAAGACCCCCACGATGGCGATCGTCATTCCCAGGAGGTTGACGTATGTTCCTCAGGAACAGCAGGGAGATGCCGATGACCATGAGCGCCTTCGTGGCGTAGGCGACAGCGTAGCTCAGGGGACTGATCAGGCTCAGCACGCTGATGGCCACGATGTTGTCCACAAACCTACAGGAACAGTAGGCCAGCACCAGGAGGCCGTCCCGGCCGGAGACGTCCCACAAGTCTCCTTGCCCCAGGAGGGTCGGCAGGTCCGCCAGAAGCCAGGTCGGAACCGCGAAGAGGAGCGCGTTGCACTGCAGGACGCTGACCAGCCTCAGTGAACGAGTCCCTGTGTCTCTCAGCACCTTTTTGGAGAAGACGTTCTGAAGGGACACTACGAGCGTGCAGGCCAGGGCGCAGATCAGCCCGGTCGGGTCGTAGGACAGCTCGGTCACGGAGGCCAGCAGCACTCCGCCGATGATGGGGATGAGGGACACGTACACCGCCGGCGCCGGCTTCTCTTTCATGAGGATCCTTGATATCAGCATGACCCATATGGGTATCGTGGCCCTGATGGTGTGCGCATAGGAAACGGCCACCTTCCATATAGTGATCTGGGCCAATAAGGCTGCGACATATTCCATAAAAGCCAGTGGGAGGATTTTCCAGTAAAAATATTCACGGGGCAGGTCCGACTTCGGGACTCCCCCCACTCGCAGCAGCGGCGGAAGGAACGCGACGGCGAATAACATGTGGAGCAGGGTTATGGTGACGGGGTGCGGGAACCCGCTCAGGATGATCTTGTTGAGGACGTTTTCCCCAGAGCTCACAGAATACCAAAACATGCACAGGAGAAATATGCTGGGCCATTCTCTGACCGGATGAAATTCCACCGCCGTCATCCTCCGGTTGGCTGCGGTGGGGCAGCGCAGCAATGGCTCAGGATGTAGAGTGGCAGTCTTCAAATCCTGAGGGTCCTTAGTGGCTGCGAGTCATATGCTCGTTTATGCCCATTCTGATTGGCTACGGGCATAGAAGGCCCCTCGTGGCCCTTATATATGCCTCAATGTTATGACGTGAAACTTCTGCCCCTCTCTGATTGGCTATGGGCCGCACTTGTTGATGGAGAGGTCGCCAAAAATGCTGGTCCCTCATTGACTGTTGATAGTGACGTCACCAGGAATGCTGGTCCCTGATTGGATACGAGCGTAAATACACCACCGAACGCAGTACTTGCGCGCTCTACTACGCAAATAGTGGTGCCTGATCGGTGACTGAGGGGGCAGTTGAAAATGGTGTTATTCTTTTATAGGCCTGTTTTATGTACAATATGTACACAAAACTTAACTGAGGGGGCAGAATTGTCAACTGAGGGTGCAATGCCCCCTCTGGCACCACAGTAGGAAGTAGGAAGGTGCCATATTATTTTGGTTTGGAACATGTTTAAGATTTTTTAATCAAGCCCATTTGAATGAAAAGGCAACCTTCAGAGAGCTTTTTCAGCCAAGATAATTGTGGGCCCAAATCTTTATATAGAAAGGTTATTCTCCTCAAAACTGGTCGACAGTACAAAGGCAGGGCCTTTAGCCAATGAGGGAGCAGCGTTCTTGGTGACATCACCACCAACAAGATAAGTGCGACCTGAGAACGCGGCCCTGCCTTTGTACTGTCGGACAGTTTTGAGGAGAATAACCTTACTATATAAAGATTTGGGAGAACATACTGGTCTCTCTTCCTCTCTCTTCTCTCCCTCATATCATATTAACACCAACATGAAATCTTTTGTAGTTTTTGAAATATTTAACTTTAAGCACCCAATGCATTTCCAATGGGAAATGAGTCTGGAGAGAGGAAAAGGGACCCATTCAATCCCTTAGTTTAGAGGGATTGAATGTAGGAGTCTCAGAAGTAATGTTGGAGTGCCCGTTGGGCAGATCTTTATGCCCATATATGGTGTTCCGTGTTGGAGTTCCCCGTTAGTGCCCGTTGGGTAGATATTTAATGCCCATACATGGTGTTCCATGCGAGCCCACACTGTTTCGTAGGAACAGTATTTCTAGTTCATATCATGTTCCTGGACGTAATTGGCAACAGAAGTGTTAAGAGAGTGAGAGCTGGTTGTCACATTACTATAACATTTCTCTTTCTCCCCTTTGGTCTCATTCTGTTGTTTTTCCGAATATTAGTTACAGAATCATTTCTACATATTGTTTATAGCTGGAGACTTTCATTTCCCTAACTGAGAATATATATTTTTTTGTATACACATTGTACACACATTAAAGAAATGTAATGGACCAATCCCCAATCACATACACACCCATTGTAACAGTTACAATGGGTGTGTATGTGATTGGGGATTGGTCCATTGTCTTTCCTCTTATGGATGCACTGGGCTGCTAAAATGTGAACATAAACTCTACCCAGGATAAATGTATCAAAACACTGGTTTCCTCCTATGGGTAAGTCCCTCTGTGTGCATGTAAGTGTGCGTGTGCATGCGTTTCCGACAATATAAGGAAGTGATTCCTGTTGTCTAATGATGACTTGATAGTGGGTCTAATGATGACCCACTGTAACCAGAGACAATATTAATTTAATACGAGAGAAGAAAGGTGTGTGTGTGTGTGTGTGTGTGTTACCTGAGGTGTGGTGATGATAACAGCTCCATCGACCCTGGCAGAGCTGAGATACTGGACGATTGACAGGTGCTCGTCAGAGGTGCCAGGGGGCGTGTCTATGATGAGGTAATCCAGCGCCCCCCAATCAACATCCCTCAGGAATTGCTTGATCATTCCTGTTGGGCACACAGGTGACAGACGGGATAAGTGGTCGAACTGCTATGAAGCGTCCATGCCATAATGCATGCCATTTCTCACACACACAGACGTGCTCACACACCACCCCTCTCCCCCTTTCTATCAGAGATGCACATGTATGCAACAGCCCTCTCGTTTTCTCTCTGTCTCTCTCCCCCTCACACACCGTTCTTTTTGGGTCCTCTCCAGATAACAGCGTCATCAGGACTGCTGAGCAGGAAACCAATAGACATGACTGCCAGGTTGTCCTCCACATACTGTGAACACACGCACACACACACACACACACACACACACACACACACACACACACACACACACACACACACACACACACACACACACACACACACACACACACACACACACACACACACACACACACACACACACACACACACACAAATATTGATATTACCACTGGGAAACTTAATCATTAACACCAAAATGTAGTTTTGGGAAACTTAATCATTAACACAAAAATGTAGTTTTGTGCTTTAAGAGTGAAACGTGTGACTCACCACAGGAGACCACCCTGAGCCGCTCTGATGGACCTGAGGACAAACACAGTACGGTTTATAAAATTCACCCCAGTGCTCGTTTGGTCATTCTGAGCATTTCTCTTCAACACTGAACTACACTTCACGGTTCCTGTCACAGCTGAGTTCATCCCTACTGTTCCCCACCCTGTTCCACTACATGCTGAACAGCAGCACCCCGACAAACCTGAAAGAGTTGCTAGCGCAGCAACAAAGAACACAACACCCTGTTTGCTTTCCACCCACTGACACTGTTCGTGTTCATGGGTGGAGAGCAGGGGATTGTGTTCGTTTGGCCGAGCTGGAGGCTTGCTCCTAGCCTGCAAAAAATCACTGACCATATTGGATTGAATGATTGCTTGTAGACTTTATTAGAAGTTTGCATAGGAAAAAGTACAGTTTCATGACGGTACAGTTCACTGGTACAAGGTCTACTAAAAGGAGATCCTAGAAAAGACTAAGCTTATTTCCATAGGAAACCATTGAAGTATCTCATATAACATTGAATGACAGACGGATAGAACACATAACTATGCAGTAGATATAGTCAGGAAGAAAAGGGGAAAACAATTTAAAAATAAAAAAATTAAAATGTCATGTCTCCCTAACTAGGTTTTTTGGATATGCTATCATTCACACAGAGAGGGGAGGGGATGTCTTTATGTTTATGCTTCTGACTGAAGACCACCTGACCTACCTGTTCTCCCTCCAGACCCATGATCCTAGGAATAGATGGCCCACATATATCAACATCCAAAAGCGCCACCTGGGGGAAGCAGAATAACAAAGTCACAACCATAGTGAGACTCTCATGCCTTTTTCTTTCACTTTCATTTAAGCCCCTTGAGAACGCTAGGGGAAAACCATTAACCGTCACAACAAAACAATTTGTGGTGAGCCTGTATTCCAAAATATGACCAACAGAGGGAGTAGACCCCCCTCTACCCTACACCACTTACAGTATATGATTATTGAGCATAACAGCCGTTTTAAAGGGATGCATCTGAAATAGGCCTTCAAATTGATCCATGAGAGAGAACAAAATAGATGGCTAAAATTTGAATAAGCTAACAAATGTCCTGACAGTCATGACTCTACAGTGGTCAGAATGTCAAACTGAAAGTCACTGTCTAGAGCCTAGGCCAAACATGCACGCGTATGTGGTTGTGTGTGTGTGTGTGATGTACACACTAGGTCAGTGAGTTCCCATTCCCTCAGCATTAAACTACTGTCTGTGAAGGAAATGGCCCACATTCTCCTCAGTGACCACACTCACACTCCCCTCAAGGGTAAACACAGCTTCATGGGTGGATACTGTCTTGTTTTTAAAGAATACACTCTGCTTGTTTACTGTAGGTATTTCAGAGTAAAGAGGAAGACAGGAGATAATGAACTAGAGAGAAAAGGGGAGGGTGATCCTTTTTTAAAGCCGTGCAGCCAAGACCAGGTTAAACCACAGACAGCAAATCTATTTAGGATGGCAGAGGCATCTTTATGAACCACATGAACCCTAGCATCCCTTTTCACGTCTGTGTGTGTGAGAAATGGCATGCATTATGGCATGGACGCTTCATAGCAGTTCGAGCGCTGCAACAGACAGGGACCCACGTCGCAGTCACGTGGGTGGTCACGTTTGTGCATGTGATGAAAATGACCCGGATGAAAATAGCAACAGGATAGCTGTAAGAGCCATTTGAGCCTTGTTGCTTATATTTGATTTAATTGTTAATTAATGATGTCATAGCAGGGCTGGGTCAAGGCCAAATTGCCTGGCTATTTAACAAGGTGCCAAATCACATGCAGGTGTTGCTGATGGATACTTGATGCATACTGTTTTCAACTGTGTCTCAAGAGCTTTGTCTGTTTACCTGCCATTCTATGTTAAGTTTGCTTTATTTATTTGCACTGAAGTATAGGAGTCTGAAGTGACAGAAAATAAATATAATGTATTTAACTCAATGACAAGTTTTGGACTTCAGTTTATTGAGCACACGTCTTTTACATCAACCCTGGCCATCGGCATCCGTGCTCCAGGTATTGGACTTGGGCACTACATTGTTGAAAACAGCCTCATTCAAGCGGTGATTTGTTTTATTGGGAGACAAATCAGACCAGCAGGGTTCGTTTCGGACACATGGACAGGCCGTGTGTGTTTGATGTGGAGTAGACTGTTTGCTTGTGACCCGGAGCCAGAGCCATTGGGGCTCACACCGGCAGCGATCCTGTCAGCAAGGTCTGCTGTTTTTGGATGCCTTCAACTGGGAGCTATTGGGGCTCACTGGGGGTCGACAGCAGCCAGCAGAGATCACCTGGACCGGTTAACACGCGGATCGTCATCACCGAAGACACAATACGCGGTACGTCCAGCCGTGCAGTGCAGAGCCGCAGATTCAAACAGATCCACACCGCAATGCGTTTTCAGAGCAACAGCAAAGGTACTGTAGGTACACATCAAGCCCTACACTGTCCTGTTAGTGCTGTACATGTGGGCTTGCTTTGGAGCGATGTCCATAACTGGGGGAAAGGGGCACATCGAGAACGCAGACTTTCAATAGGAGAAATGGCTGGATTTTTGATTGCCTGTGCATAGGGCACCAAAGCCAGTTCTGTGACAAGCGCATTGGGCGCATACTTCACTGCAAGATCCCCAGTGTCCAAACATGGAGAGGATAGTAGAGATGCCTATGACTGCCGAAATAAAACCAGAACTTTGCATTACAGGAACTTGTGGCCATATAGGGGCTACAATACATTCACATTCTATCCATCTTCCATGGCTGTTCAGAACAGCTGAAGTTGAACACAGAAGACCTGTAGGCTAACAAAAGCTGCCTTTATGGGAAGGTGCATAAACAATTTGAGTTTGTTTTTTGCAATTACGAATATTATTGTTGCCTAAAAGGTTTTTTGTATTTGATGTTTTCATATAAACAATTTGAGTTTGTTCTTTGCAAGTATGAATATTATTGTTGCCTAAAAGATTTTTGTATTTGATGTTTTTGTTTGGTATATGGCTCTTTGTAATTTTTCGATTTTGAATTGCATGTCTACTGCCAGTAGCAATTGGGGGCGGGTGTAAGAGCCATTTGAGCCTTGTTGCTTATTTTTTATTTAATTGTTAATTAATGATGTCATAGCAGGGCTGGGTCAAGGCCAAATTGCCTGGCTATTTAACAAGGTGCCAAATCACATGCAGGTGTTGCTGATGGATACTTGATGCATACGTTTTCAACTGTGTCTCAAGAGCTTTGTCTGTTTACCTGCCATTCTATGTTAAGTTTGCTTTATTTATTTGCACTGAAGTATAGTCTGAAGTGACAGAAAATAAATATAATTTATTTAACTCAATGACAAGTTTTGGACTTCAGTTTATTGAGCACACGTCTTTTACATCAACCCTGGCCATCGGCATCCGTGCTCCAGGTATTGGACTTGGGCACTACTACTAATAGCTATAGGCTATCACACATTTAGAAGCCCAATTTCGGCGATTTAGCCGTAAATAAAACCTTCCCGCTTCCACAGAGAACACAGTTCAGAGAAAAAGGGCTTCAAAGATGTGAGTTTGTATTGGATTCGGCGGCGCGATGCGGCGGCGTTACCCGATTACGGGCCGGTGGAAAGGGCTTTCGGTCGGCGGCCTAGATTGAAAATTTAGAGCCAGGCTTCGGTGCGGCCTCGGATTATTTTATTCATTTTATTAAAAAAGCCGAACTAGTTCGGGATAGGCACACTGGAATACGCCGCGCCGCCGACAGTGAACATTCAGTGAACATTGGGGGGGGTCTAAACTTTATTTTAAACCATTTTCAATGGAATAAATCGTCGGACCATCTAAAATGGCTCGTTGGAAAGCGCTGGACGAGCCAGGACTACCCACGTTGGTCCAAGCAGCTCAGGGTGAGTAAAAAGAAAAGCCGAACTTGTTCGGGATAGGCACACAAAGGGTTAATCTTATGAGGGTCCTGGGTGCTTAAACCATGAATGGTCCCCCCCTACTGGAAGCCTGTATAATTACCTCCTTAGTGCTGTCGCTGGACAGTGCATGAGCCAACTGAGCGCTGAAGGTGCTCTTTCCCACGCCACCCTTCCCTGACAACACCAGGATCTTATGCTTGACCGTCTGCATCTTCTCTGCTATCTCCGCTATGGCTGGGGACGAATACAGAGAGGCGTGGACAGGGATCAATATCAGGATGAGAGAGAGAGAGAGAGAGAGAGAGAGAGAGAGAGAGAGAGAGAGAGAGAGAGAGAGAGAGAGAGAGAGAGAGAGAGAGAGAGAGAGAGAGAGAGAGAGAGAAAATAGAAATAACCCAACAACACTCAACAAGACCACAGCTATACATTCAGTGCCTGATTTGCAATACAAAATGATTAAAACTTTCAGGACACCAAAGGCAGCGCCTCCACCATGCTGCGTCTCATCAGTCTTACCAGGGTCAGGTTTCTTGGCTTCTCCAGAGGCACATATCTTTTGGTTTGGACAGCCCGCACATGACGAGCTCTTCCCTGCCTGCTCACTCTGGGTCCCAGGACAGTCTGCAGGTGACAATAAAGCCTAATTTATGTGACATTGTGCGACATCGTCACCCATAGTATGAATAGGGTTCACAACGTGAACCTCCAGTCTCGGGTTGTATCATCATATAACAATTCCCTTCACATTATTCATCATGTTGAAATAGGTATAGAAATATAATAATACTCCTAATTAATAAATGCGACTTATACTATTCACAAGACATTTTTAACCGTTTTCCTGCTTGACTGAGTCTCAATGATTTCGACAAATACCTACAGCACCAGTTCATCATATTCTATGTTTCTTCTCCGCACAAACTTGTTATTGATTAATTATGTTGTTATAGAAACTAGTTCATATTACACTTCTCGTTACTGGGTAAAGTATACATAATATTACAGTAATGTATGTTACTAGTAACTAGTAACTGCCGAACACTGTTTATAACATAACTCTAGCCCAATAATGTCTGTGATCTTACATATTACATAAATTAATTCCATAATGTAAGATCATAAAAATTCTAGGGCAAAACATAACCCTTAACTGATTTCCCCGGGCCCAGACTATGTCAAACAAGATGTTGCAGTTACTGTACAGCCCAAGAGCTAAGAATGTCTGTGATCTTTACAGTTCATGTATTCCAAATACACCATACATGAAATGTAATGTAAGATCATAGACATTCTAGGGCTATAGCCTATTGCAGTATAAAATCAGAATGCCTCGTGTAACATTACCGTTATCTAAGCCCTGAAAAAAACGTCATATTTCAGGGCTAACGTTATTTATGAACAGACAAATTATTATGTGATTTGGTCTATTATTATTTCTGTACTCTTTATTCTCTATTGAAAACCATCCTGACGATTTAATAGTCGATTATTATGACTCGATCTTTTGACAGGACACACACGGGTCATGTCAGGTGGATCTGGATCAGATAGTGGCGATCAGTGGACAGTACACGGAATGGCCTGAGCCTGAAGAAGTGACGATAAGCTCAAGCACTTACATAAAAACATAACATTCACCAACGTCAACTGCTACACTTATACAAAATCATATAATGACGGATTGTTTGCCTCAAATGCCACTTAGAATTAAATACGCTTTAGAAACTCACGTTCTGGAGCATTGGTCGGAAACTCTTCCATGTTTTGCTATTTGTATTTGGTGCACCGTTCAAATGCTTCCCCCTTTGACGGTTCCGGATACGCACATCATGGATGAGGCAATATTGCCATACCTTTAGTTACGTCCTTCTAGTTGACACTTGCTATTGAATGCACATACTGTATTCTTATATAAACATAAATACAAACATGTTTGGTACATATTTGTCATTGTCATTAATTTGTCATGTGAGAGAATGAAGAATCAAGAAGAATGAAATAATGATGTCGACCCAAACTGGCAGAATAAAGAGCCAATTCATTCAAACAAATCGTATTGCTTTGTGACTGCATCACTGTCGTTGCCTGTTAGGAGAATAGAATTAATATTTGTTTATTTTATCAGCTCACATTTAACTTGATGCTGTCTTTTTATGACTGTTCCTGTTTGAATTTTCGAATCAGTATGTTTGATTTGACGTGGCTAATTTCAGTTGACAACCAGGCTGAAGATCGCCTGCCCTGCATAAAGGGAGACACTGCATTCTAACGACCCCAAAACATACTATAAGAGTAATGTTTCAATACGTGTCCACCAGGGGGAGCTAGTGACCCAGGCCCAATAGGAAATTACTGCCAGTCATGGTGAACAACTCTGTACATTTGAGTGAATCTCAGGCAGTCAATCAATTATCAATCAATCAATCAACCAACAAAATCAATCAATCTGTATCATTGTATCTGTTAGTATTTTTTGGATGTATGATTATTGAATATTTGAAATTATATTATCACCATACCCTTTATTCATGCAGTTTAATGTCATATATTATGATATATACCTACCAATTATTAGTGTTGAATATCTTTAAAGCCAAGGGGGGTGTGTGTGTGTGTGTGTGTGTGTGTGTGTGTGTGTGTGTGAGAGAGAGAGAGAGAGAGAGAGAGAGACACACACACACACACACACACACACACACACACACACACACACACACACACACACACACACACACACACACACACACACACACACACACAGAGGGGGGGGGGGGGGGGGGGGGGGGTGCCGGCAAAGAGATTCTATAATAAGAGGCGGCACTCCCTGTCTTTAAAACTAGCCTACCCTCCGACAATCATTCTGTGTGGGGGAATGGGCCAAAATCACACCTGAGAGTTGTGGGTGATTATTAAAACTCGCTCCCTGCCAATTAAATATGGGCTTTTTGGCTCATATTGCCATAAATCTCCATAGACTTCCAGGTAATTTATAGTGCACAGATCATGCACGCCCATGCACAGATCATGCACCATGTTTGTGCAGGCTGTTCACAGCTTTCAAACAAAAAAATCAGATTGGAAATCCGTTCAGGCATTCTTGAGAAAATAGCCATTATGTTTTACATGTTATGTAAGCAAAGATGGCTGCCCTGTATGAAAGATGATGGGGTTGTATGGGGGGTGGAACATACAAAATCGCGATTGAAATCAAGTTTACTTTTTTTTTTTTTTTTCTAAGTAAAAGTCGATTTAAGTCGTTTGGCAGGGAAGTCCATAGTGAGATAGTTGATCTGAAAGTCGTTTGGCACTGAACTATACAAAAAGCGTCTGGAAGCTGTCATTAGAAAAAAAGGCTTCTCCACTAAGTATTACATTGATTTCAGTTGGCGTGTTCAATACTTTTTTCCTGTGTAATTGTTATTATTTACTCAATTATTATTCAGGGATTGAATATTGTGATTTCTTTTCATGTGTGGATTACTTGAGTAGGCCTAAATACCATTTCTGCTAAAAAAGATCCTATGAAATGCATCATTGGAAATAAATGTACTGGGGGGAAAAAAATAATAATAATAATTATGTATTAGATCATCATTGTATTAGATAAATGTCCAATAGATTTGTGCTTTGTAAATGTGCAGGTCGTCTGATGATTTTTGGAGAATTTGCTGGGCGGTCGAATGTCCAACTACTCCTGCCTCACGTAAGAAACTGAGGGATACCCAGGGGGCAAAGGAAGGTGTGCTGCATTTGCCCCGACATAAAAAGTTGTCCACCAGAAATATTATCTATGACCCAGTAGGATCACAACCTATATGGACAACCCGGTCAATTTGTACAACAAAGTCCAATATGGCCGCCTCAATATTAGCCCCTATTAGTTTTAATGGGGGGTGAATAGGGCAAAATTTTAAACTGAGGGATATTTCCACGAAACTTCACAGGTTGATCAATGGTATACATATGAACATTTTTTGTATTGCAAGTTTCCATGAAATCCAATATGGCCACCACAATATGGCCGCCATAATGTAAGGACCCAGAAAATAGGTTTTGCCTCTAACTTCTGAACCAGATGAGCTAGAAACGCTAACTTGGTGTCTATTTCATGGTGTCTGACCATGGGAGACTCAATGGAATAGCTAATTTTATTATTGGGTGTGTCTGGACCTTTATTGTGCATATTTGAAAGATGGTGGACTCCCAAAATAGAGCTTTAACATAATTTCTACCATGATTGTTGACTGCTTTTGCAAATACAAGCAATATGAATCCATTTGCTAAGATGTATGGCACAGAAGGGACTTATACCTGTATTATTCTTGAGTTTGCATGTTGTCAAAATGGCTGTAAACGAGATATTATATTTCCTGTCCGATTCTACTGTATGTAGTTGTAGCAATGACTTCAGATAAAATCAGAGACCAAAACAATGTATCTTAGAAATTATTTTTTTATTAAAAAAAAAAGAAAAACAGAGAGAGATTATCTCAATGAAATGAATGCAACTGCCTTTTTGGGTCTTTCACACATAGACATGCACATGCTTTCCAACAACTTCAGCTTCAGGGAAATTATAATGAACACATGATTAAAACAGGCTGCATTATAATGCAAATAATTGCTAGTCACTATCACTGTCATGTGTACCTAATACTACCTATCCTGCTGCATCTTGTCTCCAGTCCTTGGCAACGACACCCCAAGTAGCATGCAATTCCCTTCTTCGCACATGAAGTTCAATCACCCGAGAGAGACTTGGAGTAGAACCGCTGCTCCTTCACTTGGAAAGGAGTCAGCTTAGGTGGTTCGGGCATCTAGTACGGATGCCCCCCGAGCGCCTTCCTAGGAAGGTCCTCGATGCACGTCCCACTGGGAGGAGACCCCGTGGCAGACCTAAGACCAGATGGAAGGATTATATCTCCAGACTGGCCTGGGAACGCCTCGGTATACTCCCAGAGGGAGTGGAGGAAGTTGCGCAGGATAAGGACATCTGGAAGTCTCAGTTGGAACTGTTACCCCCGCGACCCGATTCCGGATAAGCGGTTGAAGATGGATGGATGGATGGATGGCACATGAACAGTTTTTCTGGCAGCCTTTGATACAGCTACATGATATTGCCTTGTCCATTGATATAGGCCAGGCTGGCTCTGTAGATGTACAGGGGACTGCCTTCCCATCACTGAGAGACCATCCATATTCAGTGAAGCAAGGGATGTCTGGCTTCGCGATGTGTGCAGTTTTATCTATTATGGCTGCAAGAGCAGCTCTTTTCAGGTGCAGGCCAAAGGCATTTTCTGTAGGTGGCAGCAGCTTCAACAGGGTTGATCGGTTATTTAGGAACTTGTACACTCTCAGCTTTGCCAGGTCAAAGTCCTCCGAATGGTCAGCTTTTGATGCATATACAGCTATTGTGAGGTCTCTAGCCTGATTCTTGACATCCTCTGAGAGGGAATAAGAGGAATTTTCACCAAATTCCTGAAGTGCAGGGAGATCTAGACCCATGCTGGTCTTGAACCATGCCTTCTTTCCAGTGAAAAAGGGATAGCTGGTGGTATCTCTGCCACTCAGGCTGTGAATAAAGGGCAGGGCACGACACTGTGCGAGTCCAAGGGCTGAGACCATGTGATGGATAGGAAGATATACATCCTGCTCTGTTCTCACCCACAGCTCTGGAAGGTCTAGGAGGTGGGTGGCAGCATGATATAGATGCCTATATCATGCTGCCGCCATGGGAAGGCAGTCCCCTGTCCATCTACAGAGCCAGCCTGGCCTATATCAATGGACAAGGCAATATCATGTAGCTGTATCAAAGGCTGCCAGAAAAACTGTTCATGTGCGAAGAAGGGAATTGCATGCTACTTGGGGTGTCGTTGCCAAGGACTGGAGACAAGATGCAGCAGGATAGGTACACATGACAGTGATAGTGACTAGCAATTATTTGCATTATAATGCAGCCTGTTTTAATCATGTGTTCATTATAATTTCCCTGAAGCTGAAGTTGTTGGAAAGCATGTGCATGTCTGTGTGAAAGACCCAAAAAGGCAGTTGCATTCATTTCATTGAGATAATCTCTCTCTTTTTTTATTAATTTTTTAAATAAAAAAAATAATTTCTAAGATACATTGTTTTGGTCTCTGATTTTATCTGAAGTCATTGCTACAACTACATACAGTAGAATCGGACAGGAAATATAATATCTCGTTTACAGCCATTTTGACAACATGCAAACTCAAGAATAGTCCCTTCTGTGCCATAGATCTTAGCAAATGGATTCATATTGCTTGTATTTGCAAAAGCAGTCAACAATCATGGTAGAAATTATGTTTAAGCTCTATTTTGGGAATCCACCATCTTGCAAATATGCACAATAAAGGTCCAGACACACCCAATAATAAAATTAGCTATTCCATTGAGTCTCGCATCGTCAGACACCATGAAATAGACACCAAGTTTGCGTTTCTAGCTCATCTGGTTCAGAAGTTAGAGGCAAAACCTATTTTCTGGGTCCTTACATTATGGCGGCCATATTGTGGCGGCCATATTGGATTTCATGGAAACTTGCAATACAAATAATTTTCATATGTATACCATTGATCAACCTGTGAAGTTTCGTGGAAATATCCCTCAGTTTAAAATTTTGCCCTATTCACCCCCCATTAAAACTAATAGGGGCTAATATTGAGGCGGCCATATTGGACTTTGTTGTACAAATTGACCGGGTTGTCCATATAGGTTGTGATCCCTACTGGGTCATAGATAATATTTCTGGTGGACAACTTTTTATGTCGGGGCAAATGCAGGTTTCCTAAAAAAAGGCTGGTTTGCCCCCTGGGTAGGACATCAGCGATGTGCATGGACAGCATGAAATACTGTCCGTGAATCGGAACCTGCTTCATCCGCTGTTTGCTCACCGCTTTACGGTCGAAAAACTGTTATGGGAGATCAGAACAAGGGTAAGAACTGTTGGATATTGAAATCTTTTTGAGCGGTGCCATAGCATGGCCGAGTGTGTATCCGTGTATGTATCCGTCCGTCCGTGTGTGTATGTAGCCTGAACTACCATTCAGTGACCAGAGAGGGTGTTGTTGAGTCTAGTCTGAGCATCAACTGCAATACTCTCTCTCTCTATCTCACACACACACACACACACACACACACACACACACACACACACACACACACACACCACGACCACCGCTCAGTTCACACAGGTGTGATTTTTTTATTAAGCAAGAGAAATGGTGTGAAAAAGGCCAGCTGAAGCTAGGTTAAGTTCAAAGCCACTCAGCTGATTGGCAAGGTCGTGCCAACCTGACCAGGGTGTGGTCGCCTAGCTGGTCAGCTGCAAGCAATCAAGCAGTCAGCTATATAAGCAGGGCAGAGTCTGCTGCCTCTTTCATTTCATACAGACCTGTGTGTGTCTTTCATGTGAGTAGGCTGCTGTTTCTGTTTGTTTGTGCGAATAGTTTTACTTTGTTTAAAGTATGTTGTTTAAGTTGTATTTTATAGCCAATCTACAATTCTGTGTATGGTAATTTTGTTATTTGTTTTATGCTTTTGCAGAACCACACACCCGTATATCTTGTGTCAATTCCAAGTAAAGAACTTTGAACTCAAAACAAATGCTTGTTCTTACTGAACCACCTGGAGCGGTGTATGCTCCCAACCTGCACCCACCACACTGCTACAAAACAAATGGCTTTTCTATATTTAGATTATAACCTGAATCATATTGGCTAAGAGAGTCAATTAAATGCGAGGATGACATTTATTTTTCTACCAGGCCGGACGTGCAGCCGGTGTCTCTGTGGAACTGGAGTTGCTTTAAAAAAAAAGTGTTGTTCCGCAAAAATATCTTTAAAGCCAAGGTGTGTGTGTGTGTGTGTGTGTGTGTGTGTGTGTGTGTGTGTGTGTGTGTGTGTGTGTGTGTGCAAAGAGATTCTATAATGAATGAATGAACTTTATTTATATAGCACAGCTTCACAGCACGAATGCACAGAGTGCTTTACAGATACACAATACTCAATAAAAGTAAGCTCTACAGTTGCAGAGATACAAAAAATAAAATAAAAATAAAAATAAGCTCTACAGTTGCAGAGAAGACACCAATAAATTAAAACACCCACAGTAACAAGGAATACAAAAGAACAGTAAAAAACAGGGATGCCTATAAGTGACCAAAGGCCTGTCATTTAAAAATAATTTATATAACACTATTTGTGTCCCAAAAACGTTTTTGAAAAGGTTTGAGGCTAAATTACCACTCCCGAATACAGAGCCCCTGTCATTTCTGCCTGGCTTTCAGAGCATTTTCAGCTGCAGTACCACCTTGTCCTGAGTGGGAGGACTGCGCTATTGAGCCAGTTTTGGCCCCACACTCCTCCCCACCTCCTGCTCAGCAGGCCTGCCCACCCCTCCCCAACCCTCTCCCAGCTCCTCCTGCCTCCTTCTCAGGCCTGCCCACCCCTCCCCAACCCTCTCCCAGCTCCTCCTGCCTCCTTCTCAGGCCTTGTGACATCACAAATCTGACCTTTCACAATCAGGACCGTTCTGAGACATGCCAACGTAGATCTGCCCATAAACTGAGAAAGACACAATGGTCAGAAATAGGACTTTGTGAGGATAGAAGTTGCTGGTGGGACACCAAGAAAATACATAAAAATTGGAAAATGTAAATTCATGGTGTAGTCCCTTTAAAGGAGGCCTCTGAGGGGGCCGTTTTTAGGTCCAGGGGGAGGGCGTTCCAGAGCTTTGGGGCTATGGCCTCAAAGGCTCGGTCGCCCTTGGTTACTAGATTTGTCCAGGGGACATCAAGGAGGTGTTTATCAGCGGATCTGAGTGAGCGAGTGGTAGGGGTGGGACGGATAATTTCTGAGATGTACGTAGGGGCTGGGCCATGAATTGCTCTGTAGGTAAACGTGAGGACTTTGAAGTGGATCCTGTAGTGTACCGGGAGCCAGTGCAGAGAGGCTAGAATGGGGGTGATGTGACATGACTTTTTTGATCTAGTGAGTAACCTGGCAGCAGCGTTATGAACCAGCTGCAATTTGTCAACGGATGTTTTGTTGAGACAGGTAAAAATGGAGTTACAGTAATCTAGCCTGGATGAGATGAAAGCATGTACAGCCATTTCAAGTTCAGAGTGGGATATGATGGTCCGAAGTTTTGCAATATTTCTGAGGTGAAAGAAACAGGTGCGTGTGAGTGATTTGACATTATTGTCCAAGTGCATGGATTGGTCAAAAACCACGCCCAGATTTCTCAAATGAGGGTGTACGTTACCCTTGAGGGCGGGAGGCTGTTTCCCAGCCAGGCTATAATAAGAGGCGGCACTCCCTGTCTTTAAAACTACCCTCCGACAATCATTCTGTGTGGGGGAATGGGCCAAAATCACACCTGAGAGGTGTGGGTGATTAATACATACAAAAAGCGTATGGAAGATGTCATTACAAAAAAAGGCTTATCCACTAAGTATTACATTGATTTCAGTTGGCGTGTTCAATACTTTTTTCCTGTGTAATTGTTATTATTTAATGCTGTTGGAACAACATAAGTTCAGGAGAATAGACCACACCGGAGAACTATCTCCTAGCCTACCTTTACGCCTCCCAATCTCACCTGCTTCAGATCTCACTGATAACAACTCCTCCTTTATCTCCTCCCATCAAGCCAATCAAGCGTTGCATTTATACCTGGCTGTGCCCCTCAGCATTCATGCTCAGTTCCACCCCATTCTCCTCCTCATCTACAGTAATTAACCATTTCTCTTTGCAGTAACTAACCATTCCTCCTCGCAGGAATTAACCATTTCTCCTTGCAGTAACTGGTAACACCGCTATTCCGAACGTTGACTTCTAACCCTAACCCTACCCCTAACCCTAACCCTAACCCTAACCCTACCCCTAACCCTACCCCTAACCCTAACCCTAACCCTAAACCTAACCCTAACCCTGCTTCGGAATAGCGGTGTTTCGGAATGGCGGACTGTTGCCGCAGTAACTAACCATTCTCCTTGCATGCATCCTTTCTACAGATACCAAAGGGGGGACTCCGTTCGGGCCTACCACCACGTGAACCAGAGCCAGACCACCCAGGGCTCTTGCCCCGAGCGCTCCGCCCCCCCGCCCTCTCCGCTCCATCCATGACCGGCCTCCCACACCCCGCTCCATTCCCTAAACTTCGGCACGCTACTAGTCCCACAGTTTTGCCACCACACACTCGCGCCATATGTCAAATCGACCGGCTTACTCGGGAATCGTGGCTAGTAACTTGCTAAGAGAAAGGTTCAATAGTTTAATTGATATTAATTTATTAGTGAATTAATTTTCCCCATTGACTTATAATGGGAATCGCAAAAACTCACATTCAATTATTTGTCTCTCGCAAACCATAGGGGCTAGAGTTTCAAGACTTGGAGAGGAGGTTCATAATGATTTCAAGGATTAAATAAAAAATAATTGTGTCCTTTGGCCGCATGGTGGCGCCATAACACCCCACTTTACGTTTTGGCCTGTAACTCTTGAACCGTAGGTCGGAAAATTAAAAATATTTTTTCCCTGGATTCCTTGGGTCATGACGCATCTCCCCATATAGGCCACGCCCATTTGCGCCATGATAGATTTTCCGCCATCTTGAATTTTCTCCAAAACACACTTTTTGCTCCTTTTCCTACATATTTTCTTCAAATGTCACAAAAATCGGTACACATGATCCACACACACACACACACACACACACACACACACACACACACACACACACACACACACAGCTCCACTTCACACGGGTGTGATTTTTTTTATTAAGCAAGAAAAATGGCTTTTCTATATTTAGATTATAATCTGAATCATATTTGCCAAGTGTACAAAAGTCCACACTGGACAGTCCCTCCCCCTGGCTTGTGTCATGAGTGACTCCACCCCTCACTCACCTGCTTCACTCATCCTCACCTGTTTTCATTCACCTCAATTCAGTGTCCCTCTATATATATGTTACAGTATGTTTGGGTAACTCAGGACGGTAAGAGTAAGAGCGCTTGTTTTGTCGTTCACCACACACTAATCACCACCAGATGGCGACGACAGCCCATAGACAGCCATTCACTAGTGCAGGCGCTGACGTCACTCGTTTGCGACTCTCTTTCTTTATTTACTAGCCTAGCTGGGCGGTGTTTAGCCATTAGCTTAGCCATTAGCTTAGCCATTAGCTTACTATGAGCGTTTATCGTGGGCTTGCCCAGGCCTTACGGCCTGGGCATAAATATAACGATTGCATTCACCACGGTTTCGTAACTCGCGCTCCGCCGGCCGCGCGGCCCTGGCCCGCTCTTCGCGGCCACTCGCGCCTGCGGCGCTCGGGGGCGAAGAGCAGGACCAAGGTCCGCTGGCCTTCGCGCCGCTTGCAATGTCGTGGACAATCGAGCGGCTCCGCCTGGAGGACGTTGTTGTGGCGACAGCTTGCTCCGCCCCGTGCGGCACCACGAGTGCTCCGTTTCTCGACCGTCCTGTTTCTCTAACAAACCGTGACATATACACTGCCTGAGTTCCTCACTCTGGTGTGGCAGCAGCAGAGGCAACAGCAGCAGCAGAGCCTGGCCTGGAGGCACAGGCACAACCCTAAATCCTGTTATGTGTAAATGACGTGAGTTTGCTTGATGATGTGTTTATTGGTTATTGTTTGCCTTGAATCCAGATAATGTGTGTGTGATGCATGCTTGTACCTACTTGTACTTACAATCTCAGACCTTTGGAATATTGAATGCTACCTGACTTGCTACGCTAGTAGATACCTGACTGGTTTGTTTGAATAAGTTGTTGAATTATACCTAAGACTATTGTTATAGAGAAACGAAGCCATGTCGTCATTTGTGCGAAATGTCGCCCTCTAGGGGGTTCATGCTGGTATTGTTTTGTATTCAAATCGCCATTGGGGAATCTGCGATCGCCGCATATAAGGACTGTGTTAAAAAAATAAACACACCATGTGCGCGTTTCTGTCAGCGGGGGGGTTCTGCATAGTTTATGATATTCATTCATATCTGATATAGCCTGTTGTAACTCGTTTCTAGCGTTTATTGTGTTACTCTTTGGGTAAATCTGTACATTTCCACCTTAGTCGATGCTTCATATCCATTTGGGTCAATCCGAGAGCATGGTGTGTTTATATTTTTAACACAGTTCTTATATGCGGTGATCTCAAATTCCCCAATGGCGATTTGAATACAAAACAATACCAGCATGAACCCCGTAGAGGGCGCCATTTCACGCCATTTCACGGAAGTGACATCACACTTCGCTACTGAATTGATGTTGAATTATACCTTAAAGAATATTGTTTATTAATGTTGCAATATATTAAATGTAACTGTTTTTATCTGTCTTTATAGAATAAAAAACATAACAATGGAAACACCACTCCTCTGCTTTCTAACCGAAGCACCCATGGCGATTTAACTCACCAGCCCTAAACTACCTAGCCATCAACACCCTATTCAACACTAAGTATCAATTAAATGCGAGGATGACATTTCTTTTTTTCTACCAGGCCGGACGTGCAGCTGGAGTATATGTGCCGCCACCGACCAGACACCCTGGCCTCCATTACAGGCTCTGGTACGAATTCGATAACCGCTGATAACAACTGATCTACGACTACGAAACTACGAAATAAATGTAGGCCTACTGAGAAAAAAAAATGTATTAGATCATCATTGTATTAGATAAATGTCCTTACATTTGTGCTTTGTAAGTGTGCAGGTCGTCTGATGATTGTTGGAAAATGTGCTGGGCGGTCTCATGTCCAACTAGTCATAAATCACGTGAGGAACTGAGGAAGATCAGCAAAGTGCAATCCTGACTGTCTCGGGACCACCTTCATGAGCTGTATGCTCACACCATTACGGTCGAAAAACTGTTATGGGAGATCAGACTGAGGGTGGATATTGAAATCTTTTTTTATTAAGCAAAAAAATGGCTTTTCTATATTTAGATTATAATCTGAATCATATTTGATAAGAGTCAATTAAATGCGAGGATGAAATTTTTTTTTCTTCTACCAGGCCAGACGTGCAGCGGGAGCGGGAGTATATGTGCCGCCACCAACCAGAGACCCTGGCCTCCATTACAGGCTCTGGTACCAATTAGACGGAAGGCGAGTAGAACTGGTCTACGACTCCTGGGACGACGCCAAAAAAAACACAGTTGCAGCTACCACCCTGCTCAGTGAGCTCCAAATTCTGGGCTACCCCATGATCTCTGTGAAACTGGTGTTGACCTAGGAAGAAGCTAAAACGCACTCAAGAAAGTAGGCTGGATATATATATGTCTTAAAACTGAATGAATTATCTATTGTATGTGGATGTACCCACACACAGGATATGCCAATGAGGTGGGGGAGGCGTTCCGTGCCCTGGTACCAGTGAGTGCAGTATGGGCCAGCTATGCTGTGGCCACTGCCTATGTTTCAGCTGATGCTTTGGACAAAGGGAAGAAAGCCGCTGTGGTAAGACATTAGGTATTTTTATTTACATACAGAGAGTATACCTTCAACTGCTCACACCATTACGGTCGAAAAACTGTTATGGGAGATCAGACTGAGGGTAAGAACTGTTGGATATTGAAATCTTTTTTTATTAAGCAAAAAAATGTCTTTTCTATATTTAGATTATAATCTTAATCATATTTGATAAGAGTCAATTAAATGCGAGGATGACATTTTTTTTTCTTCTACCAGGCCGGACGTGCAGCGGGAGCGGGAGTATATGTGCCGCCACCGACCAGAGACCCTGGCCTCCATTACAGGCTCTGGTACCAATTAGACAGGCAACCACACTTGCAATTTCCAATTGCAACTTTTCTAGTTATTTACCATGGTGGAGCAATTGTTTCAAATGCTCCATTGCTTAGTACTGAGCTGAGATAACATTTTGCCACACATCAGGTCTCCCAGGTCAAAAAGGGCTCCAAGGCATACGCGGGTCAGATGGAGAAAAAGGAGAACAAGGAGATACAGGCATGGGAGGCAATCCTGGACATCGAGGTAAGATATCTAGAGGACTATAGCACATTGTGGACAATCTGTCAGATGGGTCTGACATAGCCTTAGAAACCCAGACTTTTATTTTGGCGATAGAGGTCTGACAGATCATATCAGAGGTTTCTAAATTAGCTTTTCGCTTGACCAAAAAACATATGGAACGCGTCAAACTGAAATGAATTCTACATTCTCTCATTGAGACCTCTGTCACAATCTTGATTACCCTCTATAGGTTTTGTTGGCCCCTGTGGGGACTTGGGTCTTCCTGGCAGCAAAGGTGGTGTAGGTAATCCTGGTGTTCCAGGCTTACATGGCCGGGACGGGGAAGAGGGTGAGAAGGGCCAGCATGGAGAAATCTTTGGAGCCTCGACTGGAGCTGCCGGTGACCCGGGTCCACACGGTGCACGAGGAAATAAAGGCGACCGTGGAGATCAAGGAGAGCCAGGCCATCCAGGTTAGTCAAGTTGTCACAAACATACCCACTTCTCAGGGACGTGCAGAGCATGTTAGAGAGTCAGGGGCTGAAATTTCTAAAAGGGCCTTTGGTGAAAATATCGAAAATAGCATACACAAGCTCAGTGAGCTTGGAGGTCGGCTATTTTCTGTGCTTGATACCACACTGAGCTAAGCATAATCAAGTGAATACAGGATATAGTATGTGGCCCTAGTATGTGGATGTAGTATCAGTATGTGGCCCTAGTATGTACGGCCTGGATTTCTACACAGAGAGGGCAATTCTTTCACATTGCATTCAAGTTCAGGAGAGTTTGGACAAGGCAATTATCTTGAATGCTGCCTTCAGGTATGGCATGGAAAGAGGGCATTTGCTTTTCTTTCACCATAGTCAAAACTGCATTCATGGTCTGGAGAGGGCACTTTTTACAGACAGATAAAAGGGCAGGGGCTCAAGACCCCTTTGATGTCTACCGGTATGTGTGCTGTGCACGTGTCTGCCACTTATTGTTGGTGTGAATTGGTGTCATTTCTTGAAGGACCTGTCTGTCTCCTCTTCTCCTAGGGATGATGGGCATGCCTGGAATGATTGGCATTAAGGGTGAGATTGGCCCTCTAGGCCTGCAAGGGGAAGAAGGGAGAACTGGGCCAGCTGGGAAATATGGCTTCCCTGGCCCTCGTGGGAGGGCAGGCTCACCTGGACCACCTGGGGCCACTGGACAACCAGGTAAGACTCAAATCATGGATGCACCTACTGTATTAGAACCCTGGCTCTTCTGTATGGTAAATCAGACATCTATCACTCAACCAAAGGGGAATCCCCTTTGGTCGTGTGATGTAGTAGGCTTCTGGGCTTCTGGCACAGACACATTCTACTTCCCTCACACTGCACTACAGAGTTAAGAAGATGTCACACCTCAGGAAAGGGACTAATACACCTGTGTCTTGTGATGTCTTTTTTGAACCTGTCCTTCAGGCGTGGTTGGTGAGAGGGGAACGGTAGGAGACGGTGGCCCACCTGGTCCTATAGGATTGAAAGGGACACCAGGGGCTTTTGGAGACGATGGGCCTCTAGGAGAGCAAGGTGCTCAAGGTGACCCAGGGTTTCCAGGCCCAACCGGAAACCCAGGCCTTACAGGACTCAAGGGTTGGTACTATGTACTATGTCTACTCAATTCCTTAATGGGAACGTTCTACCATCACAGAATCTGCCTTTAAATCATACTGTATATCTCTTGGGTCATTCGATAACTGAACTTCGCTACAGTCTAATCAAAAATGAGATCCCATCAAAGTCTTACGCTCCCCGAAACTCTCATTTATTTTCTATCTCAGGGATCAAAGGTTCTCGTGGCATGTCGGGCTTTGAGGGCGGTCCGGGCAACGAAGGAATACAAGGTTCTGCTGGCCTTAAAGGTGTTCATGGGGTTCCTGGACAAGCTGGTGTGAAAGGAGGCATGGGGGCTTCAGGACTAAAGGGTCAGACAACACCTTTGTGAAAATATCTTTTGTTTCTAATGTATAATTTGATTTCTCAGTTGTTTAGTTTGAGGCTAGCACACATACGGTATGTGACTCTGTCCCTCTTCTGATCTGGTGTCTTCCAGGTGATCGTGGTTTGAGGGGACCAGCAGTTGAAAAGCCTCGAATCCCTAGTGCCTTGACTGATGTGATGAAAGGTACCAAGGGAGATCACGGAAACTATGGAGAGCATGGGTTCACTGGGCGTAGAGGTATGTAGACCGGTGTTCTGGTCCGTGGTTTGTCACTATACACCAATAAATGTGTGCGTAGAAGACCTGGCCCCATGAAGTGAACGGGAGTGACACGACTCTCCGTAGATAGAAGGCTCTGGTATTAGCCATTGTGCTCAGGGTGCCCAGTGCTGTATATTAGTCATCCTTTTTTGTCTTGTCATCTTTCTCTGCCTAGTCATCACAAGAAAATGCATTTCTTGGCATCATCAATAAGAGCAAGGGCTTCCGAATGGAAACGAATGAAGTCCAACAGCGGCCATTGTTATTTCACTGCTGTAGCCTATTCTTTTACCTTCTTAAACGCTGTCAAACTTTTTTTTTTGTGGCACAGAATTTACTTTTAAGATACTAGAAAAGTCGGCGACCTGGACAACTCGGGAACGATGTAAATAGGGAATGAATGCCCCGCCCTTTAATGCAAACCCCATTATACCTGTTGTCATAGGACCCGTTTTGACCATCTGTTTGCCTGTGTCCATTTATGCCCATATATGGAGATATCTGTTATATGTCTGTCTGTCAGCGTCCATTTTATGTCCATATATGGAGATCACTGCAGATATAGTTCTGGGTCCATTTTATGCCCATATATGCCCATATATGGAGATATCTGTCTATTTGCGTCCATTTCACGCCCATATATGGAGATCTCTGAATCTGTCTGTCTGTGTCCCTTTATGCCCGTATATGGAGATCTTTGTGATTCTGCGTAAATTTTATGCCCATATATGCCATTTGCGTCCATTTTATGCCCATTTATGGAGATCTCTGTATCCGTCTGTCTGTGTCCCTTTATGCCCGTATATGGAGATCTTTGTGATTCTGCGTCCATTTTATGCCCATATATGCTATATATGGAGATATTCAGAGATTTTTTGTTGACTCATGTGACGTACGTGATGTCAGAGCCTTTTATGAGTGATGTCACAATGAGTCAGCGCTTGCGCCGATTTCCTCCGGAACAGCCTGATGTCAACAATCAGCTCCGCATAAGGATATTCCGAACGTTTCGGGCCGGTTCCGGAAAACCGCGCGTCGGGTCGGGTCGAGACCCGGCAATGCACTCCGTGCCGCGGCGGGGAACGCGCATGCCGAATCTGAAGCCGGTGGGACGAACGGTTCTCGAGATACGCGGGTTACATACACGCAGAGATACATACACGCAGAGATTTGTCGCATTTATAGATAGATAATCTTAATCATATTTGATAAGAGTCAATTTTTTTTTTTCTTCTACCAGGCCGGACGTGCAGCGGGAGCGGGAGTATATGTGCCGCCACCGACCAGAGACCCTGGCCTCCATTACAGGCTCTGGTACCAATTAGACAGAAGGCGAGTAGAACTGGTCTACGACTCCTGGGACGACGACAAAAAAACACCGTTGCAGCCACCACCCTGCTCAGTGAGCTACAAATTCTGGGCTATCCCATGATCTCTGTGGAACTGGTGTTGACCTAGGAAGAAGCTAAAACACAGACAGTGTATACACACACACACACACACACACACACACACACACACAGGATGGAGAATAGAAGAGACGACATCAGCGATGTGCATGGACAGCATGGAATCCTGTCCGTGAATCGGGAACCGGCTCCATCCGCTGTTTGCTCACCGCTTTACGGTCGAAAAACTGTTATGGGAGATCAGAACAAGGGTAAGAACTGTTGGATATTTAAATATGTTTTTATTAAGCAAGAGAAATGGCTTTTCTATGTTTAGATTATAATCTGAATCATATTTGCTAAGTGTACAAAAGTTCACTGGACAGTCCCTCCCCCTGGCCTGTGTCATGATTGACTCCACCCCTCACTCACCTGCTCACTCATCCTCACCTGTTTTCATACACCCCAATCAGTGTCCCTCTATACAGTATGTACACTGCCTGAGTGAGCTCTGGTGTGGCAGCAGCAGAGCCTGGCCTGGAGGCACAGGCACAACCCTAAATCCTGTTATGCGTAAATGATGTGAGTTTGCTTGATGATGTGTTTATTGGTTATTGTTTGCCTTTAATCCAGATAGTGTGTGTGTGATGCACATGTTGGTGACAGGTATATGAATTTGAATGGGTCGCTATGGTTTCACTGCTATCACCATTCACGAATCGGTCACGTGGTGTTGGTGGCTACGTCAGTCACGTAGTAGTAAAGTCAGCTATTCACGGGCCCGTGGGTTTCAGTGAATGGAGAGGGGGTGAACGGGGAAGTCACACTTTGCTGACGCTCGTCTTATGCACAAACAATGTAATGTCTTGATTTCCTTTTAAAGTATGACGCCATTAAATGAACTGTTTTAAAACGTTAATAAATGAACAAAACGCAGTACCCTGGAGCCGTGATTTCATGAGCATAACAAACAGCGCGTCTGGCAGGTAAACATTTCCCCGACTTTAGCCTCTCGGTGACTAAATAAGTTTGCTCCGATAGTCGCCATATAGCACACTTGTACCTACTACAATCTCAGACCTTTAGAATATTGAATGCTACCTGACTTGATGCTAGTATATACCTGACTGGTTTGTTTGAATATGTTGTTGAATTATACCTAAGACTATTGTTAATTATGTTGAATTATACCTTAAAGAATGTCGTTTATTAATGTTGCAATATATTAAATGTAATTGTATTTCTGTCTTTTTATAGAATAAAAACCATAACAATGGAAACGCCACTCCTCTGCTTTCTAACCGATGCACCCACTAATAAAAGTGGACTAAAGGTGGTCGCACACTGCTGCGTTTTTCGGGCCGAATATCGGTGTGAATTTCGGAGCGCGTGAATAAAAAAATCAACCTCACGTTATGTCAGTCACGTTTGCACACTGCCGCCCGTTTCGCGCACCACTCGGTCCCTTGCTCTCTCTATCTCTCTCTCTCTCTTTGCCCTGAAAAACGCATTTCGCAACGAAAAACGCAGCAGTGTGCAACCACCTTCAGGTGGACGGGGCGGGGCGTAAACGTGAGGCCATGTCTAGATTGCGCATGCGGTATCCTTTCTTTCTCCCCATCACTCTAGGAGAGGTAAGGCGCGCGGATCCTTTCATAAACCATTATTACTTTTAAGTTGTGTAAAACAATAAACATCACACCAAAATAGTATCACATTTGATGCCCAAGAAGGAAATCACCTATTTCTCTATATTTCCTAGTTTAATGCCAGCGTTTTTAGGTGTGTTTTTTGCACGTATTTTACGTGACTTAACTTTGGTCAAGTCACTACTAAAAGTCTGTGTTTCCGAGGCTAAGTCACTACCGACCTTAATTCAAAACCCCTGGCAGAATGTCTTGTGCAAAAGTACTTACACAAGTAGCGTTTCCATAAACTTAAGCGCATTAGGGAAGCGAATTATCAGAAATGTGCTTTAAGACAAAGCGAATTTAGCCCGTTTCCATTAAACTGGTGAAATGCGATTCTTGGGAGATCCTGCCTGGGTCCGTCTGACCGACCTGCTGTAAACCCTTCCCGCGGGCTTGCACACAGTGCACAGAGCTGGGATGGGGCTGAATTTTTCTGACCGAGAGGCCGCCCGGTTGCGCCCTCCGGCTCCGGGCAGACTGCATCCTGCAGCGTCGCAGATGCGAGCTGCTTTGAGCTTGTATGGCCACTTTTGGCCTGCGCAACACGGTGTGATGACGAAGGGTCACTCCGTGTGTAACAACAACCGGTTTGTTTCGAAAAATTAAGCGGCGGGGGAAAGTGTTATATAGGAGGACGATATGGACCAGAACGTCATACTTTATTCGAATGTATTGTCTGACCCGTTTCCATTCACTTTTGCGCATTTAGTTTATTCGATTAAGCCTCAAAATCCTGAAAAAAAGATGATATAAACCACATAAACCACAACAAAATACCTAACACAAAACATATCTGTATATGTAACCAAGGTTGATTGACATTTATTTGAATTCTACTGTGCCATTTTATTTAAGCAAACTTTAGTTAGAAATGTTTTTAAGATAAACACCTCTGAGAACTTGTTCTAAGATGTTACCCATATGTCAAACATGCAACGTCCAAACCTTTCGTTTCTTTCCTTTACTGTGTAGATGTAGATGTACGCTGTTACAAGTAAAAGTCAGGAATTCAAAATGTACTTGAATAAAAGTATGAAAGTATTGGCATCAAAAAGTACTTGAAGTACCACAATGTCATCTGGACAAAAACTTGAGAGATTTATTGCTGATGGGTCAGAATGTGTTTGTTGTCGGACGTAAACTATAGGTTATTCTGTTTCTGTGGTCCATTATGAAACTAGCCTAGGGTTAAAAAATTGGGTTAGGCTATGCTTTATTGCAACTGACACCAGGAGCGCTTTCTTGAATGTCAGTTCGATAACGTCTAAACTCTAAACGTATTAGCTTTATTAACTAAAAAAATTGTTGATTTGTATTCTGGTAGAACTATGTATTCTGGTTGAGTATCCATCGCGGCTGTAGTTGCCACAATCGTGATCGTTTGGTTGCGTAACGCAAGCCTTGAAAATATAGGATAGGCTACCGTGGCCTGAAATACGGCATTTTGAATTAAAAAAAAACACAAAATAGCACATTAAAAACCCAACACATATAAAACCGTATTTCCTAGTGACATCATCATTCCAATCCTAAGGTATTGGCTATTTATCTCATTATTCACACTGGACTTGAATGGGACGCAGTGTCTGACGTTTTGGCCGTTATAATGCTCTCCATTGACGTGTAGCCTATGTCTGCCTTTCTCCACTTACAGCTTTCATCACTTACAGAGAGAAAAAGCTGTGCCAGCCACACATCTGCCAACAGTGAGTCTACAGATGAGATCTTAAACACGACACAGTTGTTCTTTTGAAGCATAGATTTTTAAGGGTGACATTTATTTTTAATGGAATTGAATGGAAATGTTGTAAAATAACTGGCAGGCAAATCCACTCAGCCATTTGGTTTTGGCAGAACATTCCATGACGAGTAGTCTAATGTGTACAGGCAAGAAGCCAATAGGCAGGTGTAAGAATAGTTCTTTCATGTGAAGCGCGCTCCTCCCGCCCTGACCTTTTACAGCGCCTAATCATCTCAGTAATAAATCCCTTCTGTTCCCTGGACAGGGATAAACCGGTAATTCAATTATTGCGTGATATGGGTTGACCCATCATAGTGAACAACCCTGCATTACAAGTTGGTGTTGTCCAGTACAGTGGAAAATTACCCTAACACAGCATAGCCCCCTATGTCCACAATTTAGGATCTAGATGCTTAGAAGATAGCCTACAACAGTATTGTAGACAAGTCCTATTCTGCTTGTTTAGGGTCAGCAGCTTTAGCAGTCTCAGACAGGTTAGGTAAGGTCTTATACCATCACGGTTGATGATAAAAACCGAATCAATAAATTGATTAAAAAGGCTGGCTCAGCTCCCTCAGGATACTTTGGATATCACTATAGCCAAGCGAATGAGGACCAAATTGAACACTATTCTTTCCTTCGAAGGCCATCCTCTCTATAAGGTATTTAAGGATCTGCGTAGCAAGTTTAGCAACAGGTTCTTGATGCCTATAATATCTACTGAGCGAATGAAGAAATCCTTTGTTCCTGCTGCTGTTAGATTCCTTAACGTTAACGTACACCGCTAGCTCTGTAAGAGCCAATCGCTGTCTGCGCTCAGGGCCCAGTGATTGCCAGACGCTCATTGGTTCTTCGACTTGTTAGAAGGTCCAAATCAGCGCTTTGCCAGACCAGGTCTGTAGAAGACATACTGTACTGTACGGTAAAGTGAATTCACGCAACCTGCTACTTACTTTACAAACTTTACACCACTGATGACAAGTAACTACAGTATGCTATGCTTTGACTAGGGTCAACCACCATTTTTTCATACAAAATTATGTTGTGTTTGGTGACTCACAGTTTGATATGCATTAGGCTATGGACGCCCATTTAATGTTATTTCTGTGACCCCGATTTATATTGGGAAAATCATTAATTTAACTCAGAGTGTACCAATGGAACTAAATGGACCCTCAAAGTGCAGACCCGTACAGGTCCATTTGGTATAACGGATCATTTAGCTGGGGACCCCCTGAAACTACCTCAAGGACCCTGGGGGTCCCCGGACACCACTTTAAGAACCAATATGGCATATACAGTATGTACATAGTCACAGTGAATGTGTTGCTGTTATCATTCTCCTAATATATATATATATATTTTTGTATTATTATTCTCCACAGATGAATGGAGACCTGAGAGTAAAAAGGTGGGACACCCAGGGCGTCCCCCCTGGAAACGTTCCACGGATAATATCCCCCGGGAATGTCATAATACCAAGAGCTGCATACGCTGCATTAACCTGGCCGCAACTGCTCGACCACCTGGATGCGAACCTCCCCAGGGCCTTCTTCCTCCCAGGCCGTAATGCTCTGGGCGCACCTGTAAACGTGAAAGTGGTGAGGGGAGTTTAATTTGTTACATTACTCCATTCCGACATGTCTCCATTCAGACATTACCCTATCTCTAACCCTTACCCTAAACTAAACCTAACCTCCATAGGGAAGTGCTGCCACTCCGACAATAAGAAGTCACTGTATAAAATAATGCTAGACTTGCACAAAGGCTGCGAATGGGTCCTGTAGCCCATCGCAACCTTTGTGCAGGTCTTAGCCGGGGACCCACAAGCCCAAAAGCTCAAGGAATAGGGTACTAGGGTAGGACCTGTGATTTTCTGCCGTACTTTTTATTTCTGTTTTATCTACTGTATTAGTTTGGTCATTAAGGTCCACAGAATGAGAGGCCTGCACTGCCGGAAACATTGCGAAAAAAAGTTATGGCCATTTGTATATTCACTGTCCCATTGACTCCACTACACTGTGACTACACAGGAAAAGAAAAATATTTAAAAAAAGAAAATAATCTGCTTTAAGTAGCAAGTGAGGGGTCAAACTGGGGGTTCTTCATGATTCTGAATCCATTGCAAGCATTTGTTTTGTATGAAAAACATTCCGTGGGCTACATTTCGACCCCAGAAAATGGTGAAAATTGAGGACCTTAATGACCAATCTAGTAGATAAAACTGAAATAAAAAGTACAGCAGAAAATCACAGGTCATCTCACATCCTGTAGGGGTGGGTCCCTGACTATCTGCCATTTTTTCCCTGGGTCCTAGACAGCTCTTTGGTCTTGCCCTAGTGGAAAAGTTGGAGTCTGATTGATTGAGTGTGTGATCAGGGGTCTTTTATACAGGTAACAACGTAAAACGTGGGTCAATAGGATGAATTAATACAGGTAATGAGTGTAGAATAGGAGGACTTCTTAAAAAATATTTGACAGTTCTGTGAGAGCCAGAATTCTTGCTGATTGGTAGGCGTATCCAATACTTATTTCTTGCAATGAAGTGCAAATTAATTATTTAAAAATCATACAATGTGATTTCCTGGAATTTCTTTTTAGATTCTGTCGCTCATAGTTGAAGTATACATAATGATACAAATTGCAGACCTCTCCGTATGAAGTTGTCAAATATGTCAGTCAGGTCGACTTAATTACTATATCTCTCCTTCACAGGGCATCTATGGGGCGTATAACCCGGCCGTCCATGGATTAATTCCTGGGGCACAGAATCGCCCTGGCAACATATTTACCCCCGCAGCACCAGGAGCACCAGGAGGCGTGAATCCTCTTATGCCGACAGTGCCTGCACCGGTGGCTGCACCGTTTTTTTTCTTCCCGGCTAATGCGGTGACTCGCATCACCTTTATCAGATGGGGCTAAAAGGGGGAAAAGAAAAAAAAAGGAGGGGGGGGGGGGAGCTGTTGTCTTATACTCTTAGCATATAAGAAATGTATGTCATTTTGAGTTTCAAGCTTGTATTCCAATAAAATGTTTTGGCCTTGTCAGTTTTGGTAGTGTACTGTGTGTCTCTGTCTGTCAGGTAGGTCATAGGACTTTTACATCTGCTGCTGGATATAATCATAACAGGTGTTTAAACACAGTGAATGCCAGACTTTATACACACACACACACACACACACACACACACACACACACACACAAATGTCATTGTATATAATAGGCTATAGTAACTATCAATCACATCTGACACTGTCTGCTACTCTCTGTGCTAAACCAACAAGTTTTAAAAAGAACAGATATGTGCCATTCTCAAATGTAAAGATAAAATATGTATTTGGCTTTAATTCCATTGTACAGTTTACACAGTGAATGCCAGACTTTATATTATTTAATGGCCCTTGGTGCCAGCCATTTTGTTTAATTTCTTTTTTTATAGGGGCCCCAACTATTATGTTGAACTTAAATTACATACATATGTCTATGCTTCTATGTAAAGCCACACTACCCCTCTTTCAAAGGAAGAATATATATTTATATAGATATATATCCTATCATTAGATTTGGGCTCCAAAAGATGTGCAAAATGTACCTAAACCTATGTGAGATGAAATCCATTGATGGTTGATTATTCTCATTAGATCTGCAATATTTTTTTATAACCACCAAGTGGCGCTGTATACCTCATCTACTAGCTCCATAGAGCCATGGGTCACTGGTCGGCCACGTTTCGAAATTTAGACCGGGGCTTGGAGGCGTGCGCTACTAATATATATCGATCATGTAGCAGAGAATTTTCTGCGTTCATTGCAAGTTAAAGTAAGTCGATCCGATGAAGGGTTATGGAGCTAGAGGCAAAAGAGTGTATAATGTAAGCTAATCGAAAACATCGATCAAATCAATGTTTGTGTTTTACATGGCCTTGTCACTTTTGGTAGTGTACTGTGTGTCTCTGTCTGTCAGGTAGGTCATAGGACTTTTACATCTGCTGCTGGATATAATCAAAACAGGTGTTTAAACACAGTGAATGCCAGACTTTATACACACACACACACACACACACACACACACACACACACACACAAAAATGTCATCATATATAATAGGCTATAGTAACTATCAATCACATCTGACACTGTCTGCTACTCTCTGTGCTAAACCAACAAGTTTTACTCCTAATCAAGTCATATGACGCAACCCACGCGTCTGTACGACAACCGGTTCATGAGATATAGAGGCACTTCCTGTTTGGCGAAGGGCACTTCCTGTTTCACCAATTAAGGTCAAGGACTCCTAATCAAGTCATATGACGCAACCCACGCGTCTGTACGACAAACGGTTCATGAGATATAGAGGCACTTCCTGTTTGGCAAAGGGCACTTCCTTTTTGGTCCGTCCGTCCGTCCGTCCGTCCGTCCGTCCGGGGTGGGGTACCCCTCGGGGGACCCCCCTGCAGCCGGCCCCGTCTCTCCCGGTGGCAGAGTTACGGCCTTTTTTACCCGCCTGCAGTACCGGCGCTCCGCCACGGCCGGCTCCGGGGCCCCGAGCCGGACGTGTGGGTACCGGTCCCGTCTCCAACGGTCACTCCTAGCCCGAGTTATGGGTTTTTATGTGCGCTGCAGTACCGGGGGGCCGCCACCAGGCCGCGCTGTCACGTTTGCCCCGGTCCCGTCACCCATGGAGGGGGTCCGCACGGTCAAAGTCCCGAAATTCCAATGAAAGTGCCGCTCCTATTTTTGGGCCCCTTCGGAGCTCCTTAGCGGCGGCGCCAGGGGGTCCCCGGGGGGTCCCTCGGCCGATGCCGAGGCCCCTTTATTTAAAATACGTACAATAAAACATATGATGACTCCATAGATCTATTAATAGAACATGGGGATGGGCATATAGATCTGAAAACATATGGATGACTCCCTAGATCTATAGAACTATGTATTTTTTATTTATATCATTTTGTTATTTATTTTATTTCATTTCATTGTAGTATTTATGTATTATTTTTTGAGCATTTAGACTTCCATAGGGACTGGTGATGGAATTAGCTAAAATTATGGATAAGAAAGCCCAGAGTACTCACTTTTAGAAGACATGGCAACAGCTGGTTGCCCCTACTATTTTGGGGCTGTTAAGTATGACATCATTTTGTAGGCAGAGGACAATTTCTGCCCCCAGTTTCCGTGAATCTTTTTACTATTTTTACTATTTACACATTTTTCTTCTCTTTGTTGTTGAAAGGAAAGTGTTAGAATTATACTTTAGTCGTTATTTTTGTCTCAGATCTGTTGAAAATAGCGAGGGACAGAAAATGCTCTGGGGGCAGATTCTCCTCTGCCTACAAAATGATGTCACGGCTTAAAAGCCCCATAGTTTAAGTAAGCTTTTTCCTTTGTCTTGATTTTGTTTTGAGTTGTGTTGCTATATGATGCTTGTACCTGCATGCAGTTTCTGTGGGTTCATTGTATTGCTTGTTTCGTTTGTATTTTGTTGCATGTGCATGTATGTATATATGCATGTATTTAGATCTATAGATATGAATATATGTATGCATGTATTTGTTTTCATGTCCTTGTTGTCCCTATATGGCCACTTAAGTGCTTTTGGTACTCTGCTGTACTCTTGTTTTCCTTAAAATTAAATAAAAATGATTAAAAAAAAATAGTTTAAGCATAAAATAATTAATTGTGGTAGCTGTTTTCTTAAATTTATTTTTTCTCACTTTTCTGTTGTCTCTTTGACTCCACCACAACACTGAAGAAACATGTTGGTGTTGTTGCCCAATGTATCAGTCAAAGCACCACAGAGAACACATTGACCTCTCTGATTTCAATACTTGACTGACTTCGATCAGTTTAGGAGTCAATGATTTGTTTTTGTATAACTTCTACCGGTGGGTTTGCCCATGACCTCTAATCCTGACAGCATTGTTAAAACTCTCCAATCGAATTAAAGTATTCCTTTGTCAAACAAGTGTATTAATAATAAATCAAACTTGTATAGTGCTTTTTATTGTACCCAAAGTCACTTTACAAAACAAGAAAAAAAAAAACTTTATTAAGAGAGAAACAAATGTTAAAAGGCTAAAATGAATAGATTGAGAGATAAACAAGTGGGGTTTTGTTGGATGGGGTTGTCGTAACCTACTGTACATCACGGTAACATCCTCAATTGCTACTGTACACTTGGATACAGTAGCAATGGAGCATCTTGCAATGGGCCTGGTGTACAACAAGTACCAAGATACCCATGTACCTGACAAAAATAAATACTTCCTAAATGTCAAGGATGTCCACAATTACAACACCAGAGGAAGCTCCACAAATCACGTTAACCTAGATTTGACTCTTAATAAAGGTTCAAATTCGTTCTCCTGCTGTACTACTAACATGTGGAACGCCCTACTGCTAGAGATGCTCCGATTGCAATTTTTGGGGCCGATACCGATCAACTGTAACTGAACTAGTAAGACACCTGAGGGTGACATGCGACCTCAGGGTGACATGCGACCTTGTTGTTACATTGGGCAACAACACCAACATGTTTCTTCAGTGTTGTGGAGTCAAAGAGAAAGACAACATTTGTGAGAAAAAATACATTTAAGAAAACAGCTACCACAAAAACACCAGAGCCTCGCCACTTTTAAGTAGGGTCATTTATTGCATCTCTTTTAATTATTTCTGTTTCTGTCCATTAATATAACAATTACACGTAGCACGGAAGAGGACTATTGCTTTGAATTCACTTGTTTTTGTTTTTTTTTACTTGCTCGATGACTGTACACAGTTAAAAAATAAAAGAGCGATAATCAAGCATAAGACTTCATGTACAGGTTTCTTTTTAATAGGGGAAGGTTTGGAGAGATGGGGATAAAACATAGGGGGCTGGAGAGAGGCCCAAAAGAGTAATGAGAGAGTACCACACAAGATGAATGATTAAATGATAGAGGGACAGGGAGACTGCAGATGCACCAATTAACGTGTTTGCGCACGCACTTCGTTGCAGTTTTAATGTTCAACTGACGTGAGCAGTTATGCATAAAATACATTGATCCTGTTCCTACTGATCAACGGACACTGCTGATCGGAGAGATAAGCTGTCAAACAGTTACAGTACATTCATCTCTCCCCTCAATCTTTAGCTCTTTAGTTTATTGCAGTAGTAAAGCTTTATTCAACGTATTAGTAGTAGGAGGATGAGGAAGGTTCCTGTTAAGACACTGACCACAGCAGCCAAGTTTCTCCACTGAAACAGAAAACCTCAGGGGGTCCTCAGCTTGATCGAAGAGGGGCCCCGACATGAGAAAATTGCTGGGTTTATGATAATTTTGCTGTCATAACTTTGCCGTGATTAGCATTTTTGTGTTCAGATAACATTCTTAAAACAGGGGTTGTGCCATTTCCAACAGCTGGCCTCTCTGCCTAAAAGAAACTAAAAAAAATCTTTCAGATTATTGTACAGTGTCTTTATGAAACCCGAATAGATGGAAAATTGTATACCAACGCATAATCATATTTTATCAATCTGCCGTTAGGTCAACACCTAAGGGACAACTTGTAGATACATTCAATCCAGTGTCGTTGTGATGGAAAAATGGTTTCTGATTTCAGTGTGAAAGTGCTGTCATCAGATCAGCTTTGCCCCACTTGTCCAATGATGTGTTGTTCCTTGGGCCCATTGTTGAACAAGCTGCTTTTTTTCCGCTCAAGCAAAAATGCAGAAAACATACATTTCTAATTATTAATAACAACTCTAAACACACACAATAATGGGGGGGAAATTACAAATACTAGTGGGACACAAGGGCAGTCAGGGCACTAGGGACATCTGGGCACCATACTTTTATTATGACTGGGCATCTGGATGAATGGGCACCTGGACATCTGGGCACTAGGGGTATAGAGACGTGGGCATTTGGACAAGTGGGCACTTAGGGGTGGAAACATCTGGGCACTAAAGACATGTAGACACCTGGACAACTGGGCACCTAAATAGAATTGCCCACATGTTCTTAGTGCCCAGATGTCACTCAATTCCCTGCATTTGAGTTGGGAACATATACCTTTTTTGGGTGGGGAACATAGATCCTTTTTTTTTTTTTCGTTGAGCGGGGAACATGGAACCTTTTTGTGTGGAGGGTGGGTGGGGACCATAATACCTGGGGTACATAGAACCTTTTTTGGGGGGAGCTGGCGAACATAAGAACCTGGGGAACATAGGGAGGACCCCGTTTTAAACCAATGGTTCTCAACCACTTTTAGGACCCCCAAAGTGAATTGTCATGTTGGTTAGTTTTTGACTCATTGTTTGTCAAATGAAATGGAAAACTGTCTTGTACATTAAGTCTATATGGGCTGGGTTACTCTGCCGTTGAGCTTATCACAATTACTTTGTATGCTAGAATTGTTTACATTCATCTGTAGAAAAACTGCTTGACATAACAGAAATGTTATATTTCCATCATCATTACCACGTCGTTGTCCACACTCATTTAACCATCTTGTGTGCTTATTTATGGTATTTAGAATTTTAACATTTTAAATGTTTGAGGAAATAAAGGAAACAAACAGCCCACCCAAAGGTTACAAGCTGATACATTGTTTACAAAGCCTAAAGCACACTCACTTCGTATGACATTGATTAAGTTATGTGTTGTTAAAATGTTTCATAACTTTTCCACATTTGAGTCAAGACTGTATGGAAAACAGCAAATCTACTGTACAAGCTCACAACACATCGCAACATGTTGTGAGCTTTTAGATATTCACTAATTTTAGTCAACTTAATACCATTACTACCAGTACTGTACCTAAGTACAGTTTTTGTTCATTAATTATTTTATTTTACCTTTGTGTAACACTGTCAGATCGTATTATTCAGTGCTTGTTAGACACGTTTTTGATGCTTGTTTGTGTTTCAACTTTGTTGTCTTCCCTCCAGTTGATATATACGCACACAAGGTGTTCTTTATGTTGTAGACATTTATCAGCACCATGCCATCGAATGCATCAATGCCAAATGCTGAGAGAACTCATTGGCCACATCAACTCTGGGGAAATAAATCTTGAAATCTTTTTAATCTTGCTCTCTGTGTTGCCCCTGAGAGCTCTGTTAAGAATATCACTGTCTCTACCTCAGCTCTGCTAATTAACAGTGATCCTAAACCATCTTGCTCAACAGATTTTAATCATTTGTCAAGAAGTCAGAGTGTGACCTTGGGTAGTCAAACACGGAAATAAGCTTGGCACCCAGGAAAACAGATCGAGTGACACATAGAAACAGGCAGCCTGGAGTAGAATCCTAGCTTTTCAAAGTTCATGTTGGGTCTGCTGTCAAGATGTGAATTAAAGACCATATTACAAAAGTATTGTATTTTAAGTTCAAGTTGTATTAATTTTCCCTGTATGATCTGGATGTTTCAGTTCGTTATTTTGATTGATCATAGTCATTGTCATGTTGGTTCATTTTTGGCCCATTATTTGTCAAATTAAATGGGAAACTATCTTGTGTTTTAAGTCCATGGGCTGGGTTGCTCATAATGCTCAACCACCTTTGTTAGGCAGATTGGACCAAGCCTAACTTAATCTGGTCTCTGTCTGTCATCCCCAGCAAAAAAAGGCTGCCATTTCCGGACCTATACAGGCCATCGGTTGGTAACCTTTCCACATAACAACAAACATCTTCACACTGCAACAGTTTTTGGCTGACACTGTGCCAAGGGTAGGCAAACACAGGTGTATAAATAGACCCTCTAACAGGACACAGGTGAACACCGTGGACAATTAACATGTGATTGGTTGAAGTAAAAGTAGCTCAGTCAAAATGTTACTTGAGTAAGAGTAAAAAAGGTACTTGCTTTTAAATGTAAGTATTCAAAAGTATATGCTTTTAAATGTAGACCAAGTAAGAGCAAGAGTTTTTCACAATTTTTAGGATCTTTAAGACCTAACTCTCTCTGCATATAGAATCACTATGTTATACAAAGCCTGCAGAAACACATAAAAATAAAATGAATGGGATCATAAATAAGTACAGCGATTGTCATTCTCATACACATCAGGCAAGGCATCTCTATCTCCCCCTCACACAAGGTCCATTATTTATTCTGCGTTTGAGCCACGGACTACCATTTGATGAGATTTAGCCTCTCAGAGCCAAGATGTTTTGTCCACAATTCCATGCTGTATTGATGTGGTACCATAGGAGATGACAGGCAACGTTGATCAAAATAACAATTCTTTAAATATAGCTTCAAGCAGAAATAAAGTGGCCAAGCGGGGAAAAGCAAAAGAAAGCAGGAAAAACAAACAAACAAAAAAAGAACAAACAGAAAAAATGGGAAAAGAAATCAAAGAAAAACAAAAGGCTGCTGTTCTAGAAAGCTTCATTCTCTTCAAAACTACTTTGTCCTGAGTGAGAGTTTGAGAAAGTTCCCCAATAGGCTGTATTGAGAAGCTGTTATCGTTCGGTTTCATTCCCACCCAATAGGCACTACGTAAACTTTGCTTCTTAAGAAAAATCTATTGATAGTAAGTAAGAAACAAAAAGTTCTCTGCGTGTCATCCAGTATTTTTGAGCGGTGGTCACACCGTCTCCTATACGTGGCCGTGTGTGTGGGTATGCGTCCTTTTCTGACCACACATGTTAAGGGAGGGGCGCTGTTGTTCACACGCACGCACGCACGCACGCACGCACGCACGCACGCACGCACACGCACACGCACACGCACACACACACACACACACACACGATGGATGGATGATGGATGGATGGATGGATGGATGGATGGATGATGGATGGATGGGTGGATGATGGATGGATGGATGGATGGATGGATGATGGATGATGGATGGATGATGGATGGATGGATGGATGATGGGTGGATGATGGATGGATGGATGGATAATGGATGGATGGATGGATGGATGGATGGATGATGGATGGATGGATGGATGGATGGATGGATGATGGATGGATGATGGATGGATGGATGGATGATGGATAGATGGATGGATGATGGATGGATGGATGGATGGATGATGGATTGATGGATGGATGGATGATGGGTGGATGATGGATGGGTGGATGATGGATGGATGGATGATTGATGGATGGATGGATGGATGGATGGATGAATGATGGATATATATATTTGTTTTGCTGTTGCGCAGCCTCCACGACCACCGCTCAGTTCACACGGGTGTGATTTTTTTTTATAATCAGTGTTTCAGCGTCTACCCAGGGGGCAAAGTAACCCTCCCTTTTTTAGAGACCTGCATTTGCCCTGTTATAAAAGGTTGGCCACCAAAAATATTATATGACCCAGTAGGAACACAACCTATATGGACACTCCGGTCAACTTGCTGCTAGAAATCCAATATGGCCTCCTCACTATTGGCCCCTATCAGAAAATAGTGTTGGCGATGGGCTATAAATGTAAACTTGGTGTCTATTTCATGGTTTCGCAGCATGAGAAACTCAATGGAAAACTTATCTTTTTGATTGGGTGTGTCTGGACCTTTAATTTGCATATTTCCACCCTAATTTGCCACCCTAAAATGAGCATTACTATGACTTTTACAGTGGATGTTATGAGAAAATGTTTTTAAGCCATATGAATACATTTGGTCAGTTTGAGCTTTCATTTCTATGGTTTCAATGGTTCATTTTCTCTCAGATTCTATCAAGTCTTGTGGGGATGATTGCAGAGAAAAATCTGAGAAAACACCCTCAATGTATCTTAAAGATGACATTTCAATTCATCACATGAACCATCTTAGTGGGGTTCCGTCAGTGGGGGGGGTGGGGGGGGGGATTGAAAAGGCCCTTTAACAAGTTGGAGTCCAAATTGAACAACCTAAGAAGCAGTATAGAAGCTGAAGAAGTGAATGTCCAACTCTCAAGTCATCCAGTAATTCAACGAAGTAGCACTCCATGGGAGCGATTAAGTTGGGCAGGTTATCAGAGTCCATGACGGACAGGGCAGAGAACCAAAACACACACACACACACACACACACACACACACACACACACACACACACACACACACACACACACACACACACACACAAAAAGGAGCATATTTTGGGTCCCTAAAAAAAAGAAAAAAGTAGTTAAACAACCCCCCCAGAAAGATGCACAGGGCTCACGCTGCTAGGAGCGTATTTTGGGTCCCAAAAAGAAAGAAACGCCACGATATATTCCATATTCAGTGTGCTTTTCCCCCAAAATAAAACGCACAGGTCTTCCACTGTATTTTAAGTCCTTAAAAAGAAGAATTAATTCATATTATTTGTGTTGGGTTATATACTATTCAAATAGCCGTTTCCGTAACGGTTGCACTTTTTCTTTTTTAAGAAAAAAAAGTTTTGGTCCGAGCTGATAGAGCTTGAACTGACGCACAACTTTCATATTCAGTGTTTTGGCGTAGAATGCTTAGGAATGGGTGAAAACACGCATTTAAACTTGTTTTTAAGCTTTTCCCACAATCCTTTGCAGCAAAAAATATGTTTTTTGGCCGCAACTTCTGATCCATTTGTCCGTTTTACTCTGTTTCTTTTTTCACCTAGGCTGTTCGCATGACCCCTCAAACGTCGCGAAATATCGCGGAAGCGTCGCGAAATTCGCCAAACAATAAATTGTTAAATTCATCTGTATTTCCGTATTTGTGTTGATTCTTTGTTCCAGATGATCACAAAGACATTGTCTCTTTGCGTGATCTATTGGATTTGCGCTAAAAGATTGTGAAACATCGTGATTCTTTTTCGCTGCATCTTTAAAAAAAAATCAACTACCCACATGATCATCAGAGAGACCTCAGCTGGCTAACTGAGTGAACCTTTGTTTGCTCGGATGCCGCGATTTTTTTCCCGCGTAGTTGTATCATTTTTCTTATACAAGATAGACATATTGTATCTTTGGTATCGCTGCGTCTAAAATTTAACCACCAACGTGATCAGAGAGAGCTCAGCTAGATAATTGACCACTCAAACGTCGTGAAATATCGCGTAAACGCCACTAAGATCGCCAAACAAGATTTTGTTAGATTCATCTGTATCTCCGTAACTGTCCGTTTTACTTCTTCTTTTCTTTTCTTTTTTATCACAAAGCTTGTATCTTTGGTATCGCTTCGTCTTTTTTCAAAAAATCAACTACCCACGTGATCAGAGAGATCTCAGCTAGCTAACTGAGTGAAGTTTTGTCCGCTGGGATAACACGATTTTTTTCCCCACATAGTTGTATCATTTTTCTTAAACAAGACAGACATATTAGCTTGTATCTTTGGTATCGCTGTGTCTTTTTTCAATATGTAACCACCGATGTGATCAGAGAGAACTCAATTAGATAACTGACCACTCAAACATCGCAAAATATCGCGGAAACGTCACGAAAATCGGCAAACAACATTTTGTTTGATTCATCTGTTTCTCCGTAACCGTGCATCCGTTTGACTTCTTTTTTTCTTCAAAATGATCACAAAGTGAAGGTCTCTTCGTGTGATCTATTGGGTTCACGTAAAAAAATCACGAAACATCGCCAAAATAATTTTTTGTGCAATGGAAAATTGGAACGATTCAAAACACTACATATTTGCATTTATCGCAGGGAGCGTTGCTTCTTTTTTCAAATTTTAACCTCCCACTTGATCAAAGAGACCTCCCATACTTAACTTAGTCACCGTTTGTTCGCTGGGATGCCGCGTTATTTATTTTTTTCGGCTAGCTAGGCTACAGTGTTTACAAACAAGACAGACGTTTTAGCTTGTATCTTTGGTATCGCTTCGTCTTTTTTCAAAAAATCAACTACCCACGTGATCAGAGAGATCTCAGCTAGCTAACTGAGTGAAGTTTTGTCCGCTGGGATGCCATGATTTTTTCCACCGCATAGTTGTATCATTTTTCTTAAACAAGACAGACATATTAGCTTGTATCTTTGGTATCGCTGCGTCTTTTTTCAAAATGTAACCACCGATGTGATCAGAGAGAACGCAATTAGATAACTGACCACTCAAACATCGCAAAATATCGCGGAAACGTCGCGAAAATCGGCAAACAACATTTAGTTTGATTCATCTGTTTCTCCGTAACCGTGCATCCGTTTGACTTCTTTTTTTCTTCAAAATGATCACAAAGTGAAGGTCTCTTCGTGTGATCTATTGGGTTCACGTAAAAAAATCACGAAACATCGCCAAAATAATTTTTTGTGCAATGGAAAATTGGAACGATTCAAAACACTACATATTTGCATTTATCGCAGGGAGCGTTGCTTCTTTTTTCAAATTTTAACCTCCCACTTGATCAAAGAGACCTCCCATACTTAACTTAGTCACCGTTTGTTTGCTGGGATGCCGCGTTATTTATTTTTTTCGGCTAGCTAGGCTACAGTGTTTACAAACAAGACAGACGTTTTAGCTTGTATCTTTGGTATCGCTTCGTCTTTTTTCAAAAAATCAACTACCCACGTGATCAGAGAGATCTCAGCTAGCTAACTGAGTGAAGTTTTGTCCGCTGGGATGCCATGATTTTTTCCCCCGCATAGTTGTATCATTTTTCTTAAACAAGACGGACATATTAGCTTGTATCTTTAGTATCGCTGCGTCTTTTTTTTAAATGTAACCACCGACGTGATCAGAGAGAACTGAGCTAGATAATTGACCACTCAATCATCGCAAAATATCGCGGAAGCTGCGGGAAAATCGGCAAACAAGATTTTGTTCGATTCATCTGTATCTCCGTAACCGTGCATCCGTTTGACTTCTTTTTTCTTCAAAATGATCACAAAGTGAAGGTCTCTTTGCGTGATCTAAAAAATGGTAAAAAATGGCGAAACATCGTGTAAATGCGTTTTTTGTGCAATGGAAAATTAGAACGATACAAAACACTACATATTTGCATTTATCTCAGTGAGCGTTGCTACTTTTTTTCAAATTTCAAACTCTCACTTGATCAAAGAGACCTCCCATACTTAACTTAGTCAACGTTTGTTCGCTGGGATGCCGCGTTATATATATTTTTCCGGCTAGCTAGGCTACAGTGCACCAACGTTTTAGCTTGTATCTTTGGTATCGCTGCGTCTTTTTTCAAAAAATCAACTACCCATGTGATCAGACAGATCTCGGCTAGCTAACTGAGTGAAGTTTTGTCTGCTGGGATAACACGATTTTTTTCCCCACATAGTTGTATAATTTTTCTTAAACAAGACAGACATATTAGCTTGTATCTTTGGTATCGCTGCGTCTTTTTTCAAAATGTAACCACCGATGTGATCAGAGAGAACTCAATTAGATAACTGACCACTCAAACATCGCAAAATATTGTGGAAACGTCGCGAAAAATCGGCAAACAACATTTTGTTTGATTCATCTGTTTCTCCGTAACCGTGCATCCGTTTGACTTCTTTTTTTCTTCAAAATGATCACAAAGTGAAGGTCTCTTTGTGTGATCTATTGGGTTCACGTAAAAAAATCACGAAACATCGCCAAAGTAATTTTTTGTGCAATGGAAAATTGGAACGATTCAAAACACTACATATTTGCATTTATCGCAGGGAGCGTTGCTTCTTTTTTCAAATTTTAACCTCCCACTTGATCAAAGAGACCTCCCATACTTAACTTAGTCAACGTTTGTTCGCTGGGATGCCGCTTTATTATTTTTTTCGGCTAGCTAGGCTACAGTGTTTACAAACAAGACATACGTTTTAGCTTGTATCTTTGGTATTGCTTCGTCTTTTTTCAAAAAATCAACTACCCACGTGATCAGAGAGATCTCAGCTAGCTAACTGAGTGAAGTTTTGTCCGCTGGGATGCCATGATTTTTTCCCCAGCATAGTTGTATCATTTTTCTTAAACAAGACAGACATATTAGCTTGTATCTTTGGTATCGCTGCGTCTTTTTTCAAAATGTAACCACCGACGTGATCAGAGAGAACTGAGCTAGATAATTGACCACTCAATCATCGCAAAATATCGCGGAAACGGCGCGAAAATCGGCAAACAAGATTTTGTTCGATTCATCTGTATCTCCGTAACCGTGCATCCGTTTGACTTCTTTTTTTTCTTCAAAATGATCACAAAGTGAAGGGCTCTTTGTGTGATCTATTGGGTTCACGTAAAAAAAACGCAAAACATCGCGAAAATTATTTTTTTGTGCAATGGAAAATTGGAACGATTCAAAACACTACATATTTGCATTTATCGCAGGGAGCGTTGCTTCTTTTTTCAAATTTTAACCTCCCACTTGATCAAAGAGACCTCCCATACTTAACTTAGTCAACGTTTGTTCGCTGGGATGCCGCTTTATTATTTTTTTCGGCTAGCTAGGCTACAGTGTTTACAAACAAGACATACGTTTTAGCTTGTATCTTTGGTATTGCTTCGTCTTTTTTCAAAAAATCAACTACCCACGTGATCAGAGAGATCTCAGCTAGCTAACTGAGTGAAGTTTTGTCCGCTGGGATGCCATGATTTTTTCCCCAGCATAGTTGTATCATTTTTCTTAAACAAGACAGACATATTAGCTTGTATCTTTGGTATCGCTGCGTCTTTTTTCAAAATGTAACCACCGACGTGATCAGAGAGAACTGAGCTAGATAATTGACCACTCAATCATCGCAAAATATCGCGGAAACGGCGCGAAAATCGGCAAACAAGATTTTGTTCGATTCATCTGTATCTCCGTAACCGTGCATCCGTTTGACTTCTTTTTTTTCTTCAAAATGATCACAAAGTGAAGGGCTCTTTGTGTGATCTATTGGGTTCACGTAAAAAAAACGCAAAACATCGCGAAAATTATTTTTTTGTGCAATGGAAAATTGGAACGATTCAAAACACTACATATTTGCATTTATCGCAGGGAGCGTTGCTTCTTTTTTCAAGTTTTAACCTCCCACTTGATCAAAGAGACCTCCCATACTTAACTTAGTCAACATTTGTTCGCTGGGATTCCACGTTATTTATTTATTTTTTCCGGCTAGCCAGGCTACAGTGTTTACAAACAAGACAGACATATTAGCTTGTATCATTGGTATATCACTGCATCTTTTTTCAAAATGTAACCACCTACGTGATCAGAGAGAACTCAGCTAGATAATTGCCCACTCAAACATCGCAAAATATCGCGGAAACGGCGGGAAAATCGGCAAACAAGATTTTGTTCGATTCATCTGTATCTCCGTAACCGTGCATCCGTTTGACTTCTTTTTTTCTTCAAAATGATCACAAAGTGAAGGTCTCTTTGTGTGATCTATTGGGTTCACGTAGAAAAATCGCGAAACATCGCGAAAATTTGTTTTTTGTTCAATGGAAAATTGGAACGATTCAAAACACTACATATTTGCATTTATCGCAGGGAGCGTTGCTTCTTTTTTCAAATTTTAACCTCCCACTTGATCAAAGAGACCTCCCATACTTAACTTAGTCAACATTTGTTCGCTGGGATGCCGCTTTATTATTTTTTTCGGCTAGCTAGGCTACAGTGTTTACAAACAAGACAGACGTTTTAGCTTGTATCTTTGGTATCGCTTCGTCTTTTTTCAAAAAAACCAACTACCCACGTGATCAGAGAGATCTCAGCTAGCTAACTGAGTGAAGTTTTGTCCGCTGGGATGCCATGATTTTTTTCCCCGCATAGTTGTATCATTTTTCTTAAACAAGACAGACATATTAGCTTGTATCTTTGGTATCGCTGCGTCTTTTTTCAAAATGTAACCACCGACGTGATCAGAGAGAACTGAGCTAGATAATTGACCACTCAATCATCGCAAAATATTGCGGAAGCGGCGCGAAAATCGGCAAACAAGATTTTGTTCGATTCATCTGTATCTCCGTAACCGTGCATCCGTTTGACTTCTTTTTTTTCTTCAAAATGATCACAAAGTGAAGGGCTCTTTGTGTGATCTATTGGGTTCACGTAAAAAAAATCGCAAAACATCGCGAAAATTCGTTTTTTGTGCAATGGAAAATTGGAACGATTCAAAACACTACATATTTGCATTTATCGCAGGGAGCGTTGCTTCTTTTTTCAAGTTTTAACCTCCCACTTGATCAAAGAGACCTCCCATACTTAACTTAGTCAACATTTGTTCGCTGGGATGCCGCTTTATTTATTTTTTTCGGCTAGCTAGGCTACAGTGTTTACAAACAAGACAGACGTTTTAGCTTGTATCTTTGGTATCGCTTCGTCTTTTAAAAAAGAAATCAACTACCCACGTGATCAGAGAGATCTCAGCTAGCTAACTGAGTGAAGTTTTGTCCGCTGGGATGCCATGATTTTTTTCCCCGCATAGTTGTATCATTTTTCTTAAACAAGACAGACATATTAGCTTGTATCTTTGGTATCGCTGCGTCTTTTTTCAAAATGTAACCACCGACATGATCAGAGAGAACTGAGCTAGATAATTGACCACTCAATCATCGCAAAATATCGCGGAAACGGCGCGAAAATCGGCAAACAAGATTTTGTTTGATTCATCTATATCCGTAACCGTGCATCCGTTTGACTTCTTTTTTTTCTTCAAAATGATCACAAAGTGAAGGGCTCTTTGTGTGATCTATTAGGTTCACGTTCAAAAATCGCAAAACATCGCGAAAATTAGTTTTTTGTGCAATGGAACATTGGAACGATACAAAACATTAGATATTTGCATTTATCTCTATCTATTAAAATTAAACGATTAATTTTTCATGATCTTACACTTCCCCCCCTTCCCCCCCATTTCGGCCACGCCAAGTCGAATGGCGCATCCCTCCAGGACCCTCAGAAAAGGATCAAATCAAGGGTCAAAGTTGACAATAATGTCTTAAAAAATTCCTGATTCATTTTATATTATTTTATATTCCCCTTACCTATAATCAGGTTCGCTGCGCCAACAGGAAGTGCCTCAAACAGTCATTTCCTGGTGTGTTTTGGGTGTTACGGGTTGCTAGATGCTCCGATATATTTATTTCTCAAGTCTACACGTCATACTTACCCTAAGGTTGCCAGCTCCAGGCAATAGCAACCTTAAGCAATGCTACGGCAACGGCAGATGACAGCGGTAATCGGAAATGATCCGCGCTCGATAGATAAACCTGCCGTCACCGCAGCCGTCTCTACTACGGCAGAAGGTCCCTTCCCACGTAGTGCTTACTCTGTCTGCGCGTGCACGCATGGCCATGGGAACCAAAGCGTTCAGTGAAAGCCTAAGGGGTGGGAACCCGTCGCCGCCGAGGCTTTGCTTAACCATTTTGATCGCTACGGCGATTACGTCATAGCAGCCGTAGTCCGCCTGGCGTTGCCGTCCTGAAAATCATCTAGCTTAAAGTCGCTATTGAGTGGTCCAGTACTGCCAGGTATGAATTATTACTTTGATATTTGTTACATCTGGCATTTTGTTTCATTGAATTTGTTGTTTAAATTAAACACAAGTGTTAACTGGACTTTAAAGTCCAATGCTTTCAAAATATTTGTATAGGCTAAGCATCGTTCATAATGTTTGATTTGACATGGCTAATTTCAGTTGACAGCTAGGCTGAAAGGCAGACACTGCATTCTAACTGCACTCTACAGGAGTCTACATTAAGTATCCTTTCTCGCCCTTAATGCCAAAACTTAGGCCTACTGTAGGAGTGATATTTCAATATGGCCACCAGGAGGAGCTATTGACCCAGGACCAATAGGAAATGACTGCCTGTCAGGGTGAACAACTCTGTACATTTGAACCAGTGAATCTATCAGCCAGTCAATCAATTATCAATCAATCAATCAATCAATAAATCAATCAATCAATCAATCAATCAACCAACAAATCAATCAATCTGAATCATTGTATCGGTTTGTATTTTTTGTATGTATTATAGGGACACACTGGCTAAACGATGCTAGACTCGCCTCTTGAAGAGGCACTGTAGTAAAGCAGAGAGAAATGGAAATCCGGCAATTTGCTTGGACATCCTGAAATCCCTAATGGAGGTGTATCAATCAGCTGTTAGGGATGCTACGCAGACGATACCCAAATATACGTCCCAATAAAGTCCCCTACCCCTGACAGTCTAGTTGGCCTAAAAGCCTGCTTCCTAGACATCAACAGCTGGATGTCCCACAATTGAGATTTGAGAACGAGCCTTCTCTGTTTGTGCCCCAAAAATGTGCATGATGTCAGAGCAACAAACCCATAGAACCACAGTGTCAGGCGTAACAGACAGAGATATATACTGTACATACAGACAAGCTGTGACCGTTCACATACTAATCTGCAACCTATGGTCGCAATTATTATACAGTATAATGTCATATATTATGATATACCAATTATTAGTGTTGAATATCTTTAAATCCAAGTGTGTGTGTGTGTGTGTGTGTGTGTGTGTGTGTGTGTGTGTGTGTGTGTGTGTGTGTGTGTGTGTGTGTGTGTCTGTCTATCTAACATATAATTTTCGGAATGTCTGTCTGTCTGAGTGTCTGTCTGTCTGAAACCGCGTTTCTCATCAGTGGCTGGAGCAATTGATCTGAAATCGCATCACCATAAGCATATGAACACACCTGACATAACTGTGAAGCCCGTTTGTCACTTTCGCAAATCGGATGCTGTATATTTGCATTTTTATGGTGTATCTATATCTATTTAGCCTACAGTACCTTTTGTGACCACACATGTTAAGGGAGGGGCGCTGTTGTTCAGGCCATGCACAATCACACACAAACCCACACACACACACACACACACACGGGGGGGGGGAGTGTGTGTGTGTGTGTGTGCAGGCAGGCGGGCGGGTGTGTGTGCAGGCGGGTGGGCGGGCGGGCTGGGGGGGGGGGGGGGGGGCCATTAAAGGAAACGGGTTTCTTACATTGATGCTCCTACATCATGCAAGCACCAGTTAAAGTTACTTTCCATCCCTCATATACTGTGTGAGCTCATATCTTTGAACGGGTAAGGGCTAGTCTTATTAAACTCAAGCATTGTCCGACCAATATACTTCGAACTTGCCGAATGTATCGTAGCCAGGTGTTGTGCCAAATGAGAACGGTCAGACCAGGGTTGTCTGGAAAGTCTGTCTGTCTGTCTGCGTCGCTATTATGCCCATGTATGGAGATTCCTGATTTCACTAATGTGACATCATAGTACTGACATCAGGTACAGGCACAGCAGGCACAGTATATTGTATAAGCAGAGTGTCATGCGCTCCCATTGAGCATTGCCCCAGTTAGATAGATAGATAGATAGATAGATAGATAGATAGATAGATAGAT
>NC_137813.1:29650305-29655305 GCF_963921795.1 Nannobrachium achirus | reverse complement strand
TTTGGGACCATCGCTCCATTGTTCACAATGGTTTGTAATGCAGGCTGCTATCCCAGGAAGTCATGTGATCCAAGATGGCCGCGGTGTGAATATGGTCTATCCATCTCTTTCCGCGGGAATTTACTGGAGAATTGTTTGCACCACACTTCCGGTAAACAGCAGACACACAAGCTCACGTCGCGTCGCAGATGCAGCCGTTGTGAGCTTGTAGATCACACTCGGCTGCAGGGCATCCTTTTTAGATCCTGTTCTGTCGAGGCAGTCCAGGCACAGGGAGTCCAAGACTACCCGCTGGCAGTTGAAACGGTTAAGTCTGTAGTCTGTTATGGAAACATTGTCATTACCTGTGTCAGAGATGTTGTAAGTTATTTATACCTGCCCTGGTCTGGTCGGTTGTCTCCTGAAGCTATCTAATGTTTATACAGTATAATTGTCTCTTCTTGTTTTATTTTATTTTCTTTTCTTTTTTTTCATGTACTATTATTTGTACTATGTTTATGTTTTGTTTGTATGTGGGTTTGTATGTGGGGTGTGGGGAGGGGGAATGGGAGAATTGTGTGTGTTTGTGCATTGTATACTTTTGAGAAAATTGAAAATAAAAACAAAATATTCAAAAAAAAAAAAGTCTGTAGTCTGTTAGGCTTGAGGCTGATCTTCCTGCACTCCATTCTACTGTGCCGCGACAGCAGTCCAGGGGTGCCACGAGATCATTTGATAATATTTGGAATTTATTTGGACACTTGAAGAAATATTTAGTATCATTTTAAACTTGAAGTACAAAGTTATTTTCAGTCAGTTCTAACCAAAATGGCTATTATCTCAACGTTTTCCTCGCAACATAATCACTAAAATATCGTCACTGTCAGGTAGAAAGTAGAAACCTCTGTCGCACAAAACTAGTGAAAACAGCCGATCACTAGTTTGGTACATTTTATAGATGATAAATACAAAAAGAAAGGTTTTGGACATATAAGGTTTCCACCCGACAATGTCAATATTCTATAAATTTAAGGTGTTGGGAGTGAAAATTATAATGTAGGGGTGCCTCGGATTAAAAAAATAGTTATAGGGTGCCCTGAGACAAAAAGGTTTGGGAACCCCTGGTATAGACTCAGAGCAATATATGTCAACTGCATGCAGTAGTAGTAAACATGATGGGATGTACTTCCTCTGGACCAGCGTGCAACACAGTGTCTCCTCCCTGCCACTGATTGCAATTTTCAGGGCAGTGGCATAATAAACAAGGAGACCAGGGTATTACCATGTTGAATGCCTGCAAGTTTCTCAAACTCTTTCGTCAAGGGGACTCCCGTTGGGTCGAACTCCCGTTGGGTCGAACATCGTCGGCAGGTTAGATAATCACCCGTGTCATGGTTACTGAGGTTAGGGTTAGGGTTAGGGTTAGGTTTAGGCGTAATTTTATTGAGGTTAGGGTTAAGGTTAGGTTTTGGTGGTCGGACCAAAGGGTGTTCGACCTAAGGACATATTACCTTTGGTACCCAAAGTCGCTTTACAAAACAAAATAATAAAAAAGTAATAAACAACTTAATTAAGAGAGAAATAAAAATAAAAAAATAGCAGGGACCCTAACCCTACTTCTACATCTGCATGCGCATGTGTGTGTATGTGTGCACGTGCGCACATGTATTGACGAGAGAGTGAGGGTGAAGCTAAGAAGTCATGTTGTCTCTAGTCAGTTAGGAAACAGTTACTGTGTAATGTTGAGCCTCTAAGCATTGTTTACATATCAAACAACACACTGCACACAGTGTGATTGATGTGTGTGTGATGTGTGCGTGCGTGCGTGCGTGCGTGCGTGCGTGCGTGCGTGCGTGCGTGTGCGTGCGTGTGCGAACGTGCATGTGTGCGCACCTCTACATTGAGCCTGGCACATTCTGTGATCTTGTCTCTTTTATGTCTGTCTTCTATACTTAGTAGTACAATGTCACTCAAAGGAAGTACAGCGTCATCACAAATGATTTTCCATCTCAGCAATTATCTGGCTAATAAGACAGACCATATGTACATGCTGTAGCGCATCATACATACTGCATGCCTCCAAAATCTTTGGTCTTCCCCCACACCAAAAATGTCAGACACGAACAGTAAATGTCACTGAGTACAAAGGGCCCCGATGGAAACAAGCCATAGGCTTTCTTGGGTTGTAAATCCTCTTAGAATTGAACTGTACTTTTCCTGTCCTTTTTTTGCAATCTGCTAATAAAATCAATTCAATCACTCCCTCATTCGTCACTTCACAATGACGCCATCTGGACAGTTACATGGAACTTTGAGAGGGGAAGAAATTTCACTTTAGCAGGAGTTTTGTCCACTCTGCCATTGCATCATTAAACTGTCTCACTGACATGATGTTGTTTGTTAATAGGAGGTATGGATGTATTTTGGATATTCTATGTATTGTCTTTATGTTTGTTTGTCTAGTATGTTTTTGTGTTGAACAGGCTGTGAAAACAAATATCCCTCAGGGAGAATAAAGTCTACATTTAATTGGCCATGGAATGTGTAGCCTACCGGTATATGTGTAGCCTACCGGTATATGTGTAGCCTACTGGTATATGTGTAGCCTACCGGTATATGTGTAGCCTACCGGTATATGTGCAACAGAAAAGCAATCTGAGTTTAGTGCGTTCCTCATAGCCTCTCCTTCATGGACTGACTGTATATGTGGACATGAATGAAGGCTTTCACATTCAGTTCTGTACCATACCTTCCTTTCATTATTCCTGTTTATCTTTGAATGAACACACGCACGCACACATGCACGCACGCACACACCAGGGACGTGCTGGGCCCCTGATTCAGCCCGGGAAAAAGAGTTGGAGAGGCCCTCATTGCGCGCTATAGAGAGAGATCTCTCTCTATGGGGCTGTTAAGTATGACATCATTTTGTAGGCAGAGGAGAATTTCTGCCCCCAGTTTCTGTGAATCTTTTTACTATTTTTACTATTTACACATTTTTCTTCTCTTTGTTGTTGAAAGGAAAGTGTTAGAATTATACTTTAGTCGTTATTTTTGTCTCGGATCTGTTGAAAATAGCGAGGGACAGAAAATGCTCTGGGGGCAGATTCTCCTCTGCCTACAAAATGATGTCACGGCTTAAAAGCCCCATAGCGCTGCTGCTACTCAAAGATTTGTGACAAAGTGACAAGCCAGTGGGCCAATTACATGAGTTATATTTCGTCTTTGTCGGGTGGAAACCTTGTATGTCCAAAACCATTTGTTTTGTATTTATCATTTTAAAAATGATTTAAACTAGTGAAAACAGCCGATCTACAAGCACACAACGCCTCGCACCGCAAGGCGTTGTGTGCGAGTATCTGCTGTTTTCACTACTTTTGTGCAACGGCCTTGTATGATAAAGCAGGGCTTTGCTTTGCGAAAAAATTTACAAATTTGAAACTTGAAGATACGAGGTTTCTGCCAGACAGTTGTCCCGCTTTTCCCAATGGCCAGCACGTCCCTGGCACACACGCTCGCGCTCACGCACACGCACGCACGCACACATACACACACAAAAGCAAAGATCAGATGTTACTCAGCACAAAAGTTAAGCCTTGATCAAATGAGAATTCATCACACTGGGAGCCATGCCATATGCAAGCATGCACAGATTGCGCACACATGCACGCACAGACACACGCACATAGATACACACATGCACGCACTGCCACAGGCCTCAGCACGCACACCACTGTACTGTGCAAATGTTTCTGCTAGGCTTAGGGAGGTACGTGCACACGTGCGAGTGTGCGCATACTTACGTACGTGCGTGAATCAATGTGAATGTATTTAGGTTATGCAGTCGCTGAGTGGACAGAATGTTTCTGTGACATCGTGACAGGGCTGTCTAGTCAACTGAGCTGTGCGCATGCGTGCATGCGTGTCTGTACGTGTGTGCACGTGTGTGATAGCAGATATAGATGTCATAGCAAAGTCTGTTATGAAAACTAGATAAAGTATTTTGACGACTGTATCTGTTAGAATCAGTGGACCTATCTGACCAAGAGACAGCCATAAGTTAACCCCAAACCAGACTAAAACATAAATAAATCAAGGTCTCATAAGGTCCTGAAATCCTTCTACTCTCCTACCACTCAAAGCATCCTGACAGGGGCCATTACCAACTGATACGGGAATAGGACCTGTGAGCCCTGTAGAAAGTGGTGCGGTTCACTGGTGGGACTTCCTTTTCCTTTCTCCCCTTTCAGAGCCCTGAACATTGACAAAGATAAACATAACAACAGGTCAAACGCCTTCGATCTCACACCCTTTCTGGTCACTATAGAGCAGGCGTTCCCAAACTATTTTGTCTCAGGGCACCCCATAAATATTTTTTTAATCCGAGGCACCCCTACAGTATAATTTTCACTACCAGCACCTTATATTTATAGCATAATGTCGTTGTCGGGTGGAAACCTTGTTTGTCCAAAACCGTTTGTTTCCTATTTATCATCTATAAAATGTACTAAACTAGTGATGCGAGGCATCACTCGCGATGCGAGGCGTTGTGTGCTTGTAGATCGGCTGTTTTCACTAGTTTTGTGTGACAGTCTTGTATGATGAAGCTGGGCTTTGCTTTACCAAAATACGTACACATTTGAAACTTGGAGATACGAGGTTTCTGCCCGACAGTGACAATATTTTAGTGATTATGTTGCGACGAAAACGTTGAGATAATAGCCATTTCGGTTAGAACTGACTGAAAATAACTTTGTACTTCAAGTTTAAAATTATACTAAATATTTTTTCAAGTGTCCAAATAAATTCCAAATATTATCAAATTATCTCGCGGCACCCCTGGACTGCCGTCACGGCACCCCAGGGTGCCCCGTCACCCACTTTGAAACCCTGCTATAGAGCATACATCTGCTTTTTAAATGGCCATTTTATTATAGCCAATAATGTTTTACCCCATTTCCTCCCCAATTTAGTTATTATGCCTATCATTTCAACAGTGTTGCCGCTGCTATTGCACCCCA